>NC_092206.1:19554767-19667541 GCF_043381705.1 Parasteatoda tepidariorum
TGGACGTCAACTGTTAGCAATACCAGCCTACATTTAATAAACCTGTTTAGAACGTCTGATGGCTTATGACTGCAATTATTTCAAGCTAAATACAACACTAATAACAGGGTTGGAGCCCTGTTATTACAAGACGCCAGGATAATACTTGCGGAGGAAGTTTACCCATTTTTATCTCGCAAAAACTAAGCGTAAAGTAGTCTGGCTGACTGCTAAGTTGAAATTTTCCATCACCCTCGGAGGAGAAAAAAAATCGGCAGTGAAAAAAACGTTGAAGGAAGGATGGCGATTTTCCACCCACACTACTTGTACCTCGTCGCGCCTGATGCTGATGTACTGAAACCAGTGAAAGTATCCCATCCGATGACCCTACAGTTCTATAGTGCCTCTAAGTATGAAGAAACATCAAACATGGTAGTGATTCGACACCGAGTGATCCTACAATTCTTTCTACTGAAGTTGTGAAATAAAAAGTGAATGTGCGCGAATCTTAATCATGGATATTCATGAATTGCTACGATTCAAGTGCGCGAAAGAGAGAAAAAAAAAAGATATATTTTTTCTTAAGAACGCATAGTTTTGCGTGTCCTTTTCATCATAATGTGATCCTGATAAGCTGTGCCGGAATTGTCCGGAGTCTTGTCCATTCCCCTCCCGTAGGGAGCTTGGACGTGACTGTTATCGATACCTGACTACATTTAATAAACCTGTTTAGAACGTATGATGGCTTATGACTGCAATTATTTCAAGCTAAATACAACACTAATAACAGGGTTGGAGCCCTGTTATTACATATATATATATATATATATATAAGCTTTTAGAAATCTAAGATTTAAAACATTTATAATGGAAGACATCAAGTCTTGGTAATTTTGAATAGTTTAAAAATATCTTTGAGCGCTGTGAGACTTTTCTAGAAGATTTTGCTAAAAATAACCAACTTACATTTAGGAATAACAATGTAATCAGAACAAAAGATTGATAAAATGCTCATTAATTTACAGAGATGGATAACTCAAATCCATGGCCAAATTTTCAGACCATAGAAAATGTTTCAGGTACTTTATTCTTCGAGTGTCTTAGGAAAATCCCCACAACCAATTCATTCAGGAAACTTGAGACTCCTTAAAGAAAGAAGACAAAATTTATTTTGTCTATAGTATGTTAATTTGCACTTTTGAATTTATTCATAACAAGGGAAATATGATTTGAGTCATGATTTAAACTTTTATTTAAATTAAAAAATAAAATTATCTCATTTAACCCTTTCCCTCTCGCTCCCGTCAAAATCACAATATGAGCTTTTGTATACTATTACTCGTGCCCGTGATGTTTTCGGGCTAGAGTGTTCAAAAGAAATGCATCAAAAAGGTTTCAATATATCCCTCTCATATCTTTTTTATTTCTTATTTTACACACTAGATGGCTGCACCTGATTATCTTTACTGTAACTAGTGACAGTTTATTTTAAACTAGATGTCAACACTATCCAAATATATGTAGTTATGATATGTATTTTGCAATCTTAGTTCAGCTACTTACTACTTATGCTCTTTGTGAATATACGTGTTTTGTGTTCTATGATAAAATATTTTTTTAATATTGTGTACATTATGGAGTCAAGAGTTACACGGATATATGGAAAATGTATGGAATTAAAAGATAAAAAGAAATTCCAAGATAAAAAAGAAGATAAAAAGATAAAAAGTCCAAGATAAAAAGAAATTCCGAGAATAAAAAAATGACTACACATGTTGTACATGCACCTTTTTCATTGTAATATTCTTTAATAAAAAATATGAACTTTTATGATGGTTTTCTCGAAAGTAACAAGATCTTAAAGGAACAGGAGCGTTAAGCTAAATTAGTGGCACGAATATTTCACTTTTTTTCATAACTTTACTGTATTTTATTTTATAACCATCGTTGAAACAGCCGACCCAATTTTGGGTTTACGACTACTAATGTTCAACTCCGTAGCCTTGTAATTTTGAAGCACTCCAGAAGACGAGGGAACTCCTTGTTCAGTACCCCAGAGGTAAGATTTGTTATGGGAACATGGAGGACTTTGTGACTTGACAAATTTAACGTACATCAGTCACCACTTACTATACGGGAGTCATCGGCCGGGGGGGGTGTCGAACCCACGACTTCTTGGACATGGGCCCAGTGCCTTACCAACCAGGCTATCCCTGCCCATCTTAACTGTATTTGTCATAATATGTACTTAAAACGAAAAACACATATTATTAGATCTTATAATATATATGAATGAGCAGCGGTGGCTCAGGAGATAGCGCGTTCATCTCTCAATCTGATGACCTAAGTTCGAATCCAAGCGACGGCTGTTTGATACGTATTCTGCTCTCGGTTCGCACCGACCACTGTACTAACGTAAAATATTCTCAGTGATGGACAGATCATGGGTCAGAATCTCCCTGTTATAGGGCTATCCGTGAGAGGTTTTCGTGATTTTCCTCTCCGTGTAACGCAAATGCGGGTTAGTTCTACCAAACAGTCCTTTATTAAAGCTAAATTTTCCCAGTGCTTGATCCAGGTGTCGTCTGGATTTGGTTCAAAATTACAACGTTTCGGAGTTGAACATTGATAGTCGCAAACTGAGATTATAAAATTTNAAAAAAAAAAAAAAAAAAAAAAAAAAAAAAAAAAAAAAAAAAAATCACATGACAGTAAAAGATTAAAGATCTAAAATAGAAAATATCGGTAAAACTTTTTCATTTAAAACTAAATAAAAATTAGAGAATTTTTGAAGGTAACTTCATGCAGCACTATATATTTACTAAGCATAACTTTATTTGAATTCTTTAAAAATATGCTTTTTAAAAGAACGAGAAACTTTTTTTTCTTCTCGTTATTGACGTATTTTTAACAACATGCTAAAATGGTTGTACAAAACAGAATCATTTATCACATTTTCTCCCGAATTTGCGAGGGGGTTCTTTTGTAAATATGTTTATTAAAAGTTAAACTCATCAATTATTCAAGTTATAGCCAAACGATTTTACATTTAACGATACGGTATAGTAATCCCCCAATTCATTAATCTTCCGCTAAGGGAAAATTTAAAAATAAAACTTCTAAAATAAGCAACAAATCCGGGTCTTGCTAATTATTTTCTGCACACCAATAATCAATTATTTCATTGGTTAATATTTAACCCTTGACTAAGCTCATTTTCACAACAGGCATACTGGACTCTACTGCGCAGGCGCCCGCATATGAAGCCCTCCCAACATCCCTTTGACACATCTGTCCCACAAGTATCCAGGTCTTGCACAGCACAACACGCGGAAGAAAAGAGTTCCAGGCGCGCGGAAGGTAGACGTAGTGACGAAATCGATTACGTTTTGAGATCTTCTTTATCGTCTTTGTTTTCTTATATTTCATTTTTAACGCACATATGTAAATAATATAAACACTAATAATTAAAGCATGTCACAATTTTTTTAATGTTCCGTCACTTTTCAAACTGAAAGTTAAAGAAATTAACATTTTAAAACACCAGTTTAACGGTAAGTTATTGTTTATGAAATTTGATATTGTATTATTAGCAAAATTTATTAGTTTTAATTTATGGAAGCATGTGTTTCACTTTTATGCAAGTGTGCTTAAATTTTATTTTGAACTCATTTGTATAATTGCAATTTTTTGCAAGAAATTGACAAGAATAAGAAATACTACAAATATAATAATGTAAAATTTGAAATATGAACAATGAGCTTTGTATTTTCTCTTTATAAAATTATTTTTAAAGTGATTAGAAGAACGGGAAAAAGTAATAATTATTTTTAGTATAATACTTTAAATAATGTTAAATGTAAAAAAAAACTGTTTTTATATAATTAAAATTGACACTTCCAAAAACTAAAATTAAAAGCATATCTATTTTAAAAGTGTACAATTTTTTTTATTAATAAATAAAACTTTTTTTAAAAAAATTATTCTTTAAAATGAACGAACAAGGTTTTAGAATATTCATAATATTCTAATATAAATGTAGCATTTAAAATAATTCACAGTATTAATAAATTTTGAATAAAAAACTAATGTGGCTTTTTTTAAAAAAAAATGATATTTAAAATATGATTCATGATGCAATTTATTTTAACAGAACTTAATTTTATTAGAAAAAAATTAAACAAATAAATAAAATAAATTCGGACAGCTTTTTGAAAGTTTAGATACAATGTGAAGTTTTTATTTATAGTATACATCTTCTGAAATGTTAAAAGAAAACATTTTATGTACAAATTAGTAACTTTAAATTAACTAGATGTGTAAAAATAATATACAAATTAATAGTATTTTTTCATTTTTTTTCAATGTAATTATTTATTCAATTTTTAAATTAATAATTGCTTGGTACAATCATATACAAAGAGTCGAGTACATACTTTTTTCAAAAAAGGAAAATCAATAATATAATTTCGTCAACAATTATCTTACATGGGTAAATATACTGGTAAAATTACCGTACAGTATGGTAATGACATTTCAAATAAATAAATAAAAAAAAACTATAATTTTGTTTGATAAAACCAAAATACATTGTAATTAAACCATTTATTTGGTAATTTTTCCATTCATATGGTAACGACTTACTGGAAACTTTCAAAACTATAGTTCTTATTTCTTCACATTTATAGTAAAGAAGAAAAAAATGAAAAGTAAATATTACCGAATAAATTAATTGTATGCCATGATTTAAAGTATGATGATAAAATTACCAAATTTTACACCATTCAGCAAATTTTATCACAGATTATAAAGCCATATTTTATTGTTAATTTTACCAAAATCATTTCCAAAGTGCTTCGGTAAAAGTTACTGAGCTTTTTGGTGTGCCTATATAGTAAGAAAAACTGTAAATTTTACGATATTCTTTAGGCTTTACTTTTTTTTCAGCATATGTTAGTAACAGTATTTTTTATTATTCCGAGAAATATTATTAGAGCCCAAAAAATATTTCGAAGTTCTGAGTTTTGTTTTTACACAGAATCTATATTAACATATTTCGCGTGGAATTTTCTTTTTTGAAGTTTAATATACTTTGTTATTTGCTATGCGTAATGATGTTCCTCGAAATAATTAAAAATATGGTTATTTAGACCTAATAGGAAGTTATTCTCTAAAAACAAAATTTGAGAACATAAGAAAGAATTGAATAAACAATAATACTAGACTACATTTCCAATTTAGTATCTGTTTAAGTTATGCTAATTTATATTCACTTCAAGGTAAAAATTACTCCTAAATTAAATTTTTTTAATATTTTATGATCGTCGTTGAACCCAATTTTTGGGTTTACGTCTACTAATGTTCAACTCCGTAGTCTTGTCATTTTGAACCCAATCCAGAAGATAAGGGAACTCCTAGATCAAGTATTGGGATAAATTTGGTTTCGTGGAGGACTTTTTGATGTTTCTAACCCACATTTGCGTTACATGGAGAGGAAGATCACGAGAACCTTCCACGGTTAGCCTAACGGCAGAATATCTCTATCCCATTATCCATCTACCACTGAAGATATTTTACGTCAGTACTGCGGAATTCATATCAACCGGCCATCGCCGGGATTCGAACCCGGTTCACCTCATTGGAAGACGAACGCTCTATCCCCAGAGCCATCGCGACTCAATCAAATTGTTTTGGATAAAATCTTGATTTATTACAAAATTTTTATCAATATATAGTAAAAAAAGTATCAATTTCAGTAGTACTAGACTCTCAGATAGTCATTCATAATTAGAAAAATGTTTCACAGTGTAAGGGTTTAAAGAAATTTATTATCATTAAAAATATAAAACTTTGTATAAAAATATAAAACTTAGTATAAAAATATAAGTATAAAACTTAAAAATATAATCTCTATCTTACGCGCTGGGAGGTTAAAAAAAACTGTTTAATAACTTAAACGAACGGTAATTTTGTGAATTAAATCAAAGCATTAGCGTGCCCTTAAAATTTCTCTGATCGATTCAACAGGTTGTCCCTGAAATATTTTCCACTGCAACAATCCGACGTTCGTGAAGGGAAAAAAAACATTTTATAAGAAATCAATGCTAATTACGCAAAAATGAACTAAAAATAGTTTTTTTTCCTTCGGAAAATTATGTTTTTTGCATAATTTGCACCGATGCTTATTGTAATTAAACAATCATTAGTCTCAATCCATTTTCAGAAAATTCTTTTTTCGCTTTCCCTGAAAGGTTGCTGTCAGTCGTAACCTTTTACAAAAGAAATAACGCAAAATTCTACAAAAACTAATTCACCATTTTATTATTCTTTTTCATCCATTCTCCAAAAAAAACCAAAACAAATAGAAAAATCATATCTATAATATCAAGCTTTTAGCTCGCAACATCAGAAAATGCGTGTTATTACATCACGTGACCCTGACAGTTGCATTGCCGTTCAATTGGGGAAAAAAAACAACGTAAATGCTTTAAGATTGATTACACGAACAGAGACTTGACAACTATTTTACTTCTATTGCTAATAAACGCTAAAATAGAATTTCAAAAAACTGCTAAAAACAAATTTTATTTCAGAAAAAAAAAATTTTTTTGCGCAAATAGGTAGCTTACCGTGCAACGGGTGTCAAATATATAGGAACCTCACTTTCAAATTTTTTATCGCTTACTTTGATTTTTCAATTGCACGGCAGTACAAAATGGTTGCAAGTCGATTAATTACATAATATTATTGATAACTTTGCCTAAAATAGTACTCACAGGCACTTTTTTCCTCCTGCCATTATTATTTTTAGTGGGCTGGTGTTTGGATGTGGATGTGGATGTCAAAATTTATTACAGTGTGACTTTATTTCAAAATTAGCTTAATAGTAACGTTATTTTTTATTTTCTAAAAAAATTACGATTATTATTGTATTCAGAAAATATTTTTTAAGGATATTCCTTTATTTTTTGCATAGCTTTACAGTAAATGAAGACAAATTTTGCACAAAATAACACTCACTTCGCCAATCGTCAAGATTGCTATCAGTGTTCTTGACTTCTAACTTGAGTTCAACGCAGAATTAATTATTAAAAAAGATGAAATCGACTATTCAGCGTTAAATGTGAACGACTTCATATACTCAAATCATGCCGCTGCTGTGAAGTTTGCACCTAAAAAAAATATTCTAACGGCAAAATTTTGCAAATAGATATCCGGAATTTAATTAGATATCGAATAGAAATAAAATAGAAATCAGGATTCGAGGTAGCATTTTCAATAGTTCCTTATTTCACCTGTGGGATGCTTTTTCAAGAGAAAATCTCAGTGCTTTGTTTTACTTACAAAGATTATAGCATTAAAAATGTTTATTTCCATGTTACACATCTAGACAAACCTAATTGGAATATTTCCCTTTATAAACAACATGCCCATTGTATAAATTAAGAAAACCGGTTATGTTGTGTAAAAGCTTTATTACCAGTTAAAATAAATTTTAAAACTATCCAAAATGGCGAGAGAAAAAAAAAAGGTTCTGGTCAAAAGTTTAGATATGTAAAAAGAACAAGATATGCTGAGTGTTGAGAACCAGAAATAGAGGCTCACATATGTACCAGATAATTATTATTAACTTTATTTGACATTCTGCATGGAATGCGAGAGATTTTTCGATATTTTTTTTAAGAAAATGAAAAGAAAAAAAAATAAACTATTAAAATATACGTTTTGTTTTGGATACAAAATTCACGTCAGGTTGTAATACGATTTTTCTTCTTTTTCACGTTATTTCAAAACATTTTATGTTGTGTGATTCATAATGAAGTGAGCATAGCTTGGAGGCAACACAACACGACATTTATTGTTTCAACTTTGGTGCAAAATTAGTTTATGTTCCACGTGGCTTCGTACCTGTCTTTGTGTTAAGTTTCTGTGTAAATATAGAGTGAAAGGAGTTGAAAGCTTTGAGAAAGAATCTTTGTGAAAGAATTTAGAATGAGTCAATTAAGATGATTAATAATTGACGGGCTTGGCTTACTCAAAATAGAACGGAAAGAACAGTTGCTAACGTAAACAAATACCACTCTTCTGTAACCAATCAGGATCGAGATACCCACACTACGTCACTTGCAGGTATCCCATTTTTAATCCAAAACAAAGCGTATATTTTCCTTTTTTTTAAAAAGGCACCGAATAATATCACGTGTTCCGCGTAAAACGTCATATAGAGTTAATCAGGGTTCGAAAAAACTCAGAAATTTTACCCGTCCCTGAGGACGGCATGTCCAACAATGTACCCGTCCTCATTTGAAACTAACCCGTAGCTTCTAAATAAATAAAAACATAATTTTGTCTTATTTATTACAAACATTTATTACATAAATTGCACAATGAATTAGTAGTAACTAGGATTACAAATACTAGGATTACATTATATAGTAATAAGAGAAATACTAGGTTACTATTAGTAACCTAGTATTTATTTTATGAAATAATTTAAATGACAAAAGCCAAGTTATCTGGAATGTCAATTTATCCGAGGGTAATGCGTTTTTTTAAATGAATCAAATATGACGTTTGCCAGTTCCACAATCAAGCCAATGATTTACTGAGGTTTCTGCGCAGAAATTTGAAAGGGGATTTGCATTTAGGTAGATGTTCATAATTGCGTTTAACGCTTCTTAAAGACCAGTACGTAATGTGTTTTTTTTGTAAGTTCATTGCTGAAAAGCCCGTTTCAACCGCTACAGTACTCCCAGATAGAAAAAACATCAATTCCACCATACGCAGTATGTTGCTGTATTTCTAGATTAAAGAGTCATTTTAGAATTGAGGCGCTAGACTCTTGTTAGATAACAAAAATTGAAAATGCATCCCGAACATTAACGGGAAAATGGCTGTCCGCGCGGATGTCGGATTCGATAAATTCGTTATTGTCTCCAGGGAATTTTTGACCCCGAGGACGGGCGGTTTTTCGAGCCCTGGAGTTAATCCTCCTTGCCTGGTACTCATGAGAACCTCAATGTTTGAGTTATCAACGTAACCTTTTGCTTACGGTGTACCAGTTATACCATTACATGTGGTCCACATGTTGTACCAGCCGTAAGCAAAGGTTAACACGTTGAATGTCATAAGGCGCATAATTATCAAAAATAAAAGATAATTTTTTTAATATCCTAGACATTATTAAAACACTAAACGAAAAAATAAACTTTATTAAACCTTTACAAAAGGAAGTCCCAGAATTTGATAAATCTTTTTAGAAGTTCCGAAAGTTTGTTTCATTTTCAAATTGGTATGAATGAAAATAACAAAGAGAAACGCTTATAATTAGCAATTTCCTGTCATTCGAAGCATTAATAATCAAGTTTCCTGTTTGCGGAAAATAAGAAAGAAATCCAATTAATTGCTGATTAACTTAGAAGAATTATCATAAGGCTCAAAGGTTTCCATAGCAAGATAAAATACATAGTGTTAAAAAAAATAGTGATTCCTGTAAGGTAAATTATTTTTGAAAAGGGCATCCGAGTTTTCTACAAAAAAGTGTTTCTTCGTACTTAATTTGTTCTGTAAATTTTGATTTTATTGACAGTAATCAAATGTATTGCTACTTTAATTTTCAATCAGCATTTAAGTTTTTGCTTTTCTTCCCACTTCCATTGTATTCAGAGTCAATCTGCTATACTGAACTATGAAATAAGTTAGAGATTATTGTTTAAATGATCAAAAATTAAAGATAATAAAATCAAACATATGATCAACATAACCCACATTAGTTTAGTACACTTTTTGAACGTTAAAGTAAACGCATGAAAACTAACATCATCGTGTCTCTGAGTACCAAAAACAATTTTTTATAAGAACGACATTCCAAAGTTTCCGAATGCATATTGCACATATGTTATTGGATATTTATATGAATTTCAACTTACATTCATATCACTAAGTTCTGAAATCTGCTATTATTTTACATTTTATAACAGAACCGTCGGTGAACAGCCGACCCAATTTTGGGTTTACGACTACCAATGTTCAACTCCGTAGCTGTGTAATTTTTATTCCAATCCAGAAGACAAAGGAACTCCTGGATCAGGTATTGGGAGAAATTTACCTTAGTGGAGGACTTTTTGATGGAACTTACACGTGTTTGCGTTACATAGAGAGAAAAACGGTTAGTGTGACTGCAAGGGGACTCTAACCCATGATCCGTTTACCACTGAGGATATTTTTATGTCAGCACTGTGGTCGGTGCAATCCGGGATCGGAATTCATATCTACCAGCCATCGCTGGGATTCGAACTCAGTTCACCTCACTGGACGGCGGATGCTCTGTCCCCTGGGGTTCACGACTACTTATGTCCGACTCCGTAGACTTGTAAATCTGCTACTACTACGAAATGGACAAAAAATAAATCACCCCGACAGAAATCATGAAAAGCATTTTATACCGTATAACTCCACCTCTAAGCTTAATAACCGCCTGGATTCGATTAGGAAGGGAATCAACAAGTAAGTAGATCAACAAGTTTCCAAACTAACCACTCTCTGAAGGAATCATCACGCAAATCTCTCAAATGGACAACTAATTAAATTTTAATTGAGTAACGTAGCTAAGTTGACTGTTAGCCGAGCTTAAAGCTAAATATTTTCCTCACAAAAGTCACTTCTTCGCTCTGAATGTGAACGAAACCCGGTTCTGAAACGTGTGAAGAGGCTTTTCCCTTCCACGTGAATACACGAAACAAAGCTCATTATGTCCGATTGAACTTATTCGAATATCGCCTTACTTATGAGGCAAACATAAACAATAAACCAAAACAGTTAAGATATGTTCCCCAATATTTCTATGTTGTTC
This sequence comes from Parasteatoda tepidariorum, assembly GCF_043381705.1. NCBI lineage: Eukaryota > Metazoa > Arthropoda > Arachnida > Araneae > Theridiidae > Parasteatoda > Parasteatoda tepidariorum. The sequence continues at coordinate 19,565,599 of NC_092206.1, forward strand.
AAGTGCGGCGATTTTGCTGAGCAATCGATATGTAATAAGATAAGTTAAATGCAGTAAACGTACTCTACTTCTCTCCTGTTAAGATTTTGAAAATGGCGCAAAAACAGGACACTTATCCTGAAAATACGAACTGAACATTAAACACTTAATCAACTGAAATGTTAAAATAAAAAATACTGGTTCATATCAGTGATTACCTTAGTGAGCATGCCCAATACCCATAAAGAAACCTATTTACATAAACCTAATGCCTATTAACCAAAACATTACCTTAACCAAAAATTTTTGGCCGGTGATCGTATGTATTAAAACAAAGCGTATATTTGAAAATTTCGCAGTTTTGTTCTGTCAGTGTTTTATTTTGTAAATTACAAATTAGCAGCTGTTGTAAGCTGTTTAGAGATTTTTAAGAAGGTCTTTTGAATGGAAATTATTCATTTACTACAAAAACTAAGCTAGTACTTCCCCCATCACCTGCTCCGATTTTTATAAAACTTGGTGCACAGTTTCCAAGATATACCAAAATTAGTTAGTTCTACAACGTTTCATATTCAAATGCTTAAAATTGCAATAGTAAAGGACTTCACCTAAATTATCTAAATTAAGTTATTATCTAAATTACGTTAATTAAGTTAGTGCGCTAAATTTTACTAATGTCTCCCAAATAATTCACGAAGTTATTTAATAAGCTAATGATGTCGTATAGATATCCCATTACAAATTGGTGAGTGCAAAGTAACCGGTAGGGTTTATTCCAACAATTCAGAGAAAAAGGTAAAAAAAAAAGTCGAAGCGAAAGAGACTTCAGCGGAAGTTTCAGGGGAAAGGGAACATAAAATCTCTATTTTATTTTATTTTATTTTATTACCGTAGTTGAACAGCGTACCCAATTTTGAGTTTCCGACTACTAATGTACATCATCCGTAGCCTTGTAATTTTGAACTCAATCCAGAAGATAAGAGTAGTCCTGGATCAAGTATAGGAAGAAATTTGCCTTCGTAGAGGACTTGTTTGATGAAACTGACCTGCATTTGCGTTACATGGAGAAGAAAGCCACAAAAACCTCGCTTGGTAAACTCTTCGGTCAAGGGACTCTAACTCATCATCCGTCTACCACTGAATATTATTTTCTGTAAGCACTGTGGTCCGTGCAAGCCGAGAGCAGAATTCGTATCTACCAGCCATCGCTGGAATTCGAACTAGGTTACTTTATTGGAAGGCGAGTGCCCTATCTTCTGAGTCACCACGGTTCTGTATTTGGCATATTTTAAGTAAGATTTGAATAGAAATCTAACTTATATAAAGAATTTTCTATCGTAGTGAAATAAAAGAATTGAAATGGTATGGGATTTTCACCAGAAGAAATGCACTTATATTTTGCTCTCTATAACTTTCCCCATCTGTGAAAAAGTGAACTCTTCTGCTAAGCTTTCCTGTCACCTTGTCGTAATTGAATAAAAATAATTTCAGTTTTCTTTTTAATTGAATTATTTTTGAGTAATTGAAATAACGTCGCAGAACTGATGCTAATTTTTAAAATGTAATACCTTTTGTTTGAATAAATAGCTTATTTTCTTAAATATGGATTGAATACTGCAAGTCGTAATTTATCAAATAGCAAACTTCCTGGGGCAGTACATTAATTTTTTCTTAGACGTGATTTTGTGATTTTTTTTTACTATGCTAGTTTTAAAAATAATTATTTTTTACAAAATATTTTTGTTCGGTTTTTGATCCGTGTGTTTTAATTTAGCAATGAAGGCATACAATTAGAAATGGATCCTTACAAAATCCGTAAGCGAAGCTCCAATTAGCTTACATCACATTCGTGCTCCCAATATCGGTGGTATCTTTTTCTTATAAGAAAAAAATAACCTTATAAGTTAAAAATAACCTCGTTTGGAATATTTTTATACAAACAACTTGCATTTTTTAAAAATAATTTTTAAATTTTCAAAATAGTTCCAAGGAAAATTATTGAACACTGTTTAGAATAATATTCAAGTGTAAAATGCACAACACGTCAACAACAAAAAGATAAAAAAAATTAAAAAAAAAAAATCAAAAACGAACAAAATTTACATGATTCTGAAGTTTTTCAAATTTTTTCTACTTTTCTCAAATAATTCTTCTGGTTTTATTCTAATGCTGTCAATGCGATTTCACATTTTTTTTCTCGAAATATATTCTAAGAACAGGGAAAGAACAAAATCAGACATTAATTTAATAAATGCCAACAATCCGCTTACATTTAAGTTCAACTAGAGACAATTAAGTAGTTATTTCCTCGCACATTCTTGAAAGTATAGAAATAAAAAAGTATTTCCGTAATTAACACTTAACGGATTTCGTGTCCAAGAGTCGGAAACGTAATTGAAATTCCGTGAATACTTAAGCCCTAGTTTTGTCACCCAGGTAACCGAATAAACGTGATATCCCGAATTAAATAATTCATGTCATAGTTAAATCGGAATGCATTAATCAAATGTCAGATTGCGTTCCTTAAGTGTTCTTTCAACTTTCCAAAAGTTTTCCTGGCATTTTATATTTTTTTTCATTTTATTTTTTTTCTTCTAAAGTTTTTTATTTATTTTATTGTTTATATTTTCAGTTTTCAAAATTTTCCAAATACAGCTTATTATTAGACTACATTTTTATGAACTTTTATGATATATTAAGGTGTATAGTGCCAGGTTATTACAAAAAATACGTGGATTTATAATGTTATTTTAATTTGATAGGTTAAAAAATACTTTCTAAAGTTTATTATAAACTGTGTGGCATTAATACTACCTTCATAGTCTTACTAATCTTATTTTAATTCATTTCTTTACAATGAAACATATCAGAAATTCGTAATAAAATCATTTTTAATAATATTTTTTTTTTTCTAATGCCCACCTGTGTTAAAATTTTTCCACCAATTCAGGCATTTACGGGTCAGGCATTGGTTCAGGCATTGGTCTCTTTTTCAGGGGCACCATATTAGGTGGGCCAACGTTGCTCCCACAGTAAGGACGGGTAGTACAGAGAAGGAAAGAACATCCATGCCTTGCCCGAGATTCGAACCCAGAACCTTTCTAATGCAAGAGCAGTTCCCTAACCCCTACACAGACCGGTTGACTTAATGATAAAAGTAGCATAGTTCATTAATTAAAATGAAAATAAAAATTTTGTTTTATGAAAAAGCACTTTGCAAATTTGCCGGTTATAATTGCTGACAACATTTTAATAATTCGGCTCATTGTAAATAGTCGACATAATTTTTCATCGCGCTATGCTAATTGAAAAAGTCTCAGTATTTTCTAATAAATCTATTCCTTTTCATGATTATTGCAATGAGCCTACATATCTTTAAGCTAATTAGAAAATGTATAATTTTTTTATCCAATAAGCCTATTCTATTTTAATCAGTTTGCAATAAGCTCAGATCTATGAATACTTGTTCCAAATAACCTTAAAAACGATTTTTTTCGTTTTGCAAAAATTTAAAAAAACTGAAAAATAATAATCATATTTTTATTCATATTTCCGACCCAAATAATTTCCACATGTGTAAAACTAGCATAACAGGGTACATGAAATATTGTCTATATATAAAACAGAACTCAATAACTCTTGTAGCAGGGGAACTGAGTTAGAGATTTATTAGAACAGTCTCGCTGCCCAAATGAATACAAATAGTTTCACTGGGACCCACGAATATCTAACCGTTCAACAGATTTTTTAAAAAAAATTAAAATTTATCATCGTTGCGAACTTAAGAAAATATTATAATTTTTTTTAAAAAAAACCATAGGTGATTCTGTAAGAAACCGCGTTAATGGCTTGTTGATATATGTGCTGATTTTTTTAAGAATGTGTTATGTTCTATTATATGTTTGTAGTGTTAACAAAAAATATGCTTATTGATTGAAGAAATGTTTATTTCCAGGATAATAGTAAAAAGGTTTCGCAGTTTACCTTACTATTTAACGGAAATACTGTCAATTTTACTCATTTTTTCGAAGCTTGAATTTTCCGAGGAAGTGACGTTTTTCCGAAGCACGTTTTAATTTTGCCTTCTTAAGTCAGTATCATAAGGTCAAAAAGTTGAATAGTATGATTCGAACTTTTGATAACGTATTAGGTGTTCAACGATAAAATATAACAAAATATCTTTATGAACGTAGAAATTTGAAAGAAAGGAAAACTATAATAACATATACTAGGGGTGGCCAAGCTCCTTGATAGTCGAGCCATTTTTTAAAATTTGAAATTTTTAGCGAGCCGCAATTAAATACGTATTTAAAAGGTATGCAAAAAAGGTATTAAAAATTTTTTTTACATAATTATTTATTGAAAACATATAAGTAAAAGTACAAAATATGTGTACTGAATTTAAATATTAAAAATTAAACACATTTATTTTACTGCTCTTGATAATTCTTTAAAATTTGGTGAATGATTGGTGACAGCACTTCTCAATAATTCTTTGAAATGCTGGTTAGTTAATACTGATCGGTGCTTGGATTTCACGAATTTAAAGTGGAATAAAAGGATTTACATAAGTACGTTATTCCGAATATTTAAATAATTCGACAAGCAGCCTTTTTTAATTCAGGATATACTTCGATTATGGTACAAATTTCTATAATTCAGTAATCGACGTCGACTTATATTTTAATTGTAGAGCTTGATCTTCTTACATCTCTATTAATTCTAATTCTCCAGATGCTTTTTGCGTCATTGGAAATGGAAAACTCACCTTGAATTGAACAACGTTGCACTTAGTCTTTCATATTTGTTCTCAGTACTTTAAACAACATTTTGAAACACATACGGAACAATAATAATTTCTTGAAACATTATAGCACAGGAATGAAAAGGGAACTCGGGTACATTTATCGAGAGCCACAAATAATGCTTTAAAGAGCCGCATGTGGCTCGCGAGCCGAAGGATGGCCACCCCTGACATATACTTTTGCTCATTTCAAAAGAATGGTTTGAGCTGTTGAAAGCGGAAGCTAACGTTATAGCTTTAAATCTACTTTTATGGGTATATTGTAGATAAGTTAAACATCGAATATACACTATCCTACAATAATGGAAGAGACACTTTTAGTTTTTGACATTTTTTTTTTTTTAGATTTCCCAAAAATACTTCAAGGATTATTTTGTAACTTAAGAAGTGTTTAAATCATGCGATATTTCATGCGTAGCAATGAGGTTTAAAGCTTTCAAAGATTTAAGAGACTGACAATAAATTACGAATTAGTAATACATAATCAAAAAATCAAAATATAATTTAATTTTATAACTGAAGCTGAATTGTATAAATATACACTAATTCTGTTACAATAATTTGGAAATTAAAGTTCATTATAATAAATTAAGCATTATTTGTGAAAAATAAGTAAAAAATTGCGTTATAAATTTGAATTCGCTAAATGATAATTAAAGCTAGATTGCATAAATCCTCACTGATTCTTTTACAATAATCTGTAAGTTAAAGTTAATAACTCAAATACCAGATCAAAGGAAGTTTAAACATTTTAAAATGTTAATCACTGAACTAAATACAGTCTCTAGAATTAAATTTCATTTATTTTGGTGCAGTACGCGGAACGGAAATAAACTTAGTTGCCACAAGATTCTTATTTGCGATTTTCTAACTGGTTATTTAATTCTGAACTAACCCATTCGTAATTTAATTGCTAATAGAAACTGGCTTTTCGAAACTAAAGGAGAAATGTGGCTTTCACTGAAACAAAAATACCATTTACAAGTATTTAAGGTTAAATCGGAGCTGGAAAGAAGCATTTTTAACTCCCTTGAGTTCTTTAAAAGATCTTAACTTTTCCAATATATTCCTTAACTTTTCCAGTGTAATAATTTACTATTGGATTTGTTGGAAAAGAAAAAAATAAGAAAAATTTAAAAATAAACTGTTTTGTGGTTTAAATGATTTTTTAATACAAGATTAAAAGTATGTCTTTAACTTTAACATAAATGATGTTAAAAATTTCTGGGTATGGGCTGAGAGGTCTTTATTAAGTTTAAACATTGTTTTTCTATTGCTTAAAATATTAGGTAAATAAAGAGTAGATTCATACACAACTGTTAAAGAAAATTATAATGTATTTAATTGTATTTCTCTTTGAAATAAATATTCACCAATTGTTGAATAATTTTTCTTACATTACGATTTTTTTACATCTCTTACATTATGAGAAGAAAAAAAATCCAACTATTGGTGAATATTTTACTTTTATAAATGGCATGAAGTTTATCTTAACTACACTAGAAAGACTGAAAGGGCTTGTTTAACTCTTCCCAGACTGTATGTACAAGGATCAATTAGACATCCAAAATCTTAAGGCCATATCACACTTTTTTCAAATATTTAACCTTAAGAAAAGGACTTCATTTTTAGATAAATAATTTTAACTCTATCTTTAATTTCAAAAAATAAATCGATTAAATTATGAAAAAAGCAGATATAAAAAGTACCTACATATTTGTATATTTAAAGTTAAACGTGTGTTAATATTTTTTTATTAAAAAAATTACATTGAAAAAACCTGTTAGGTGCTTTAACGGGTAAAAAAATATTTTCAACTTCCTTCATAATTTATTCAAAACCTGCTTATTAATAATGTAAAGAATGCAACTGCATTTGAAAAATTGGTCCTTACAGTCTATGTTATTTAAATTTCCATCTAATCTAATTTCATTAAATATTACTTTTTNTTCGTAAGCGTCATGCTTTACTCCAAAGTGTCCTTCTCTTATCCTTTTTTTTTCTTTACCAAACTGTAAATGATCAAACTTGAAATTGCTGAGGAAGGATCCATTGCCGTCGATTAAATTAAATTTAATTACCACACGCGCTGAGTCTTTCGATGAAAATTTTTATCCGTCTATGTATAAAGCGCTAAATCGCCTAAAAAGAAAGAAATCACTCGTTTATCAATGATCAACTCTTTTCAACCGCATGGCAACCATAGTTCAACTGTTTCAGGTAGTAGTTGAACAGAAAGTTGAAGTTGAGGTTGAGTTGGACGAATTTCCTTAAGTGTGATATGGCCTTTAGCATACAGTCATGATCAATTTATTAAAAACATAATATAGACTTGATCATCTAAATTCCATGGTACTGTAATCCATTCGGTTAGCAAAAATACTATTTAATTAAACAGAACACTAGCTTTTCCATTATATGTATATGTTACCGGCAAAGTATGAAACGCCGGCATTGTATCGAATGACTAGGCATTGTATAGAATGCCTAGGCATTGTATAGAATGCCTGACGTTTTCAGGTAAAGTATGAAATGTGAGAAGTATTACATACTCTGCCTAGGCATTGTATAGAATGCCTAGGCATTCTATACAATGCCGGATGCTATTTAGGCAAAGTATGAAATAAACGTCCTGATGAGGTTATTATGTAAATGATGTGCATGTTACTGTGAATGAGCGAAATCTGTGATTGTTGACTTTCACCGGTGAATGTTGACAATCGCTTAGTCGCTTTGGTGAATGTCTGAAATATTTATTACATCCGATTTCATATTAATTTATTCGTGGATATAATTACATTTTTTCGATATTTTAATACTTACTGACGATAGATTAGAAGAAACATCAATGTTTGGCCGGCCAATGGCACTTGATCTTAAAAAACATCAGTGTAGGGTATACCGGGCAAATGTATACCGGGCAATGGCACTTAACTAGACCTAGTATGACTAGGCCTTTGGTAAATGTCCGAAATATATACTAGGTCTAGTTGAGTGCCACTGCCCGATATACCCTACACTGATGTTTTTTTAAGGTCGAGTGTCACTGCCCGGTATACATTTGTTCGGTATACCTTACACGAATGTTTTTTTAAGGTTCAGTGCAATTGCCCGGTATACATTTGCCCGTTTTACCCTACACTGAGGGTTTTTTAAAGGTTCAGTGCCACTGCCCTGTATAGATTTGCCCGGTATACCCTACACTGATATTTTTTTAAGATCAAGTGCCCTTGCCCGGTATATATTTGCCCGATACTCCAAACACTCATGTTTCTTCTAATCTATCGTCAGTAAGTATTAAAATATCGAATAAATGTAATCTATCGTCAATAAGTATTAAAATAACGAATAAATGTAATTATATCAACGAATAAAGTAATATAAAATCGGATGACGTTTCAAATTCGTCATTTTTGAATGACATTTTGACGAATCGGAGATGTATTTTATACTTTGCCGGTTTCTCATTTGGCATTCTATAGAATGCCTAGTTAATGTGTGAAATATAAATAATTTCATACTTTGCCGGCTGATTTTAGGTATTCTATACAATGCCTAGTCATTCTATACAATGCCGGATTTCATACTTTGCCGGTGTATACATTAGTTTCTTAGATAATCGAGTTTCGTTTTCTCTAAAAATAATAATTCTGTGTTGAAATACACTTGTTTTTTAATAAAACTGGGCTATCTACTAAAGGATACCTAATATCTAAAGCTATCTTGGTTTGAAAGATAAGTACCAAAATACCTAAGGGATCACTTTGGCCCTCCCGTTATTCTTGTCATATGATTCTATTTATTCGTTTCTATAAGACTAACATGAATGTTTATATAAGCTCTTAAAATTTATCAAATTATGGGTAAGTCAGAAATACTGACATGTACAATAAGTTATTTTTCGAATTATAGAGCAACAAAAAAAAAAACGAAAGATGTAAAATTGGCCGCATCTGTCTTTCTAGTGTTAATAGTTTTTTTAGACGCTACGAGATTATAATACGTTTTCAAGGATACACGTTCCTGCGCACAAAACAACGCTTTAATTGTTTTCAGTATTGTTTGCAAGTGATGTTTTCACTTTTAATAGCATCCCTTTTAAGAGTTCACATAGAAAAATTATTTGTTTGAGTATTTTTATCGAAAATATAGTGTTAAAATGAATTGTTTGACTACTTCCTCTCTTCAGACATAGGTTTCTACATATTTTTATAAATAAAATAGCTTAAAATTTTTGAAAAACAATAGCTTTTTTATGGGATTGAGTGAAAAAGTAATAAACAAAATATTGGCTGTAACCCTGTTTAAATATAGTTTCTCTTAATTCTACAAGTATTACGTTCATTTTAAATTAAGTTTATCTTAAAATGCGCAAACAAAAATTACCTGTAAAACTTTCATAGAAAGCAGATGGTGGTTTATTTGGATTTATTATTGTTATTCGGAAGCATTTGATTTCGTTAATTTATTTTTGTAACTGAAAACGCAATGTTCGTATTTTTCCGTTGAGAATTATTTTATATTTATTTATTAATTAATTTATTCATTATTTATTTATTTATATTTTAGTTCAAAAGGTTTTTTTAGTTTTAACATCTTTATCATTCTTTTACTATTCCATTTCATTATTTTTCTATTTCATTTCACAATTCAATAATAAAATTATTGCGCAACTTAAATCTTTTAATTTGAAATGTTTGGGATAGCTCTATTATTTTAATCTGCTAAAATTGAATCCCCATGCAACTTAATAGAAATGGCTCTCTTATTATTAAGCTCGGACTGGATGAAATTTTTTTTGCAATATTTCATGAAATTAATTTATTACTTTTTCGAAAACTATTTAAATAAATGTCTTCTTTTTAATGCAATTTTTTTTAACTCTATGCACTTTCTTTTCATCTAGGGGGTTAATTTAAATATTTGAAACAACCTATACATTTCCTACCGTTTGTTTAATTTAGTTAGAAATAATTTGAAAGCAAATCTTGTGTTGAATCTATAAAGAAACTGCTCCATGACAAAAGCGTGATGTGTAGTTAGTTATGCTCTATGAAATTGCATGACATAAAACTCTAAACAAACACGCTATTCTAAAGACTTGATTTTTTTTAAATTTATTTTCATTTTCTTTCTACACTATGAAGCACGGTAATTCACTCTTTTGTTTAACTACATTTACGTCAAGTTAAACTGATGGAATTTAAATTATATTCGTTGGATCTTTGCAAATTTAAAATAAACTAAATAAAACCCTAAATGTCATTAAAACAAGATTAATCTTATTTTCAGGATTTTTTTTCTCCACTATTATTTTCTCACTTTCACCAACTGATTATTTTCAAGTTCTTTTAAAAATTAATTAAATTCCTTTAATTGCATTTATTTAATAAAGCAATTATTAAAACAAATAAAAAAATACATTGCGCATGCTTTGCAAATATTAAAAACAATTGTGATAAATTAAAAAAGAGTAGTCATGGGTAATTATTTGAGTAAATTTAGCTCTATTCAGGTATGTTTAAACAAATTTAAAAATGAAATCTTTAAGCTTTGTAAAGTTAAAAAATTCGGAATGCAAACATTATCGAATGAGGTGTCTTGGATTAAATTTTTTTTCTTAGCTGCTATCAATAAAAGAAGATTAAAAACATAGGTTATTTTGCTTTGTGTTGCTATCTCCACTATAAGGAAGAAAAAATAGTCTGTTTGTATGCTGTTAGTGTGATCAGCAGTTTTGTTGTGGATGACTACACTTTTCTATTTTAAAATCTATTTTACTGTTTTTCACTTTTCTGATAATGTATAATTAAAATAATTTTTTTATAAAAGCTAGATAATAATTAGGCTTTTATTAATTCATAGACTTATTAGTTAATATTAGACTTTCAAATATCAACTTACGATTTGACCATGAAAGTTACGTATGTAGATTTTTGGCATGAAAGTTATGTATGCATTGATTAGCATGAAAGTTATGTTTGTAGAAAATTGGTCATGGGTAAGTTATTTCCAGTGTTAGGGGACCTCATATAAATTTTTTATGAGTATGATTTTTTTATATATTGACAAAACAATATATTTGTTCTATAGCATTCAATACTTAAATTTGTGAACTTGAATATGGCCATTCAGAGTTGCTATTCAAACCCCTGTCTAGTACATCATGTGGAGTTGCGACGCTATGAGTTCATGAGGGTGGATAGACAACACACCAAAGGTGACGCTAGCGTTATAATACAAATATATACGTCCTTCAATTATTTCTATTTATTAGCAAACATTTTTTTCTTATCTGCAATTTATTGAATGATCAGCAGTAGATAATATTTTAATTCCTTTTTTTGTTTTCAAAGTATTTATACTTTCTTAAACAAAGTCGACACTCTTTATTCCTTCTTATCGTCGCTAGCATTATACTCACTTGAACTCTTCTAAAGAACTTCTTACTTTATAAAGAACTCTTAACATTATTGTTCATTTTTTCTCATGCAGTTTCCGAAAAGCATCTTATCAGCAGAAAGAATTAAAATAAAATAATGTTAGCAGATGTTAAAAAAAAGGAAAAAAAGAAAAAACGATGTAGGCGGAAATTAAAAGAGATTTTTTTCCCCTTTTTGTAAGGGATTAGTAAAGAAGACAGGAAAATATAAATCTTATATTCCTTCTAAATAGCAAAAGAGGTAGAAAATGTTTTTAGGAGGAAAATTTACTTTAAAGAAATGCTATATGCGAAAATTTGAATTGCTAAAAAAATATGAAGTAAAAATTGTTAAAAAAAATGACGAAAAAATTGTTAGTCTACGTCGATATTATTAGTAGTTTAGATTTGATATTTTGAAACTTTATTTTATTTCGGTAGAGTTTCGCAGCTTCAGCTTTCTAATTTAAAAAAAAGTTTTTTTAATTTATAAATTAAGTCTGTTATTATTACTGAATTAATTTTAAAAGCATTCTGCATTTTTCTAAACATTAGTTATTTTCTTTATTTAAAATTACTAATTATGTACTTCATTGAATACAGTTTTTTAAAGGATAACTTTTGAAATTAAAGAATAACAAATAATGGCACTTTATTATCGAAAGTGTAGCACACGGAGAAACAAATCTGATAGAATTAGTATACTGTATGATTAGTATACTCTATTAAAAAAAGACATAATTCTGGTTAATAAAATCAAAAGTACGATAGTTAAACCGTTCATTTGTTAATTTTTACATACAAAAAATACAAAACTGAAGGCAAACTTAACCCAATAAATGATTTTTATTCCATGATCTAAGGTATCATGATAAAACTACCTCATTTTACTATATTTACCAAATCTTATCACATATTGTAAAGCCATCTTTTATTGTTAATTTTAGAAAAATCAAAGCCAAAGACCCCCCGGAAAAAATTACCGAGATTTTTGGCGTTCCCATTGAGCCGGAAACTCATTAAATTATATCATATTCTGGTAGTTTAGACCATATTTTTTTTCTCAGAGCAATTACAAATATTGAACTTTTAATTTTTAAGAAAGATACAAATGTAAGATTCATATGATACAAAAAGATTAAGGTTAGCTAAAAAAAAAAAGTATAATACATTTATATTTAAGTGGATGTTCATTGATAATTTTTAGCTCTTAAGTAAGTAGGAATTTAAGTAAGTTAATACTAACTATTAAAGGTGGGTTTTTTTTCTTTACAAAATTCAATTTATACTTGTTATTATTTTTATCACTTCGACTAAAAATTATATAAAAGCCAGTTAAAATATATAATTTTGTTGACAATGCTACAACTATTCTCTAAAGTAAACGCTCCGTTATTTTAAATTTATCATTGAAATTTGAGTTTTTGTTCTCCTTGAAAAATCTAATTTAAAATACTTTCTTTTTTACCACATCATTATTCACGAAGTGAAGAAATTTCTTATCCTGGAACTTTAGAATTTCTTTTTTCGCATACCTAAAGAATTCGGAAAAGAGAATGCTAAAAAATAAAAATTTTTGAAATTGGATATTTTAACGCTTGAGAAATAATAGATCCTTTAACGAAAAATGATATTCGAACTTTCTTTCGAGATAACGATGTAGTTACGTTCGTTATGTATCGGATGCACGATCTCTTTTCCTTTTTTCGTTTGTTTTAAAGCAAGTATCCATGGCTGAAGTCTTTTCTAATATTATAAAGAAGATTCTGAGAACAATAAAGTAATAAAAGAAATCTAAATTTTAATTTTATGATACACTATGCATGAATAATAAGGACAAAATTTTTCGTGCGTTTTCAATTATGTTATACTTTAATTTAATACGCATAGTAAGAATAAGAAAGCTCTTTTGAGCAATTGTTTCTTATGGGGGTGAATGATTTTGCATAAAAACATCAAAACCAGTTTGAATGCCTGAGGAAATTTGAATAGGTTTCGAATAATCGCCTTAGTGATCTTTTTTTCTTTAGTTGTAATTCGTCATATTTTAAATAACTTTTTAATCTTTCCACGTTTAATATTAATTTGCGACTTCTAATATATTTGTGACTTCTAATTGTCTTTATATAGATAATTTTATTAAAATTTTAATTTTCGATAAGATTAAAGCCGACTTTCAAATAATACGACATCAACGTATAGGTCTCAGTATTTACTGACTGTTTTTAAATTTCAAGTTAAAACATAATCTTTTCAAATTTAATTTAATTCAGATCGATTTCTTTTTCTCTAGGCATGCCTGGAGCCAAGTCTTTTGATCCTGTAACGGAAGTACCTAGTACTTGAATACTTTTTAATTTTCAAGTCAAATAAAAAAATCCTTATGTACAGAATGATATAATTGCAAATGTATCACTTTAAACCATTACGTAGAAATCGTTTTCACTGCGTTGCTATGAGAACCACCATTTTATTTTTCTGATTTTGTATACTTATCATTTTTTTCTGCATTTTTCTAGAATTCACTTGTTGATCGATCCAGTGTCAATATATTTTTATTTACAATTGAAATCTAAAATGCGTTATATCACTGAAACGTATTAAAGTGATATCAAATGGTAAGAAAAAAGCTATTATAATAAACAAAAATCCGAAACATTGCATAAAAATCATCCTTTATGTTTCCGCTGCATGCTACAAAACATACAACAACGGCTATCAAGCTCTGTTTTATCCTTATACATATTCAAATGAAATTATTCATTATGTCTACGTAGATAAACTTAATAGTACACCCTTTAAACCATACATATTCTTACAATGAGAAAAAAAATATGATCAGAACTACTGGAATATGGTAAAATTTACTGTGTTTTTTTGCTTTAGGGGAATGCCAGAAAGCTCGGCAATTTTTATAGAAGGCCTTTGGTTATGATAATAACTAAATAACTTTACTGATTCTCATGAGTACCATACCTTGATGTAATTATAAATTATAGTATTACTAAATAGCAAACATGGTGGCTGCTATTTTACTCCAAGTAGTGTAAAAGAACATTCTATGTGTTTTGCAGCATCAGGATTTATCCTTGGATTTTGGTGTAGTAGGATATTTTGTCATACACTATTTTGTTATAAAGAAGTTGCAATCATTTTTGGAGTTTAAAGGTGTTTCATAGCACCAGAAACTATATTTGGGCTTTGGTGTAATGGAACACTATTTTAATGTAAAGTATAGTTGCAATCCTTTTTAGAGTTTAGATACACGGAAGTTTTTTACAGTGTGAAAGTTCTTAATTCAGAAAATTATAAATAGACTTCTCACAAAATCAGGACTCAAATTTCACAAAAATATGAGTGAATTTTCATCAATATCACCAAAACAAAGCTTTCACAAAAAATCAGGAATTTTGACATTTTTTTAACTGTTACATATGAAACACAAATATTTCTTGAGCAGCTTTACTCATAGCTTATAAGACTTATGGTATATTATCTCGCACGTGGAATTTATTTTTAGAGTCATACAAAAGTTGTTACTTGCAATATTTAAATTGATTTTGATTATTATGCTAGGCTCAAATCATTAGTAGGAGTATTATATAATTTTTTTTTCATAATCAACTTTGCTTTCCTTTAAAACTCTACTACAGAACTACTACTTACTACTTACAGAATTGCTGAATCCCGAGGACCTACACTAAATCTCTGTAAATAAATATTATAGCAACACAATCGTTTTCCACTGTTGACCATATATGTTCGTGATGAATAGAAAATTGCCTGCAGACAGTATATTGAAATTTGCTAACCAAGTAAAATGGAAAAATTCTAAAATGGTGTAAAGCTCAGAAGATTCAAATCAGAAATTCAAAAGGATAATGTCTTTTTGAATTTCAAATGAAAAAGGGCAAATTACGTGATAAAATACTATTGCTTAAAATCTCTTTAGTGACTTTATAATAAAATAATGCATGCACAAAAACAACTTCACATAAAAATAAAATTCATTCTTTTAAAAAAGAAGTTTGTGAAAAAAAGGTTGACACAGAAGTTGTTTATTCTATCCACTCAAAAACACTAAATTTAATGCTTCCTTCTCATTCTCAGATGAAAACATGCGTAAAAAAGGAAAGAATAAATTTACCTCCAAGCATTCGAGTAAGACTTTCGCCATTTGCATAAATGCTTATTTTTTTCAAAATTGGGACTGCAGCAATTTTTAAAAAAACTGCTTTGACATTTCACGATGAGAAAAAAATGAGAATAAAGAAGAAAAATATACATTATTTATTAGGTACTAAATTATTTCTCATTTTGTTGCTAATATTTCATTAATAGTAGTACAAAAAAAATATTTTAAATATGCCAATAAATTGTGTATTTAACTAAAAACATGCTTACTATCTCAGATAAAAGAATAATTTGAAATTTCTTTTTTGCTAAATTTATAAAACTTAATGTTTATTTAAGAAAATATGTATTTAAAAACAATGAATGCTAATTCCATTGTTTGTATTTAATTAATCTGAAAAACATTAAAATGCTTCTTTAAAGATGTAGTTAAGCCAATTAGATGTCTGTGATTTTCATTGTGTGTAAATTTAAAAAATATTTTGCAGACAGTGAATTTTATGTTATATCCCAAACAGAGTCTGCGACATTGAAACATAACAATTTAAATGCAACGTAAATATTATGATACAAAATAGCTTCTTTGTGATGCACAATTAAACAATTACTATTAATCTTGAATATTTCAAAAAATTACAATCGAATTTATTTTCAAACTCTCATTAATTTTCAATACACTTTTTATGGCATTAAAATATTATTAATCCTTCAATGCGTGATGCTTCCTTTGTCACAAAAAACTAGATGTGTGAAAGTATTAATGTGATGCTGCTACATCACTTGTATGTTGTTATTCTACTCCTCAATAGTTTTTTCAGTTTTTGTTCATTTAACCACAATTGCCTTCCACTAAATTTAACTTGATCAATTGATTAAGTTGAATTTAGCAGAAGGCTATTGTAGTTAAATGAACAAAAACTGAAAAAACTATTGAGGAGTAGAATAACAACGTACAAGTGATGTAGCAACATCACAATTAGTGAGGTATGAAAGTACTATTTAGTTTAAAGCAGAGGCTGGCAAAGTAATTTATATCGATTCATTGGAGTTAGCATAATAACGGCTCGATCCAATCTGAGGGTGGATGAATAGAAACCTATGAATACAATGAATATCAATCCATACATTGCCTTAATTCAAGCACATATTTTTAGTTAAATTAAACAAGTATGTAAAGCACTTTTCAATTTCAAGATGATTGGACATAACCGACGAAGAACTGAAAATAAATGCAAATCATCTCTAAAAGTTAAAACGATGATTTAAAATTACGTTTTTGAGATATTGAAAATATGGGCATCCTAGAATTAGTTTACCTTGAAGCGAAGATTCTCTTTAATAATTTAACTGTGAGTAAATTTCGGGCGAATATATATATTATGCAAATATAACAATCTTTTTAATGCAGCGCTTCCCTAGTAATTGCCTTCCCAAGCTTAAATATGGTTGAATTCGGCTTCATTTATGTAAATTCTGATTTAACAAAGAGAAACAAATTGAATGTGGAGTTCCGAAGAGATTTAAAATTGAAATTTCGTGCCAATCATTGATAATCCAGCCAACCGTCATCAAGTACATCATTCTCGTTGATTTATTTAAAAATTTAGTTTTATGAAAGTAAAATAAATTGTTTAAGAACAGTTTTTTTTAATATTTGGTAGGCGATGATTAAAAAAATTTGACAGTTTAAAGTGTATGTTCCCTGTTTAAAGTATTTAAACTATAATTTGTTTTTTAGATAATTTTCACGTTTTAAGAAATTATGATAGAATTTAGAGCTTGTTAGAATTAATTAATATTTTGTATGTTCTTAGTTATTTTTAGAAACATTGTGTTTTTAAAGTAAATTAAAATTATATGCGTGCTTGAAAAATAAATTTAAAAAAAGCAAAGGAATAGTTCGCGCTTAATAAGTATTTATAACTACCATAACAAATTTAAAAAAAAATTAATATGCTAGAGTGTTCCTCCCCTGTTCGTTTTGCTCACCAACCCCCGTATGATTGCTTCGTATTCATTTTTTTTCCTTAAAAGTCGATTATTTCCCAAAAATAGTGAACATTTTCTTAATAAAACATATAATCATTACAGCGCTTTGTTGATACGTTAATTGTAACTAAATGAATGATTGATTGTGTTTGAAAAATTACCAACTGTACTTGAAGAAAATTTAAACTTAGATCTACAAAAAGTGTAACATAAGAAAGAGAAATAAATGCGAAGTCATGAATTAAGTAATGAAGTCATCTGTCATGAATTAAGATTTTTTTATATACATATATATTAGTATACCTATTAAGATTTACATTTGGATACAACATATAATCTCTCTCTTAAGTCAATATCCTAGATCAACTCATCACAAGCACGAGTTTATAAAATAATGATTTCGGGAGAGATTTAGTAAAGGATTCCTATTTCTATTATCCTCAGTATTTTTTACTACAATTTAACAGCTAATAGTTCTTTAACTAGTTATCAAATTTTCAATTTTTTTAAATTTCATAATACTTTCTATAGATATTTCAACAATCCTATATAGATTTAAGTTTTTGAGACTTATAGTGTTTTCGCAGGAAAAAAAATGTGACGTCAAGTTCTGCAAATCAAACGAAATTAAAAAAATATTTGAAAAAAAGTGTTAAAAATTGGAATTTTAAAATTATTTCACTGATTATTTCATCTCATTAATTTTCGAGTAAATTGGAATTATAAAAGAAGTTCATGTTAAGCTTAAGAATAAAAATTGCCTTTATAGAAAATCAAACTTAAATTCCTCCTCTGCATTTCTGTGAGCTGATGAGTGGTCTACGAAGTAATTTTTACTACAAGTTTAATAGTCAGTAATTCTTGAACAAATTAATTCGAATAATTATAAATCGAATTTTTTTTTCCATCGTATTCCCTGTAAATTTTATACTCAACGTTTTAATTTTAAGCTTTTGAATTTTATAGTTTCTGCGCAGTAAAACAAAATGCAACGTAAAGTTTAACAACAGAAAGGCTGTTGTTGCTAACATCATTTGAAGTAATACATATTTAAGTAAAAAACAAAAATGCCGTTTTCTTTTTCACCTTTTCTTTTTTTTCTTCAAATTTTTGGAAGATTTTTTAAAAAAAGGACACTATATTTTTTATGGATTTCAGTTTGAAATTAATGGTTTCCTTGCGATTTTTTAATCTAAAAAACTTTTTTTAAAAACTCAGTGAAAAGGAAAACACTTGACTTCCTGTAGTTTTTTTTATGTAAAAGTTTTCTACCATTTAATATATCCACTTCATTTCAAATCAATGGAACAGAGAGAAAACTACCCTTATCAGCAAAGTAACTTTAGAACTCATTGTACCAATATTCATGAATCTTGGCTCAATAAGTGTTCAAAGGGCCGTTATTTTTCCAATAGTAGCCCTATATAAAATTGTCCGATTCATTCGATATTTTACAGCCACTTTATAAACAATATCAGCCCTATGTAGCATTTTCAGATTCACCCGATATTTTACAGAAACTTTATAAACAATATCAGCCCTATGTAGTTTGCTTCGCAAACCAAGCTCGCTTCGCTCGCTACTAACTTAGGTACATTGCAAATACACAAAATTCTAAGAATTCAAAACAATCATTTAAATCCATATTAAAACTTTTTTTTAAAAAAAATTACATCTTTTTAGTAAATACTAAGTCATTAAAATAAATTTGAATTCAAATAAATGACATGTAATTCGTTAAACCTATTAGAAATGCGCTATAGTATAAAATCTTAAAGCGTAACAGCATGACTGAGACTCATTATTCAATGAATAACTAATAACAATAATAAAACAAATAAATTCGTGATATAAATCAAAAATCGTCAAATAAATTCGTAATATATAAATTCGTGAAAAAAATCGTTTTCGACCAAATACTAAAATAGAGATCTATCGACAAAGACTACTCACTTCTTCCTAGCTTAAGGTTATTTCAGTTTCCGTTCTTAAAAACGCTATACGTTGAGCCACCTCAGCTAGATTTGGCATGTGACATTTTTAGCGGCAATCATTAGTCGATTTTCTATACCGTTGCCATTCGGGGAGTTGTAATGAGGCTTTTTTTTGTCGCCGTGTAAGAGAAATATATATATAGATAGCAGCCCAATGTAGCATTTTTAGATTCACCCGATATTTTACAGCCACTTTATAAACAATATCAGCCCTATATATAACAATATCAGCCATTTTCAGATTCACCCGATATTCTACATCGCCTTTACGACCAATATTGGCCATATATAAAACTCTCAGACTCACCCGATACTTTATATTCATTATTCAGCCAATACAGACCCTATATAGGCCATTTTAGGATCAATATTAAAAGTCTAGACATCCCAATATCACAAACTTGAAGATAAAAAATAAGAAGTAATAATCTCTAGTTTCAATTTGTATAACGATATTATTGCTAAAATATTAGAAATGGTACAGTTTAAGAATGTTTGTTAAAATAAATAAATAAGAAAGAAAAGAAAAGAAGAAGATAAGGAATCAAGAAAAAAAATTATCTATATTAATTTTTGTCATAGTGACTTTTATCACCTAATGCATGATTTTGATATTTAGCTAATTGTTTAACTATATAAAAAAAACAATAGATTCATCGTAATTTTAGCGATAAATAAAGGAATGTTTTTATTGTTTTATTATTTTATTTATTAATAGTTGATTAACAAAATTAATTTTGTGTCATTAACGAAACCACATAATTAGATTCTCTTTTATTCTATTAAATTTGGAGATTTTTTTACAGAAATAAATCATAGTAGAAAATTTGAATATTTTATCGAGTATTTGAAGTCTCCAGAAATCCAACCCTGTTATAGATGATTTAGTTTACTATTTGTTTACTTAAAATAACTACCATTACTATTTGTTTAAAGAACTTAAATTAAATTTACTGATATCTTGTAGATTCCATGAAAAATTGAAGAAGTTTCTAATGCATTCTGATTCATTTAGTTTGCAATGCGTAAATTTCAAAATTTTTATTCGACTTGCTATTTTGTTACAAATGAATTTTTTTCTTTTAATTTCTTTAGTTACATTTATTCATATGATAATTAATTAATAATGTCATTAATTTGTTGTTATTGACCACAACCACATTACTTAAATGTTACCGCATTGTATAACTCATAAATATTAGTTAGGTAGAAACGGGATAGTAGTGTGAGACCTGCTACCTCGATTGTGTCGAAATTAGTTCTGAATTACGAACTCTGAATTACGCTTTACTAGTCAAGAAGAAGGACTTACCATATTGGCTTCTTTTTTTGATTGATTTACGGAGTCTGAGTAGATAATTTTAGTAAACTTTCTAGAATTCATTACTGTCTATTGGTCATTACAGTTTCAAAAAAATATTTTTTGCCCAGCTTATTATGTGTTCACTACAGACTCATTCCTTAACAAACAAAAATTTCGTACTATAGCAGAACTTGTACTGTTACGTTTTGATATCCTCTACTCTCGGGGTACCGTGTACTACTTAGTTTTGCCACCATCCCCTTGATGTGAGTTGATACTGGGCTTGCTGGACTCACAAAAGCTGCAGTGCAGCAGAGGAAGAATATACTACACACAAGACAATAAAGGTTTTACGAGCCCTAGGACAAAATTTATTACGGGCCCCTTCCTCAAAGAACAGAGAGCCTTATTTTCATATTTTGTAGAATTTTTGAAGATCTCTTTTATAATATTGTAGTTTTTATATAAAAATAAAGATATTCCCTGAAATTTTTTTTTATAAAACCAATTAATTAAGCACTGAAGAAATTTTTATCAAGCCTACAGCAGTGCCAGACTCCGGGACGTTCGTCCCTCTCCCCACCCCTTCTTTGAGTACGGCTTTGACTACATCACATGTAAGTTATATGCGTAATTTTCTTAAATTGTCATAGAAAATAGAAATGGCAGCTACTCTTTTTACTAAAATTCTAGTATTTTTAAATTTCCCATAGAGTTATCATGAGCGCCTGTTCTACCCCATTATATATTGAACACAACATAACGATATATTGTACACAGCAAAATAGTAAATATCTTGATAAAATCTGACTTTTTCTAGGTCGAACAATTTAGCTTCAACAGGTTTTCAAATCCTAGCTATCCGGTCTTACCCCACTTTTCCCTTTATGAAATGGTGAACGAGATTTATTTTTTAAAAACTTAAACACATTTTTTTATATTTAATTTTATAAATCCTTCAATTTTAGCAACAATTATACATTTGTTTTTAGTTAAGAACTATTTTAAAGAGAGTAGAGCATTTAGAATTTTATGTTACAAATTGAATTATGAGTGTTTCTTTATATTTTTTAAAAGGAAACTTAATTTTTTTCTATATAAAAAAGATAAATTTAGTTCATTTTTCAAAGAATATTTTCAGCAGCAGAAAGGAGTAAGATTTAAAATATTTAATGGTTAAATATTCAAAGACTTTGCTTATATTTCTCAATAAATTTATTCTTTCAAGAAGTTTGACAAAAATTTCTTCGAAACTGAACGAAGTTCAAACTTTTTTTTTCTCCGTATCTCCTACTTTGAAAACAAAAAAAGAAGCTTTTTCAACACGGGCTTTATACAAACACAACTTTCAGTGATATTTCCTTCATGTTATGTATTTTGCGATAGTATAACAGTTTACATTATGTTTGTCTTCTTTAGACGAAACAAAACTATTTTTTTATTAGTATATCATATACCATGCAATACAAATAATTCCAAAAACGTAAAAAATACAATGTGCAGAGCACTAAGATGTTTAGAAATATCTATAGAGGCTTTTTTTTTTCAAACAATCCGATTTTCTGAAACTATATTTAAATTCTTTAATTTTACAATTCTGAAATATATTAAAAAGCATTGTAAAAAAGTCCAAGCATACCGGTTACTCAATTGCTAAAAATATTAAGTATAATGGTTACCAATTTTTTAGGCACTCTTACAAATAATTTAATTGAAAATAATTCTATTGAAACATTCAAGAAGATCAATGATACTTTTAATCACTTAAATATTTGATTTTCCATCTGACTTATACTTTGAATTTTTGTGCATTAACTATAAGTTATTTCATTGTCTTATATATTATATATATATTCTTAATTATACAGACTGCGAAAAAAATGTTTCGATTAACTACGCTATTCATGAATCCAAACAATTTTTTTTTCTTTTGAGAAACTCTTAGTAAACTAAGACAATAATCTTTTTTCAAATAAATGTCTTTTTTTGGTATAGCCCAAAATATTAAAATGTGTATTTAAACCTATTTAAATCTACATTTAAATGATAAAGTATTACTTACAACACTTATAATTTTATTGTTAATTTCCCCAAAACTATTTTTTTGTACTTTTCTTGATTACTTTAAAAGTTTATTCGAAGAACTAATGAAAGTTTTTAATTTCCACATTACTTATTCATGTACTGACTTTTAACCAGACACATATTTTCTTCTCGTGTTCAGTTTTGTTTCTTGATGACGTCATGAAATTGTGTCTCTCGAGAACGCATTGTTGACGTCATTAAGCTTTAAAATCATCGGCGACAAATAAAAATTGGATCTTAACTTTTGTTTTTATATTTTCCTGGTTTTTTTTACATCCATAAAAAAATTCTAGGATGTTTCTAAAGTTTAGTCTAGAAAAATCAGCAGAATAAGATTGAAAAATTTGTATTGTTCAAGCCAAAAAAGAAATTTCGCTGGGGATTTTTTCACCTTTAAAACTCTGTTGTTTGTTTAATAAAAAAATACAAGTGTATTTATAAAACCTATTTTTATATAAATTTGATAAATCCACCTTTTACGCATAGTTTTTTTTATATCTGAAATTAACCTGAATTCAAAATCACTACACCATGACTATAATAATTAGTTAAATTAGTATCATTTATTTTTTTACTTAAAATCATTTCGAACATTTCTTTTTTTTTTCTATAACGACATAATTCATATTTGTATATTTTTTGGATCACTATTTTTTTTTATAAAATAATATTGATATTCGCGATCGCAACGAACTATAGGGGGCGTTCTTGTATGAGACTAATACCTGCGATTTCTAATATGAACAGTCATTCAGTTACTCTAGAGACGTCGTTAACGTANGGTAATGTTTGGTAATAAGTTGAAATTTATTTTTTGTTCACTTTTTCCCTTTCAAGTGGTCCCTCAGAAACCGCTCAAAAGCATCCAACAGCATCTCTCAAAATCAAAACATAACCGGATAATTCATTAATTTAAATTTTTAAAAATCTTACGAAATATGTCTAATAAGTTTAAATTTTATTTATTCTCTTTTTCTCTGCCAAAAATCTGTCAGAAAGCTAAAACTTTCCAAAAGCATATCTAAAAGGAATCTTCTTAAATTAATTAAATATAAAACTCATCTCATCTTTAAACTCTTTAATATTTTAATATGTCTGATTTTATAGTTAAATATAAAAATTTAATTTTTCATTAAAAGTACTGTATTAATTTTAGAGATTTTTCAAACAGATTTTTCAATTTTTTAAAAAAGATGTTTGCCAAATTCTACAATTTAACCGTTAAGTAAATACATACCACCAGAATAAATCCAAATTAAAGTGTTGGTCGCTCTGCATATTTTGAAAAAATACTTATATATTTATATTTTAATAATTTAATCCCTTTAATTCATTTATTTTTTTAAGAAAATTAAACTGATGCTTTCTTTGAAAGGTTCAGGCATCTCAAAATATAGAAAACCTCTGAAAAACTTATTATATAAAATATATAATTTTTACATTCACTTTCAAAACGGTAATTTCACCATAAATAGATCATTTAACCTTCATTATTAATTATACACGCTATACATTAGACTATGACATCATAAAATGCACTCAACATTGCTCAGTGAATAAATAGTTCGTTCGTGAAAATTCCTGTTTCTTATCTTACAAAACGTGAGAAAACTGCGTCGATTTTTCTTTTGCGTGTACCTATGTGCATAAATCAAAACAGCTGGAATGAAACACAAATAATAGCACAAAAATGAACAATCTACCCCATCAGCAAAATAACATTGGACCAATATTCAATAATCTTGACTCAATAAGGATAAAAAAGGACCGATATTTTTCCAGTAATGGCCCTTTATAGAATTGTAGATTAACCTAATATTTTATATCCATTATTCCGCCAATATCTGCCCTATATAGAATTGTCCATTTCACCCTATTTCACTACAGAAATTTTTCACCAATATCGGCCCTATAGAATTGTTATTGTTTAATACTTAAAGTCATCTAGGATCAATATTAAAAAATATTGATGTCCCAATATTGGTCCTATAGGACCAATATTTAGATATATTATCCTATGGGATATATTACCTATTAGAATATATTATCCTATAGGACAATATTTAGAGGATGTTCTTATTGAACCTATATTGAGCTAATTTTGAGCGCAACTGGGACCAAAGTAAAATTGTTGATGAGGTATAGTTTCGCTTCAATAAACAAATACCTTCTTCAGGGCAAAAAATATTGTTGATTTATTTATTTAATTTTTCATCGACTCCGAGAAAGATTTTTGCTCATACAACAGAATCTACAGTATGCTCATTTTTGTGACAATATATATCCTTTATTCACGTTCCTTCGATTTACTCAAGGTGAGCACAAAGTAAATCTTCTTCATTTGGACAACCCTTATGTGTTGAGCCGTGCTGGCTTAGGAAATAGAGTGCTCATTTCCCACTGAGGTGACCCAGGCTCAAATCCTTACGATGGCTGGTCGATACGAATTCTGCACCTGGCTAGCACCGATTACAGTGCAGTGCAGACGTAAAATGTCCTTAGTGGTAGACGGATCGAGATTTAGAGTGCTCTTGCTGCCAGACTAACCGTAGGAGGTTTTACTCTAACTGTAACAATAATGCGAACTAGTTCCAAGAAAAACTCCTTTAAGAAAGCGAATTTCTACCAATACTTGATCCAGGGGTACCCTTTTGTTTGGTATTGGTTCAAAATTACAAGACAGTGGAGCTGAAAATTGATAATCAAGAACTCAAAAGTTGAGTTTGCTGTTCCACGATAGTTATAAAATAATAGGCTTATCTGCTTAACTGAATTATACTACTTCCACTATTAAAAAACAATTTTTTTCTTGATTACTCAAGTGTAACTTTTACGAATTTTGTATACCCACTGATTTTTTTAATTCGTTATTCGACTAGTATTTATTATTTTTTGATTAATCTTAAAATTTAAGATTGCATACTTCGACCATTTATCAGTTTGCAAGAAAGCAAAATACAATAGATAGTAATATATATTCATAACGCTTTAATCCTTTTCCTTGCAGTTTTCAATTTTCGACATTTCAAATGTGAGTAAAAATATATGCAAAAGTATTAATTTTGCAATTTTTAAAATTGCCTATGTGAAAAAATTGTTCTTATTATTTTTTTTAAATTCTCAGAAGGAAATGAAATTATTAATTAATGAAAATATTTTGTCTAAAAATATAATAATTTCCATTTACTGTGATGACGACATTTAAATATATAACATAATATTTAATAACCTTGTTAAATTTATGAACTCGAGAAAATTTTATAATGAAATGTTTCAAGCGCATAAAGGAAATTA
This sequence comes from Parasteatoda tepidariorum, assembly GCF_043381705.1. NCBI lineage: Eukaryota > Metazoa > Arthropoda > Arachnida > Araneae > Theridiidae > Parasteatoda > Parasteatoda tepidariorum. The sequence continues at coordinate 19,591,602 of NC_092206.1, forward strand.
TTACTCAAAATATTCTGAATGTTTGCATAGGTCTATCGATATTTTACTTAATCCTATTTAATCCTATTAGTTTTACTATTCATCATTTTCTAATATTTGTCGTATGCGACTCATTCAATTCTTCATTCACTATGTTACTTTTTTTAAAAAAGGCTTATGAATTTAAACATTGGAGTATTTATTCAACATGATAAGCAAATTTAAAATCTTGCATGTATTTGAATTGAACGACGATATAAAAGATGCTGGTACCAGAAGACGTCTCATTTTATTATATTTTTTGAATTTTTTTAAATATTATTTATGCAAAAATATTTTGAGAACTAAGCATATAGTTAAATTGGACTGAATATGTAAGTAGGTTTTATCTGAAATCTAAGTAAATNTCTTTTTTTTATTTATTTATTTATTTATTTATTTATTTATTTATTTATTTATTTATTTAATATTTTTTTATATACTTTAATTCTTTAATTGAATTCTGCTAGCCACGAACTTTTTATTAATCTAAAACCTTTTAACCCTATATTAGTTAAATATCCAAATTTATAATTTACCAATGTATAGTAAGAAATATTTATAATATTTTTATGTAAATTAATGTTTTAATTATTTGAACATATAATTTCAAAACTAACTAATACAGACAGGCGGCTATTTCTCCAAAACTTTTTTGATATTTCTTTTTTTCCTTATTTCTCATCTGTGTTTTTTAAACAAAATAGTAAAGGAAATTGATTATTTTTAAACTTTTCATCTTTGAAATCAATAACAGTAATACTCTTTCAAACTTTAACTCTTTTAAACTAAAAACAAAATGTCAGTAAAACTGTGGTCATACCTTTAAAGAAAGATTTTATTTTATATTAGGACTAAGTGAGTTTTAAACTTCTCTAAAAAAATCTTCTTTTTTTCTATTTATCTTAAATTTCGAAAGATATGAGTCTTTTTCGCATGATCCTACTTAGGTTACAAGGTGGCATTTATGCAATTCAAAGTGGAAAAATTGGCAAAACAATTCAAATAGTGAATATAAGAGAAAATTGCCAAACAGTCAGTGAGGCTACTTAAAAGTTATTAAAGAAATCTTAGTCTGAGACAATGAATTTTAATGACGGGTGACGTAAATAAAACCCTCGAGGCAAGCTCCGGAAAAAAGAACAAAATGATCTATTGTTATTTATAAGACATTTTTAATTCACTTTATAAATAGTAACAACTAAACTTTGAATATATATATTTTAAAATAGTAAGTTTTTTTTTTTTTTTTTTTTGCATTATTAAGATAGATTTGCCGATAAGTGTATAAAATGCTTCAATTCATCAGCCATTTCTACATTCTACTTTTTCATCGCAGTTATGATTTTCATAATCTTAAATTAAAATAAAATTAATGATATTAAATGCACGAATGCCTCTTCTCCCTGCTATGTTTTTGTTTCATATTATAATTTTAAACTTTTTGTGTTCTTAAGACTAAGATAAGACGCACTTATAAATCTTGTGGCTTAGCACGTTTAATTTTTCAACTCAAAGCTATGAGATGTATGCTAACTTATGAATTTTACGGTGATGCATAAAAAATTATCCTTAGAGTATTAGAGATTTATATGGATATAAAGAATTTTTATTGTAGGAACAATTCAATTTTCGTTATATTTCGATAAAAAGAATATTAATTGTTTTAAAATATTGATAGAATCGCTGTTACTTGATTGACAAAAGTAGTACCGTAAATTGGCTACGGTTTGAAAGACTTTAAAGTCAATCGTCTCAAAAAAAAAATTTAAAAAGCTTTAACGAAAATTTTAAAAAGTTTTGAAAAAAAGATTTTTAAAAAGTTTAAAAAAAGTTTTTTTTATTGTAGGAACATTTTAATTTTCTTTATATTTATTCATATTCCCATATTAATTAGCCCTGCTTTAAAACATTTATGGAATCGCTGTAAATACTTGATTGACAAAAGTAGCAGCGTAAATTGGCCACGTTTTGAAAGACTTTAAAGTCAATCATCTCAAAAAAGTTTGTGTTGAATACTTTTTTCATCAACACGCCCTTCTATTTATAAAGTGCAAAAGAATAATAACAACAAAAACGCAATTGAAAATCAGTGCCACGTTATTCAGAGTGAGACAGACTTTCCATTTTATGTACAGGGTGTTCTGTAATGATCACTTTTGATATGCTTTTAAGAAACATAGTTAAATGCCCATTAAGAAATCGTACTAATTTAAAACGAGAAAAAAAATTTCTCATATTCCGAAGAATCAATGTTCAGGAAGGCGAGATTAAAAACACCAAAACTAGTTTGACTGCCGTATGATTCTAATTCTTAGGTAGGATTATTAGGGGTTTAATAATTGTCTTTTACCTCCTTTTAGTTTCTTCCAGCTATCATTCAGGTTTTGAAGCTTTAAAACTTGGTTTTTTATCCTAATAATTCTTCTGGTTTCGTTATAGATCTTTTTCACTAGCTTAAATGTTACACAAATATTAATTAAAATATTCTTAAAATACGTATTAAGTGCTGTGGTTTAAGTAAATAGAGACGGTATAAATTTAAAGCTTCATTCAAGAAAAAAAATATTTTTAAAAAATTGAAGTTTGAGTACTTAAATTATCAGTACCTTGTAATATACTTCATAAATTTTTTCTAATCATGCCTTGTTTCATTCGTTAAAAATGCTTGAAAAAATTTCTGATAGTTAAGATACTTTTGTTTTGAGACATGTAAACATCCTTTTGTTATTTAGAATATCTTTTTTCCTGTCTGAGTAAAATAAGAGAATTATCTCCTTTCAAGAATTGAAGGAAAAAACAGTGATTAAAATAGAAAAGAGGAAGAAATTAAAAGAGGTTAATTTCCCTTAGAGAGGATTAATTAGTTTGGTAAACAAACGTCTGGACGAAATTGTTTCTGAAAAATTTTTTTGAAAGACTAAACTAAAAAAATTTTAAGCGGAAGTAAAACTAATTTAAAATAAATTAAGTTTTAACTCTGTCTATAATTAAAAATTATTTAAGTATTTTCTTTTAATTTGGATAAACGTCGTTCATTTCAAGTAAAAAAATATACTAACATGTTACCAATGTTAATGAAAATTTAATTTAATTTCAACTTTGACTGTTAATTATACATGGAATAAATAAGATTAGTTTTGTTTCTTGGATATGACTTAGTAAGAAAGAGACTTTTTTTTAAAATTAAAACATTCAATAAATAATCGAGCATAAAATAGCAAAGTGATGATCTTGTTTTACCCAACCGCAGGAGCGCTACAACGAAAGTATGTGAAAACTTACAAGTTTAAATGGATGGTATTTATTTTCATCGAACTTTTATTTACATTATGTGTTATTGTCTGAAAGTTGCTTAAATAATTTTATGCGTAAATACTTTTGCCATGTTGCAAGAATGAATTTGAAATGCAATACACTGTTCTCCAAAAGTTAAGATGCAATCTGTTTTCTGAATCTAATTTGGTAGCCTACAAATGTAGAAAATAAAAAAAGAAATTAAAGAAAATGTGCACTAATTTTTTTTATTTACATATTGAAACTTAATCACAAACATGGTCCAAAACAAAATTTGATAAAAATAGTGCATCATATGTTACTATATATATAAAATACAATAGATAGTAATATATATTCATAACGCTTTAATCCTTTTCCTTGCAGTTTTCAATTTTCGACATTTCAAATGTGAGTAAAAATATATGCAAAAGTATTAATTTTGCAATTTTTAAAATTGCCTATGTGAAAAAATTGTTCTTATTATTTTTTTTAAATTCTCAGAAGGAAATGAAATTATTAATTAATGAAAATATTTTGTCTAAAAATATAATAATTTCCATTTACTGTGATGACGACATTTAAATATATAACATAATATTTAATAACCTTGTTAAATTTATGAACTCGAGAAAATTTTATAATGAAATGTTTCAAGCGCATAAAGGAAATTATTACTCAAAATATTCTGAATGTTTGCATAGGTCTATCGATATTTTACTTAATCCTATTTAATCCTATTAGTTTTACTATTCATCATTTTCTAATATTTGTCGTATGCGACTCATTCAATTCTTCATTCACTATGTTACTTTTTTTAAAAAAGGCTTATGAATTTAAACATTGGAGTATTTATTCAACATGATAAGCAAATTTAAAATCTTGCATGTATTTGAATTGAACGACGATATAAAAGATGCTGGTACCAGAAGACGTCTCATTTTATTATATTTTTTGAATTTTTTTAAATATTATTTATGCAAAAATATTTTGAGAACTAAGCATATAGTTAAATTGGACTGAATATGTAAGTAGGTTTTATCTGAAATCTAAGTAAATTCGAAAACATTTTAAATCACATTAAGAAATATGTTGAATAACTTTTAGATGACAAAATAAAATGAAAAAAAAAGTATTATATTGATGAAGATTCTCTTTCGAGCATTTATTTTATTTTTTTCTTTGCATTATATTTTTCATTCTTAACTAAATTTAATTCTCCCTCATTTTTTTTAATTTTATGGCACCTTTAATTTTTTTAAACTATGAATCCTGTTGCATTGGAACATTAAAAACTTTACGAGAGTATTTTTACACATTTCGTCCTTCTAACTTTTTTATTTTTTCACCAACTTTTTTACTTTAATTTTATTTTTCATTTATCTATTTATTTTTTTGAATTTTATAATTTGTTTACATTCTGAATATTTAATTGACTTCTTCTAGCCAAGAACGCTTGATTAATCTAAAAACTTTTAACCCTATATATAGTTAAATATCCAAATTAATAACTTACCAATGTATAGTATGCAAACATTTATAGTAATAATTTTATGCAAATAAATTGCAAATCAATGTTTTTATTATTTGAACATATAATTTCAAAATTAAGTTATGTAGACAGGAGGCTATTTCTCCAAAACTTTTTCTGCTATTTCTTTTTTATATAGGATAAGACGCGCTTATAAATCTTGTAGGTTGGAGCATTGTTTACGCCACTGGGTGTTTAATTTTTCAACTCGAAACTTTGAGATGTATGCTAACTTATGAATGCTACAGTGATGTATAAAAATTATCCTTAGAATATTTGAGGCTTATATGGATATAAAAATTTTTTATTGTAGGAATAATTTATTTTTCGCTATATTTAGGTAAAAAGAATATGAATTGTTTTAAAATATTGATAGAATCGCTGAAAACAGTTGATTGACAAAAATAGTACCGTAAATTGGTTACGGTTTGAAAGACTTTAAACTCAATCGTCTCAAAGAAAATTAAAAAGTTTTAACAAAAATTTTAAGAAGTTTTAAAAAAAGATTTTTAAAAAGTTTAAAAAGTTTTTTTATTGTAGGAACAATTTAATTTTCTTTATAATTATTCATATTCCCATATGAATTAGCCCTGCTTTAAAACATTTATGGAATCGTTGTAAATACTTGATTGAAAAAAGTAGTACCGTAAATTGGCCACGGTTTGAAAAACTTTAAAGTCAATCATCTCAACAAAAAAAAATTGTGTTGCATACTTTTTTCATCAACACGCCCTTCTATTTATTAAGTGCAAAAGAATAATAACAACAAAAACACAACTACAAATCAGTGCCACAGTATTCAAAGTGAGACAGGTTTTCCATTTTATGTACAGGGTGTTCTGTAATGATCACTTTTGATATGCTCTTAAGAAGCATAGTTAAATAAATGCCCATTAAGAAATCGTAATAATTTCAAACGAGAAAAAAAATTTCTCAACTTCTGAAGAATCAATGTTCAGGAAGGCGAGATTAAAAACACCAAAACTAGTTTGACTGCTGTATGATTCTAATTCTTAGGTAGGATTATTAGGGGTTTAATAATTGTCTTTTACCTCCTTTTAGTTTCTTCCAGCTAGCATTCAGGTTTTGAAGCTTTAAATCTTGGTTTTTTATCCTAATAATTCCTCTGGTTTTGTTATAGGTCCTTTTTCACTAGCTCAAATATTACGCAAATATTAATTAAAATATTCTNATCTTATATATATATATATATATATATATATATATATTCAGTTTATAACCACAATTAATATTTATCAATATTTAATTATTTTACTGTGAAATAAAAACAAACCATACGAAATAAGAGAAAATATGTTTTGTGAAAAATAGGTATAATTATTTAAATTAGTATCAACTAAATTAGCAAAGTATGCAGTTTCTAGTTTTATCTACCATTTCTACTTTTTCTAGCAATAAATTTATTAGTCTAACAATAAATCCTTCCATTATTTATTTAATTATGCATCGCAAAATTATTATTCATTTCATCTCTGGTTACTATTAATAATATTGTTTATTTAATTTATTACTATTGTAACGAATCAAGATATTGAACAAACAGTTTTTCTTATATAAAAACACATTTATTCGACGCAACCACTCAGTAACAAAACAACACAAATTCAAATACCCGTAAAGGTTTCGTATAAACTTTTCAAAAATAAATTCAAATACTCGGTATGAACCTTGAACAAAAACAAAAATTATTCTTAGCAAAAATCTAACTAATCCACTAATTTCAAAAATTGTCTCGTTTACTTACTTTTCTTAATCTCGCTTTATATTTTCGTAATTCATGGTTGTGTCAGCTATATATTTTTAGATATTTTAAGACTCCATTCTATTATTGTTTACCTGATTTATTACTATTTATCTATTACAATAATTAATTATTATTTATGTATTCAATTTATTCGCTATTCAATGTATTTGGCATCATATTATTTAGTAGAAGCAGTGTTAAGTAAAAAAACTCCTAACGAAAATCGAATCTCTGATTTTTATGGATTACATTGTATTTTTTTAATGAAATATATTTAAATACAGCCAATTATGTATTTTAGCCGTTGCTGCAATAACAAATAATACATATCAGAAATAACATAATAAAAACAAAAACATTCCCCTCCTCAAGCAGTTAATTTTATTATCGGCTTCCTTTGTAAGCGAACAAACATAAACACAAAATTCTGAAACAAAACGCATTTTATTGCAAACCTTATGTAGTTAATTCTCGCAAAGAATAAATAAATTAACCTCAAAATAGAACTTTGTGTTGTCGTTTTTACGTCAATAGCATAGTATGGGGGTATAATTTAGTTATGACATTGATGAAAAAAGAGAAATTACCTCCCATTACAAAAAGCTAAGTAAATAACTAAGTATGGTCCCGATAATTAAAAATATCAAATTAAATTAAGAAATAATTTTTAATTAATTCCAACTTTTAGTAGGATTTCCTCAAAAACATTTAAACCCCTTTTTTTTACATAACTGCGTCATAAATTCTGATCAAATTCTTATTTGAAATAATGTAATTTTCTTATTGCATCGCTGTTTTAATTATTTAAAACTTAATTTATTTTATAGTTTTTTTTTGTTTAATGATATTCAAAGCTTTTTAACAACATTTTCCATTTTTTCTTTTATTCTCCTAAATTTTGTTACTTTATGTTTTTTCCATGACGTAAAATAGAGAATAAAAAAATCGCTTTTGAAAAAAATATTAATTTCCACTAAATATATAAAAGCTGGTTTAGAATAGGTTTTCAACAATGCAAATTTCAGTTTATTGATTTATACTTAATGTGAATCCCCTAAGGTATTTATTTTAACTAGAAGGTTCCGCCCCCCCCCCCNCCCCCCCCCGCAACCGTTAGCGCCTCTATAAAACCCTGAGGTTGATTCTCATTAATCTTTGTTTTGGTTTTTTTTAAAAGTCGATAAAAAGAAGATTTCGTTTATAAAATACATAATTATTACAATTTTACGTAAAGAAAAAATTCTTATTACTATATTAAATGTAGTGAACTGAAAGGGATACCTGGATTTTAAAATTTTCGGCGGTACTTGAAAAAAGTTAAATTTATAAATACAAAATGGGTGATACAATAATAAATAATAAATGAGAAGTAGTTTTCTTGCTAACAATATATAACGTTAACCTTACATCATAAAGCAGTTCGCATTGGAAACAGAGTTTCCATTGCTCCTCAACCTTAGTATTTTTAAAAGTTTCGGTACGCCACAGATTCCGACCATATGAAGTAAAATATCCTAGTGATTGGTGGATCTTGGGTTACAATGCCCTTGCCATCGGGTTAACCGCTGAAAATTTTTGTTCTTTTACTCCCCATGTCAAAGGCAAATAAAAGTTAGTTGCAGCAAGAATTCCTTTGAAGAAAACTCATTCACTTTAGGAGTTTCTTTTTGTCTTCTGAGTTGCGTTCAATATTTCCACACTACTGGTGAAAGGGGCAGCTGTTCAACACCATTTATAAAATGAAATATTTAACATGACAATAAAAATCTTAACCATCCTAAAAAATTCATGTCAATGAGAACTATTCCATCATAACAGTATTATTTCGATTAAGGCTCCTATACTATCAGAGCTGACCTATCAAGCAATATTGGAGCAAACAAATTCACAAGTTAACGTTGTGTTAGTATTGTGCTTATGTTAGCTCTTTGCTCCAAAAATAGATGATAAGTCAGCCTGTCTAATTCAGGGGCTCTAATTTCGATGAAAGACATAACAAATAATGCCTACGTCATCGTTTTCCCCCAAAAAAGATTTTTGTTTCGAAATTTCTTAAAAAATGGCATTAGCATTATTAAACAGGATACGTCACTTCTGGTTCTGAAACGTTAGCTCATTTTTGAAAAGGCCGAGATAAAAAATAAAGCATTAAAATAGCGTGAGGACTCATTGTTTGACTAGCATTTTTCATTAAAAATTCATGAAATCTTATAGCTCCATCTTTAACCTGACATGCATACAACTAAATTATAAAAAGACGAATATTGAGTAAGACTTTTTCGCAAAATTTAATTTTACTTTCCTACAGAAAATAAAACTTCTTCGTTTGTGAGAATAAACAAACTACATCGAAAAATACTTCCCCAAAGTCAACATCTCTAAGGCCGTTTTGTTTATTTTGCCAACCAGCAAACCGTGAACAAAGAGGAGCGAAATGTCTTCGTACTTCTTGAAAACTTCCATTGAAGTTTTCAAATGTAGTTATATAAATTGAGTTCTATTTTTAGCATCCAAGTAAACGTGTTTTGAAGAAATAATGGAAAAAAATAAAACTTTCAATTTAATCGAATGTTATTTTTCATCGAATGTTATTTGGATTTAAGTACACAACATTTTCAAAGATATAGGGGAATATATTTTTTTCTTTATCTATAACCAGTATCTTCTTTAACCTCTTTAAATCTGATATATTTCCAAAAAAAATAAATAGTAAGCTCGAAAATTTTTTAAAGTTGTAGCTAGAATTTAAAAAATGTACGGTACGCCAAAAAAAAGAGAAAAGAGCGAATAATCTAAATAACTTTTGATCTAATGATTGTATTTTCACGTACCAGGTCTCAATCTTTATGATTTGAGGTCCTAAACTTAAATGTGCAAATTTGTACATACGATATTTTAAACTACAAAATCATACATATGTACGTACTTTCTTTGATTAAAATTGCCTTTTTTTTCAATAGATTTGTATTCTTTAACCTTCAAATATGAAAATTAGCCGCAATCTGAAAAATGTGGTTTTAATAGTTCAGGCAGGTCAAATGTCAAAAGTGTGGGCGCTTTAATGTCCATTTTACATTTTTGTGTATTTTGCTTATCTTCGAAAATAATGAAGTGAATTAAATATTTTTCACACAGATAACTTGTTTATCTAACAATTACCCTTTACTGGCATGGAACACAAATGTTTACCGCTAGCCTGCAGTGATTAAAAAATATTATAATTGTTTAAAATTCAATGTGTAAAATTGCAAGTAGGAAATGGTTTTTTGAAGATTGAATAATCAATCTTTTATTACCCATCGGTAAAATTGGTCTTTGTTTGGATTTCATGCGCCCTCACTTTCAACTACAATAATCAAGAGCAATAGTAAACAGTGCGCATGCGTCGTCATTGCAGGCGTTGCTATGGCGACCGCTGCTGTTTGATAATTGTTTTCGATTTCTTTTTTTCACCTCAATTTTGTTATGCATTAAGTTGGTAAGTTTATTTTTCAGATATGGGACCAGAGAGATCCCATAAAATACTTCTTGAGTAGTGAATAAAAGAGAATTTCATCACTTGAACGATGTTTTTGTTTTTATTGTCTTAATTAAGAATCAGAAATTCTAACCTATAGTTCAAAAGGATCGTTTTCAATACTAATTCAGGTGAATATCATAAATAAAGAGGGTCTAAACTGATTGACACGGTCCCAAAAGTTAGAGTTGAACCAAGAAAAAAACGACGTCAAGGCCTAAACTTATCGAGACTGAAAAAGCCAAAGAACTTAGACGGGAATACCTTAAGCGTTATACACAAACGGAAAAACGAAAGGATTCCGTTCGCAAACGCAAGCATGAAGCCCATCCCTCACAAAAGTACCAAAGTGGTTGAGAAAATTGAACCCTGCCGAAGAGCGAATGGTAACTCTCCGAATCCCTTTCATGCAAATACGAGAAGTGGGTGTCGATTACCAGTTAGGGATAAAAGCATCCATTGTCAACGTACCCAATAACTTGCACAGGACTGTAGACTGTCTTCCACGTAATATAAATGATTAATTCACTATATTTTTGTAAAAATGAATGTAGAATTCATGTAAAATTGAAAAAGAAGCCTAGCTTTCAAATCATATTTCATATATGAACTTGTGAATCCGAAACGGGTGTAGGATGCAGCTTACAATCTCCATCAAACACCATTGTACCAATCTGAAATTTACACAGAATATGTCTGAGTTGCATTTAAATGTGTCTGCGAAATTGCGTACCGAGCAGTTCAAGATTAACAGTTAAAGATGTCCAAGATTAAAAAACAATACAGTTTCTTTTCCAAAAAAAATTAGGCAACAACCATTTTGTCAATGGGTAACCTGTGATCCCCTTGCGGCGATCACAATTTTCTTCATTTTGTAGTGAATCGTATCTTAATATTTTTTTGAAAATATTTTCTTTGCAAGTATATTCACTATATAAAAGTTTTTAAAGATCTATAATGTGGAACTCATAATGGTATGCAATTTCACTTTATAACTCTCTATCCTGATCTTAACTTAACTTGCACTCCGAATTTTGTTTCAATGAAAACACTGCGAAAAGTTTTACTTCACAAGAATTTTTATTTCACAAAATGGTTTACCATCTATGTATAAAGATTTAAAAAATAATACTCCCACCAAGACAAACCTAAGAGTCTTATAGTTTTAGAAATAGTTTTAACTTTCCAAAAACTTATTGTAACTTCTATAAAGCCTCTAATAATGTTTCTGTGGTGAATATGATAAAAAAGAAAGTTTAGTAGTCTGCGATGTTAGCAGTCTCGAGTTGTCTTAGTAGTTTTAGTAGTCTTGAAACATGTCTGAAGTACCGTAAGGTGTGAAGTTAAAAGATACTCTTTCTATTTGTTATTAGTGTGATGCTATTTTTCGATTTTTTTTAAAGAGTTTGAAATATTTCTGTTGCTTGTCGACGATTTGTTTCGAGTTTATGGTACTTAACCTTTTCCCACTTACTCCCGTCAAAACGACAGGGTGAAGTTTCGCCTTTTATTTCTCGTGCCCGTAATATTTCCGAGCTGGAGTGTTCCAACTATTAAAGAAAACTATTTCTTATGACCGATATCATGCTTTATTTCCTTATCTATATACCAGATGGTAGTGTCAGACTATTTGTCACGTGTTTGGAGTGTTAGTTTACTTTAAACTAGATATCAGCACCCATCAAACTTGTAAGTTAAAAATTAACCCAAAAAGTAAAACTGAATGTAGATGTTGTTACTTTTCTTCAATAAAAAATTTAAATTTTTATGACTGATTTCATCAAAATTATGCGACCATTAAGGGGTTAAACTATAGCTTGTTTATTTTCCTTCTGCGAAAGAGCTTCGAAAAAACCCCTTATTATCGAAAAACGTCCTAATAATATAAGACATAACTTTTAATGCATCAATCAAATATTAATATAAAGCAACTGACTTTTTTTTTAAATACTTTTTTTAATTCCAACAGATTTTCATTTAAAAATATATATATCTTTATAAAAGCTTTAAAAAAATTATAAAAACAAAATTTATGTGTATGAATTTTTTTCCTTGAATGATTTTTCAAGCATTGTAACTTCAGTTATAATTAAATTTTGAATAAAAGTAAAACGAATTTCTTAGTAAGGAAAATTCCGTCTGCACTTCTACTTTCTGTTATTACTTGAACATATATGTTTAATGTTACATATAATCACCAGCACTAATCAACAAAAAATACTAAAATATAAAACGCTAATAATACGTAATGAGTTTTTCGAAATACTTTTAAGATTTTATGTTTATACTTTTTCCTTGCTTTTCCATCTAAAAAGTAAAATTAACTGCAATTTTGTTAAAATCATAGATTTTAAGATCATAGATATAATATTTTTTTTAAAGTTTTTATACTTTGAATTAATCATTATGACTTAAGTTATGTAAAAAAATAAAAAAAAACAATTTAAAGTATGTATTTTTCCAAATAAGAACAATTTCAAACTCCACAAGAAATAAAATTAAAAACAGTACATTTTGCTCTCGAGAACAAATAAATTTTTTTAAAACTATTCTACTTACATAATTAAGATGATGATTTGACAATATTAAACCAGAGTTTGTGATTTATCTTGACAGTGTAGAATTCTTCTTTACCAGAATTAGAACTTTAAATGAAATCAATAGCTATAACTTATATTTGCAACGTTAATTTTAATGCAAATTGTGGAACAAATTTATTTTCAAAATTTAAAATGAGGTGACAGAACCGCTTGCATTTGAAAGAATGTGTTGCCATTTATAGATTATAATGTTAAAAAAAATAAATCATTTCGCACACAAATAAAATAAAGATTATAATTGAAATAGAAATATAATTTATAATGAAATATTTACATTGAGTTTATAATAATAACATGGGAGAAATAATTATATAAGTGCTAAATGCTTTAGAGAAAGTAAATGCCACCTAAGTTTTACTAGATGACTTCAAAAAATCGTATAGTGTTGTATGAAATCGTCTGCAATTAAATTTAATACTTATTGTATCATCAAATACAAAAATGTCGTTTAAAAATAATGAGTATGCGTTATGTTTTAAGTCAGATGAAAATAAATACTTTTCTACGTCCTCAAAATGAATTTAAACTTTTGCATTAATACTCATGTTTTTGGAATCATTTCCAAAATTTAAATTGCGTTATCGCAAAGCATTAATATTCGCGAACCTCGAGCTAAATGAATTTTTTAATTATCAAACGATTTTCTTAAACTTTAACAGCCTGGGTATTATAAATGTAGTTTGCGTTGCACATAAGATTCTCTCTAACACAATTTATAATTTTTGATGCTTAAACGAGAGCACTCCTGGCATTTTCTGAAGAAAAAAAATGCTCTTCTATAATTATACAGCTCGTATTAGGTAAAATAACATATCTTGGTTCGCATTTTTTAAACTAAATAATAAAATAAATAGAATAAGATATGTGATATTGGATTAAATTTATAATCACGCTTAAAATTAGAAAAGTTTAAAAAAAATTCAAAGATCCGAGACTTTGTTTTAAATTTTGTTGCAAAAATATTTTATTAATCCTTCAGTGTATTAAGAACTCAAAATAATCAAGGCAGTATCGAATTCAATTTATTAATCAAAACCAAATCGATGTTATAATTTTAGTAATTATCTCGTGCATTTTTCTGCTTTCTAATTATTCTTGCACTTTAACTATATACCAACTTAACTAGAAATTTAATGCCGTAACTATACAAAAATAGACATAAATTTATAATAACCAACAGAAAATTAGATATCTCTTCAAAACTCCTTGATCAAGTGTTTGTTTTTAATATTTCGTATCATTCTTTTATTTATAAAATATTTAGGTAGTGAGCCAATTTGTCTAACAATTCCATTTCTGGTAATTCTTATTTATGACGTCACGAAGTATTTCTCCCAAAAATCCCAAAAGACGAAGTTGCTGACGTCACAAGTACAAAGCGAAGGATATTGTTTATTTAAGAACTTTATAAAAGCAGTATATGAATTCTTCGCATCTTTATAATTTGATTTGTGATTTAAAATTTCAAGTCCGTCTTAGTTCTATTCTTAATGTATGCTTATGATATAATTAATTATAAAGACAGTTCTTAAAATTAATAATGATAAGCTTTGATAACTTTTATACTTTCTTGCAGCTTTAGGTCTTTTTATAATTTATTGTTTTTCGATCTTATGTATAACAAGCAATTTCAGTAAATCGAAAATGAAGTTTGCGATTTTATTTTCTACTAGCTGAAATTGAGAGGTTTTTTTGTAATTATAGAGATTTTATTCTTCTCAAAACAAAAGCTTACAAAAACTTCTGTGTAAACAGAATTTCATTCACATTTCAGAAACAATAATAATATTGAACCATAGCATTTTTGTCGTTGATGGAATATGTTTAGGGTCTTTCAACTAATTTAAAAATGGTTGACTTGCTGATTTCGTTGCCAATAATTTTCATCGTGTGATAGACCCAATAGATAAACATTAGTTTACATTGTTATCTTATTGATTATAATACATTTCTTTGTCATCCTAAAACTTGCAGTGAATAAAATTTAAATTTTAGAAGTTAAATATTTCTTTAAATTTTCTTTGCAATTGCATAATTTAAAAATTATTTCAGAAGAAAAATAGAATAGATGAAAACAAAAATTAAAAATTCCATCAAGATATTAAAAAAACATAGCAAGAATTTTAATGATACTCTTTTACTGCATGATGTAATATAAAATCGTTTGTCATTTCTCTTATATACAAAACTTTAATAACATTGCATTTTAAATAAAGTTTTAACATCTTTATTACAAGAGTATCAAACATTCTATTCTATTTGCGTTAATGAATTCAGCCTAGCATAGATTGTTTCGTGTTAAAATGATACTCAAGCACAGTTATTTAACAAATTAACTAAATATTAGAATGTTTATAAATCATCTATAAGTCTAACATTGACTAGTAATGTTCTTTTTCAATTCCTTTACATTTCGTCGTAATTTCAGAAATTCTGAGTGAACATTAAATATTGATTATTTGTATACTAGAAGATATAATCCGCTTTGAATTCGAATGCCTTTTCAGAGATACATTGATTATATAGTTAGCTGTCATATCTGGAAGATTACTCTAGTTAGTATAGCAAACTCAATTTAATCTTACAGGTGTGTCTACTTCTGAGTTAAGTGCTTTAAGAAAAAGTCATTTATCAAGTCAGGTCACGTTTATTTACTTAATGGAATTAGTGCGTTTTTCAAATACTTTATTTAAATTTAATTATTCATTTCGAATAATTAGTTTTATTTTTAACGTTTAAATTTTCAAACTAAAAGCCTATAAATTTTTAAATGGCTATGAAATGATAGAAAATATAAATACAAAAATCAATTTTAAGAAGCTCAATTTATCATAAACAGCCTCATTTGATTTTGAATTTGCATAATACTTTACCCATATAAGTAATTGTAGCTCAGCTCAGTAGTTTTGAACCAGTCACAGAAGACGAGGGAACTCATGGATCAAACATTGGGACAGGATTGCTATCGTGGAGAAACTTTTGAAACAAATTTGCGTTACAGGAAATGGAAAATGGCGGCCCGATGGAAAATATGCTCTAAAATATTATTTATCTACCATTGGAGATAATTTAGGTCAGCATTTGATCATTGATTTGGCCATGAACTGTAGACAAATTGACCATTCATTGACGGGATTCGAACCTGGACCGTATTCCAATTGATCCCAGATAACCTAGGTTCGAATCCTGACCACTCTATCTCTTGTGTCCTTCCGCCTTGATTATTAATCAAAATTGATACTTATAATTATTTAATTGTGCAAATTTTCTCCAACCCTTAATGAAGTCTCAAGTTAAACATTATTATCATCGTGTAATAATTTTGAAAAGTTAGTTATCACTACAATACTTCTCAACTCATTATAGGTGCAGCAATTTTGTTCATGCTCAGGGTACAACATGATATCTTTAACAGCATTATTATCCTGTAAAATAATGTTCCAAAACTCCCAGGACCCAAACCCATTTCATCAAATAAAGAATATCACTTTTAAGAATTTTTTAATTTGTTAAACCATAATAATTTTTAAATTTACAGCTGACTTCATGCGTTTCCATGTCGTGCGAAGGAGTACATTATTTTTCATAGACTTAATTATACTATGCTATCATTCTATTTGAGTGGCACGATGTTCAATTGAATCTCTTGTTATGGTTACAGCAAATTTGTTCGGTATTATGGATCACGATACCGATATTAGAGTTCAGTGCACACTCTAAAAAAATCCTCATCAAATTACTGTATAAAATACCGGCACTTGTAAAATCCATTCCATATATTCGTACTCATTTGTAAAATCCATTTTACCATAAAATCAATTTTTACTGTAAACAGTAATTTTTATTTAATTAGAAAGATTCAGAGATTTTATGGTAGCTATTACTGTAAAAAGAACGATATATCAGATTTTTAGTTCCATAACATGTTCTGGTAAAAATGGATTTTAAGGTGAAAAGTACCAGCACTAAGTGCAGACACTTTTTACCGCAATTTGATCGGGAATGTTTTAGTGTTGTACTAATTTTCCTAAAAATGTTTATATATTGTTTACTGTGCGCCTACTAGAACATCCTGTGCAAAAGTATTATTGAATGGATATTTTTGCGTTTTGCAGGTTCTTCTGCATTTAAAAATGGGCTGCGTCTTCTCCTTTTTCAAGACACTCACTTCTTACCATGGAAGTCACTTGACAGCTCATCAAGTGAGCCGACAGCGTCAACAACGTGCGAGAAAGGCTCAACAACCTTCTAGGGACAGTCCACCCCCAATGACTCCTTCTGAGAAAGATCCGGATAGGGTATCGGCAGCTCCTGTCATACCCTCCCTGAAGCCACCAGTCAAAGGAGGTCCTGGAGAAGAGGAAAGATTGCTCACTTTCAGCCCTCAGAAGCTCAAACTCGGCGATTGCGGAAAGCAATCCAGCTTTTCGAAGTCGAAGTTCAACACGTCTTTCACTAAGTCTTAGTTGTTTTTTTATCCAACCAGTCAAGTTATTCCAATCGTGATCAATGTTTTGGTGCAATTCAATGTCGTGAGAAAGCTTGTCTATTCATGTTAATGTCACGCTTAAGTGACCAGCTATGTTCTGTGAGGTGACAATGAGAAAATAATATTGAATGTTGTGTAGCGTTTGATTTAGTTAAGTTATGTTTGGCATTAAGTATTGTTTAAATGCAATATAATAACCCTTTTAACTCTTTGAGAACTAACTTAATATGTATTCCAAATCGTGTTTTAAAAATAAATAAACCAAATTGGAATTACTCAAAAAACTCATATGTCACAGTTTTGAAATTAGAGCACTTGTATAAATTTCGCCTATCACCTATTTTGAACAGTAATTTTATCCGATTCTCTTCATTTCCAAGCCAAATTAGGTGGAATTTTTTTTTTTTTAAAGTATTCAAATGGTTAGTTGATAATTTATTTCTTCTAACGGATTATTTACAAATTTGAAAAAGTGTTAGGGCATCAGTCTGAGATTCGCTCCAGAATGAAGATATGTTAGGAACAGAAGCATTTTTGCAATTTTAGTAATCAACTCAAATTATATCTGCTCAGTTTTGATCTCAGCTACAGATTAAATGGTTATTTGGGCTTTGATAACTAAAAAAATAATAATAATTGTTATCTTATAATCCAACAAGTCAAAAATATTTTTTTCGAAGTTTTTAGTCAACTTGAGCAAAACTGCAGATGAAATATCTACTAAAAACTTAACCCATTAAGCTTCACTGGCTAAAGAGTTTTCTCAGCAGAAGACAGTGCAAGTTCTAGGTTTTACGAAAAACATGCTTTTCCGTACACAACTCTGACAAAAACTCTCTTTTAGGTAATGCTTTATTCCATTGAGAGTAATAATCAGAAAATGACAAAAAATATTTTTTTTCAATTATAGCTATCGTAAGCAGGGGAGAAGTTTAGGTTCCTTAACGAACCATTCGCAAAAATTATTATCGTTAAAACGGACCCCTAACAATAATCTTTGTTAAAACGAACCCTCAATAATATTTTTTATCGTTAAAGCGGACCCTTCACAAAAAATTTAACTTAAAACGAACCATTCACAAAATAATTTACGTAAAATAAACTACTCACGAAACTTTTACTTAAGAAAAATGAGTCAGTGATATCTTTTATTCATAATTTTTAAACTGAAACTCCTTGAAAAACATATTCTTTGTGCTATTTTTCCTTTAAAAGAAACAGTTCCTTATTTTTACATAATTGTAAAATTATGTGAACAACTTCACGAAAACGGACTTAACACAAAAACCTGAGCTGAAAACTAATTTTTATGGCGTTTCTCAAAATCAGGACCCTTTCCCGACCAATATATATATATACATATATCAAATTGCAATCTAATTATACATTATATTGCAATTTAACAGAATAAAAATATATTTGAATGCAATTCTATTATATAAATTTTTTAAGTGAGTTAAAAACAGTATTTTGTTAGCTTTTTTATCTGCTGATACGAGCAGATTATTTTTTTTTCTTAATTTTAATCAACTTATTAAACGAAAATACCCTTTGACGCAGATGGGGCCCCGGTGTCCCTTTAATATATGTTTTTTCTGACGTTCTAATTGGAAGCAAAAATATATTTTGATATTTTTTAATAGTTATTAAAAAAATCTGATAGATTATTGGAATTATATTTGTGCTAAAATATAAAATTCAAATAAAAGTGATTTAAAATTTTTATTCATTCATATGGCAAAATTTATCTATAATTGATTTTGCAAATTAAAGAAAGTTCATTGATGAATTACTGTTTCTCTTTGATCTAAATAACCGCAAATAAGTGCAAATTTAAAAAATTATTGTTTGAAAATGAGCTTGCGTTTGGAAGATTTTACCTTTAACGCAGAAAAAAAACACCGGTGTTTTTAAGCTGTTTTTCATAACCATAAATTATTAAAATGATAAATATAATATTTTTCACTTTTTTCGACCAATATTAATACAAAATAATGAAAAAAGTTTGAAAAATATGTTTAATAAAAATTCGAAGTCAAAGAAAAATAGTGATATATATAATGATAAAAGAAAATTAGTAATGCGTGCTAAAATAATGATAATGATAAAAGAGAAATAGTAATGCCTTTTATTATCATATTTTCTTCATTTCTTCAATTTCGTTTAACGTTCGCTTAGTTGACATTTTTTTTATCTGGGCATATTCGTTGAGATAATCTTTTAAAATGATATTTGGTGACATTTCGAATTTCACTAAGTATTAAAGCACATTTAACTAACGTATAACATGTGTGCCACATTAGGTTTTGGATTTGTTTTCATCATGTTTAACGTTAAAAAATGTTTCTGTATGTGACCGTTAATAAATATGCATCAATATTAATATATATATTTCCAGGACGTATGCATATGCAATGATGTTACGCATGTTGTGTTACTATGTATATATTAATAGATTGTGCAAGCACTATAATACACTGTTAGAATTTTCATACCAAAATTACAGTCAAGTAACCGGCAGCAGTCTGCTCAATTAACCGTAAAGTTTACGGTAAGGAAAATTCCTACATTTACGGTTACTAGAATGGTTAAAAAAAACGCGAATACAAAACTATGCGGTTTTTTAACCATTTACAAGTAACATGGTTTTATAACAGTAAAAAAGAAATTTAACTGGACATTGGAGGTAGGATTTTCGTTAGGTAATGGGCATTGGAGTTAGTTTGCATTATATCAAATGAACGTAGAATCTGATTTAATTAGTTTACTTATCATAAGAGATGGGAAATATTAAACTTTTTTTAATTCTGCAGCTTTATGGTGCTGCCATCTATGTGTGAATGAAAGAATCATATTCTAATAACCCGAGATGTCGAATTGGGGAGTACAGGACATTGGGTACTCTTCAAGTGGTCAAGAGAATAGAGGAAATATTGTGATGTCAACGCAGGGACTCTAACCCCCGTTTGTCATAAGATTACCTGATTAGCCTTCTCAGATATAATGTGCACTCAGGAACTAAGTGGGCCTAATTGTTGCGATAAAAAGCTGGTCGTTTAACCGTATAAGGTAAAAGCAGTTAAAAAACGGTTTTCTCACAGTTAAAAGTTTAAATGCCCAGCTTATTGATGGTTATTTAACTGTTTTTTTCTTAATCAGGTAAAATAACAACTTAAATAAATTGTTATTTAACCTTTTTTTTCGAGAAATTTCTAACAGTGTACATACCTCAGTCTGTATTAAAAACGTACATATATGGTGCACCAAATTCCAGTTATAAATGTTAAATTATATAAAGGCAGCTATCTAAACAAAACATAGAGAATGATTATGTCAATTTTCTACATTTATATTTACCACGTGTGTTTTATGTTAATTCCTATCTATGCTTCGCTTCTCGATGTGGTATGCTCACTTTCTACCCATACGTCTTTCTAAGAGTCAATAAATTTTAGATCATGTGAGAAGATCACGTGTCAATTATAAGTCATAAAAAAAAGCCTTCAAAATTAGTGTAAACGAGACAATTTGTTTCGTTGTTTTTATTACGTTGCATAATTTTTTAGAATTGAAAAGGAAATGTTCGCATTAAAGTAAATTGCATCTTGCCCACTTTCTACCCGTTTATATTTATACTCTAGTCAATCTAATTTCAATAGATATCACGTTAGGAATTAAATATGCCAATAATTAGTCATGAACAAAAAATTTTACATTCTTCAAAATATAAATAATTTATCCGTTTATCTTGATTGTATTACACGGAGAGAAAAAACTGCCAAAATTACCATACTGTAAGGCAATGACATTGCTGGTAAAAAAGAAATTTAATTCTGTTAATAAAACCAAAGTATATGGTATTTAAACCATCCAATTAATACTTTTTCCGTTTATTTGGTAACGGTTTACTGGAAATTTAGTAAGCAACACGTAACTAAAAAGTGAATTTAACCAAATAAGTGATTTTTATGCCATTCTCTAAGAAATCATTATAAAAATTACATTTTGCCACATTTACTGAATTTTATCACATAATATAACACTACATTTTATGGTTAATTTAACCAAAATCAGTTTGGTGCTTCCTTAGAGTCAGAAACATAGTAAATTTTACCATATTCTGGTAGTTTTGACCACACTTTTTTCTCAGTGTAGATTCATTTTATAGTGTTCAAAGAAACGAAAAAGTTTACACTATTTAAATTACCTTCACACTTTCTACCCATTTATTTTTCTCTGTAAATAAATTTTATATCAGTCTATATTATATTAAAATTACGGCGTGCTAATATAAAACGTAAAAAGAAAATGCCGAAATCAATATATGGAAACAATTTACATTGTGATGTTAATTATTTCAAACAAATTTTATAGATTTAAAGGAGCAAAAAAATTTTATGCCTTTTTACGCACTTTCTACTCATTTTTAAGTCTATAACAGTAAGGTTTATTTCAATAGTTTTCATGTTAGAAGTACGACATGACGCTCATAAATCATCCACAGAAAATTTCTTATTCATAACAATAAAAACAATTTATTTAGTTTTCCTTATTATGTCAAATAACTCAGAAAGAATTGAAAGGAAAAATAATTTGTACATATTAGCTTCGTTCCGCTTCCTGCTTTTTAATCTTAAATCCTTAAAATCCTATTTTAGACATTTCAAACTCCAAAAAATGCAAAACAAACAAATATAAATTTTATTTATTTTCTAGCATTACAAACATTTTAAAAATACTCAATAGTAGCGTTTAACTTTGAATAAATTTGTTAAAGTTAAAATAAACCCATATAGAGTCAGAATAAATTATGAATTAGTAATAAATAAAACTGTAGAGATTATCTTTAAACAGTAATGCAGTTTGTCTGAAAAGTTAACTGTGGCAATTTATTTAGTTTTAGCTATGACAATTTACATTCTATCCAATTATTTGCTACGTGATTAATAAAAGGCAACTTTACATTCAACTCTCTTTGAAACAATCATTTAATGTTGTTTATTTGTATATAGAATCAAAATATTATATAATGCACAGGGCCTCAAAAAAAATTACCTCCCTAAATAACTTTTGATCTAATTATTGGATCTTCACGCTCAAGAACGCATTCGTAATGAATCGAATGACTTCAAATATGTTAATTAATTAGAGCAGATATTTTACGTTACGAAATCAGACACAAAAACCTACTTTCTTTGAATAAACATGCCTTTTATTTCAATGAATTCGGACTTCTGACTCCCAAAATATCCAATCTGGGAAATATGGTCTCCAAAGTTTTGTTAGGAGATCGATTCAAAGTATAGGCCCCTTAATATTAATTTTACTTTTTGTGTATTTTGCCATATACCAACTATAAAATTTGCTTGTACAAAAATATGCAAAAAAATAAATTTTAGTAAATATTTATTATTTTTAATTATTCTATTTAATTACAATTGAAACAATTTTGAATTGTAAAGTACATAATTTTTTGAAAAGTGTTAATCATTTTGACGAATGTAATTTTACATGGCAAATTACAAATTGCGGCAACCCCCTATATTCATAGTGAGAAATCTGAATTCATTGAAAAAAAAAAAATCTTTATTTAGAGGAAGTTTGCAATAGTCCCTTAAACCATTAAGTTTGAGGCCTAGAACGCGAAGATCCGATCATTAGATCAAAAGCTATTCAGGATGGTGTGGGTTTTTTTTCCGGCGCTCTGTACATTTATCGTTACTACAATCAGGGCTGCAGTACACTCTCAGGAAAAAAATGGTTTGATATTAAACCATAAAATCGGTACCTTAAACCATACTATCCTATAGATTGGCAGCAATCTTAGAAGGTTAGTATGAGCCCATTTAAACTTCAATAACAATAATTAGTTAACCTAACAATTTTAATAGGCTGCTTGGTTGACAAAAACTACTAGGTGACAAAAACTCTTCATCGGAGAAATTGGTTACACGGTAGAAAAATTCCGGATCAAATTACGATAAAAAATTACCGGTGCTCAGGTTGCCTGTACTTTTTACCGTAAAATCCGTTTTTGTCTGAACATGTTAAGGAACAAAATATCTGATATACTGTATATTTTTACATTAATAATTACCATTAAATCAGTTCAATTAAATAAATATTACATTATAATTACCGTAAAATCACTGAATCACTCTAATTAAATAAATATTGTAAAAATTATGATCGAATATTTCACCGAAAAAATGATTTTATTGTAAAATGTATCTGACGGTAAAAAGGGATTTAACTGTAAAAAAAAATTACGGAAGATGCACCCTAATTGCCAAAACTTTATACCGTAATTTGATCCGAAACTTTTTATAGTGTATCAACTATCTTGTGCAAAAAAACCCAGCTGCAGCCCTGGCTACGACACTTTCAAATTTTAAAATGTATTAAGTACGTTCATCTTTCAGAAAATATTCTAAATAGCACTATTCCAGTTATTGCTAGAATTTTATATTACACTGTTATTAATTACTTGAATCAAAATTGTAAATAAAACAAATGTGTTGACTATTTAAAATACCATAAAAAAGACATTATTTTTGGAAACATTGTAAAGGAAAGTTATATCATTTTAAATTACACTTTTTCGAAAAAAGTTTTTCTTTACTGTGATAGTAAACATATCAAAATTCTTTTTGAATATTTCTAGCACGGAAAATGTAAAGCACATAACATAAAATTACTTCCTTAAAAACAATTTGCTCTTGTAAATGTAACAAAAATCTATGTGTAGAGGATATGTCTGTTTTAATCATAATATTTCAGTTTTAATCATGATGTTTTAACCATTTCTGTTTTTATCATAAATGTTTATGATCTGTTCTATTTTTATCATCTCTAATTATCCGAGGTATTATTTATCATAAATGATCAATTATATTAGTTTTATCAACTATCGCAATTATTTTTTAAATCGTCTCATATTTTCTTTCATTAGTTTACACAAAGAATTATTTTAAATTAGTCAATCAAATTATTTTCGTACCTTTAAGGGAAACATGGGAGATTTTACCATACGGAAGGTTTTACTAGCCCAATCTTTTTTCTTTTTTTTAAACATTTATTTAGCTGATGAGCGTCAGACGGCAATATGCACGAAGAAAAAAATTATGGTAAAAATAACATACTGTATGGTAATGACATTTTTGATAAAAATAAATAAAAAAAAAAGATTAAAAAACATAATTCAGGCAATAAAAGCCAAAATAATGGTAGTTAAGTCATTCATTTGGTAGTTATTCAATCCGTACGGTAACTATTTGCCAGAAATTATTGTTTTCAAAATTATAGTTCTTACTATCCCACATGAAGTGAAAAATGCAAAACCGAGAAGTAAAACTAACCGAGTAAATGGTTTTTATGCCATGCTCTAAAATATCATTAAAAAGTTATTACATTTTATCTCATTTATCAAATTTTATCTCAAATTATAAAACCATATTTTTTTGTTAATTTCACCAAAATCATCACCAAAGCGCTTTGGTAAAAATTACTGAGCTTTTGGTTTTCCCGTAGAGCCGGAAATATGGTAAATCTTACCATATTCAGCTAATATTGACCATACTTTTTTTTCTGAGTGTGGCATCGAGCAGAATACCAATGTTATTTCTATCTATCAGCCATTTGCGAGTAATTCAAAAAGTATATTGCGTGTTAGGGGCTGTTCACAAATTATGTTACGTGAAGGGAAGGGGATCTTGAAATTGTGAAAATTTGTGACAAGAGAGGCGCTGTTAAAAAGAAGCGTGACATCTCACAATTTACCTAAAATAAAAAATATTTAAAAACAGCAGATCAAATATTTTTATATGGTTTGATTCCCTTTTTTTCAAAAAAATCTTTTCCAACAAAATAAGTACATATATATGCACTTTTAATGTTATTCAAGCAAATGCTAATTAAAAACGTAGTTAAGGCTTAAAAATAAATATGATCTATAATATATGTTTTGTTTCTGAAATATTTGCATATGTCTATGTAATACAGCGGGGCGTGTGACATGGAGTTTAAGTGACAAACATAGTGACAAAGGGAAGGAGGTAGTCTAAAATATTTTGAAAAGAGTGAGACATAATTTATGGACAACCGCTTATATAATTTTCATCAATCATTTTTTTGCACGCTTTTTTTTCCTGTACTGTTTGCCATCTTTCCTGTAATTATGTGTGGGGCAAATTTCTCCGGTGCTCTATGTTATGTCTATTGCTTGCTTTCCCTTTAATTTTTTTTTAAATGTCTAATAAGGGAGGCTCACCCCACCCCGTGTCAATCACGTATCCCTCTCAATCAAAAAGAGATGCAACAATGCCTTTTGCTTTGCAAGAATTGCAATGCAACAAGAGATGTAAAGAGATGGAAGAAAAATATAAACTTTGCAAAATATTAAGAAGACTAATAAACAAACAAAATGTTTACTAATAGAATCGTCATTTGTTAGTTATGTTTGCGGATAAAACCAAAATTCATTTTTCACTTTCTGTTCTGGGTTTGTTTTTTTTTTTCATCAGTAAATAAAAATTTGATTTTTTTTTTTTTTACAGTTTTTGCCTTTAAGATTAATTTAGACATTAAACTATTGCTGTACAAATTTTATTAATTGTTCTAAATATAACCTCAAAGACACCCTCCACTAAGAAGTTTTGATCCAGTTTGCACTCTCTTGACAAATCATTAATAAAAAATAATAATTTATAATTAAAATAAAAAATGAGAATATTAACAACCATATGACAACCATAATAAGCTATCAAGCACTGTTAACTTGGATATTTTATTATGTTTAAAGAAAATTAGAAAAATATTTTTGAAACAATTCCCACCTCGCATGTTTCCCCTACTATTTTATAATATTATTAAAAATATTAACTTGATACGCTACTAATTTGAGTGTTTTACACAATCAATTACAATCTCGCACTCTTAGTAAGAATTGCGCACATTTATAAGTAAGATTTTTTATTAATATTTAAAATTAATTAAAATTTGAGAGCAACTGTAACGTTTACATAAAGCGCAAAATAAAATTTTTGAACTCTTACCATATTTCATACATTTTAAAAACAAAAGATATTTAAATTTCGCTGCTTAGATTTGTAAAATTCTACAGCTTTTTTCTTTAAGATTTTTATATAACTTTTATCCCTTCCCGTCCACAAGCTTTATATGTCTATTTTTAACTATCGCAAATTCGTAAGTAACACATTTGATTTAAAAACCAGCTCAATCATTTATTGTTTGGTTAACTTTCCTCGAAAGTTTATTTAAAATGAATTTTTAAATTAATTTTTAATTTTTTTTAAATTGGAGACAAATCCGGACTATAGGGTGGGTGACTTAGAATTTCAAATTCGAATTTCAGATGAAGTTCATTTATTTTCTAAGATGTGTTTTATTTCTTCCTTATACAGGGTTTTCTATAAATACAATTATTCACACTTATAGAATCCTTGTCAAAAAATAAGTCAAAAAAGCATTTGAGTAATAAAAAAATATTAAAATGACTTTCGGTGCAGTAAAAGAATAGTTAAGCAAGGAAGAATATTTAGCTTTTTCGTTTCTTCCTTGCATAAATTACTATTTTTAACCTTCAATGTTTTTATTCATTTTTAGCAAGGATTTTTAAAATATAGATTAAAATAATATATATTTAATGGTTTCTTAACATATGCATTAAATATATATTATTAAACTTTGAATATACATATTTTAATTCAGAACATTTTGTACAGTTTTAGAAATTAGATAAATGTACCATTTTTTAACGAAAATTCAATCAATTTACATATATTTTTATTGTTATTTTTTCAGTTTTCATAAAACATTTATTATTTACATATTACATGATTTGAGGAAAACATACATTTCTGTCACAAATAAAAGTTTAAAAAAATTTTTTCATCTAAAATTAACGAGACTATAGTCTACTAATTTTTTTTTTCAAACTAAGCCCAACACAAAACCATTTTCTTTCATTAATTATGAATTATCACGAAAACTTAAACGTTTGTGATTATGAAAAGTATTTTAAAGTAACCATGGATCTCATTTTTTTTCTCAAAACATTAGCCCTACCTCAAAAGATTAAAAAAAATATTCTAAGAAATTTTTCAAAATGAATTATGCTAGTTTTTAAATCAAATGTGTGCTCAGTTATGAAATTCAACATCTGTTAACCACGTTGATTGAAATGTCATTCATACACACAAAATTATGGTGATTATTATTATGCTCAAATGTCTATATCAAAATTTTATAAAAACTTATATTTAGTCACTTTGTATTTTAATACAACTCTATTTTTGAAATGAATTGCTTACTCTTGTCTTCAATCAAGCCTTTTATGCACTTCTGTTTATCCAGCCATGTACATTTGCGCTTATAAATGTAAAATAAAATATATTATTTTATCCTGAATTATTTCGTTGCATTATTTGTTTGTGTTAATATATAGATAAGAAACTGTTATAAATATTTGAACCGATGAGTTCAAAAGCCGATCATCTCCAAGAAATCAAATTTTACAAGAGAGACAAAAAAAAAACTGAATAGTTGAGTATCAGCTTTATATATCGAGCTTTTTTTATTTTATTTTTATTATTAAAATATGACTTTACAAAATATTCTATTGAAAATGTGTGATAACATCACTCAATTTTTTAAACAAAATGTGTTTTTGACTAATTTTTGGGAAATATCATAAAACGAATATTATATTTAACAAGCGAAAATATCAATAATTTTTCAGTTAGAGATGGAATGAAGATTTTATTTGTCCTTAACTATACATATTCACAAATATTTGCGTAGATTTAGAAATTTTTTCGATTATGGCTATTTGTGCTGGAATCGCACATTGCAAGTTTCATCGATGACACGCCACGTGAAGATCAACTTGACCTTCTTACTTTAGCCAGGGCCGAAGCCGTAAATAATGTGTACGAAAAACATCTAGATAATAAGCGCAGATTCGATCTTCATCGTCGATCTCATTCATTTAAGACAGGAGATCTCGTCTTGTACGACTGGCCTAAACAAGGAGCTCATAAACTTTCTCCCATTTATAGAGGACCGTTTCTGATTGTTCGTCCAGTCGGGGCCGTATGCTACGAGATCAAGTCTATGGATCAAAGAAAGAATCTTTTGAAAGTTGTTCACGTACAACATCTTCGTCCATATCACATGCGAGATACGCCAGTCACCCAGGAAGAAGAGAGCTCGGAAGAAGAGGAAGAATCAGTTTCCGAATTACATCCAGTAGAAAACATCCAGGATTCTGAAAATTACCCGAACATCATATCGAGCCGCTACGATCTGCGACGCAATCGACGCCCGCCTGAAAGACTTATTAGACAAAATCTGTCCTAGAACCTTAATGTTTACGCTTCAATGTAAATATCTACATTTAGCATTGAGCGGGGCCGAATGTAAGGTTCGCATAAGTCTAATTTTATTATAGCAGATAATAGTTTAACTTTCATATAAAAAGGTGGCAACATTCAGAGATGT
This sequence comes from Parasteatoda tepidariorum, assembly GCF_043381705.1. Lineage (NCBI taxonomy): Eukaryota > Metazoa > Arthropoda > Arachnida > Araneae > Theridiidae > Parasteatoda > Parasteatoda tepidariorum. The sequence goes on from NC_092206.1 coordinate 19,620,318, forward strand.
AAATAGAACGCTTCGCAAAAGCATATACATCGCTGTTATTATTTTTCATTAAATACTTTTATAAATTACTGTATTTACTTATTTACTGTATTGCATATTAATTAAATTCCTTGTCATTCAACTTTATCTTATACATAAGAGAATTTTGATAACACATTTTTCATATAATGCTCCAGCGACCAGCTTTTCAAACGAAGTATCACATTATTTGTAGCCACCTCTCCTTTATAAATCATAATTACTTTAATTCCTCTTTATTTTCTAGCGTATGCCCTTAAGAAAACTACTTTCTGAATCGCTCATAGTCGCATTAAAAGTAGTATCAAAAGAATAACAAGCCTCAACTAAATAATTAGTTGTTAGGTTATGCGAACAATTTCATAAGCAAACAACAGCTGCCATCTAGCGGTATATTTCTAAGCTTATTCCGAGAACAGGTCATCTCCTGGTTATGGAATGTTTTCGAACTAAATTGATATTTCACTACACAAAATATATTATACAATCAAACCCCATTATAGCGAATTCCCGGATATAGTGAACGAAATGTTCGTTCCTGTGCCATGCTATACACATATAATATTTTTTTTGTGGATATAGTGAACCAAAAGAAGTGAGGAAATTGGATATTATGAACTTTTTTCTGTCTTCAAATGATTTTTTTCTTCATTTTTTTAGTAATTTTGAAATTTCTACATAAAATACATATACCTATTTTCAAAACCATCTATCGCGTGGAATGTAGCCCATAAGTATTTTTTTCTTGTTTGCTTCTTCTATCTCAGTTTCCCATCCCTTAATAAAGGCCACCCCTAAATCTTTTGCACGCAAGACGAAGAATAATAAAAAATAAAAGTTGACTCATTTTTTGTTACTACATATTTTTGTATTTCTTTTTATGGGTCATTTATTTAAATAATGTGCAATAAAAGGGTTAATTAGTTTAAAAAAATTTAACAGTACGGAAATCGTGAACTACCTGTTACAGTGAATTAGAATGTTGGTCCTTTGAAGGTTCACTATAGCGGGGTTTGACTGTAGTAAGTTAGAGGATATGATTTATTTTTGTATCCAAAATATCTATTTATGTCAGCTAAACTTACAAATGCAATTATCTCAATTTTGAAAAAAAAAATGGAGATGATCGGTTTTAAAACTTTTCGGTTCATTTTAAATAGTCAAACATCTTGTTAAACAAAAATGCGTATCAGAAAATCTGCTACATAAGCTGCTACAAAAATTGGCACGTTTAACGATTGTATTTGAAAAAAGATATTGATAATAATCTGTAGGTAGTGAACATATCCCCGGGCTTGACTTTAGACTGATTTCATAAAAAAAGTTTGGATTTTTTAAAATACCCATATGCTACACTTTTATGAAGAAAACTTTCTTAAAAATATTTAATTTTATCCATGACTCACTAAATCAATACCATAAACGCAAGTGTAGACATTATATTATTGTTTTTAATAAACTTAGAATATGCTAAGCAGCTGCAGCTCTCCTATTTTAGAATGATAGCTTTGAACTTTTAATATCACATTTCCATGCCAATGTTCCAGAATTTTATTAATTGATTGTTTTAATTTGGTTAAACTGATGGACACTACATAAATTTTTTATATATCATGGAAATGTTTTGTTTCAAACTTAACTCACTCCCTAACGTTAATTTAATTTTTACGTATTTCGCCATATCTCGAGAACTTTGTAAGTGAATTGAAAAGTTTTTAAACACAATTATAAAATTCGTTTTTTCCAAAGATAATTACAAGCAAAAAATAAATTTAAGAAAATATTTACTATTTTTATTATTATATTATTCAATAACAGTCGAAAAACTTTTGACTCGTAAGGTATATCAATTTTTACATAATTTTAAAGTATCTAATTTTACGTAGAAAAATACAAAGTTTGAGCGAAATCGAGTGAATAGGTCATAAGATATCTAATTTTAAATATACGACTTTTTTTAAACATTCGATTTCTCGGAAACTATTTAACCAATTTCTCAAACATTTTCTATTTTGTCATATAAAATGAGATACTTTAAAATTATGTAAAAAATTTTATACCTTATAATTCAATTTTTTCAGACTGTTACTAAATAAAGTATTAAAATTTTAAATCTTTACTAAAAGTCATTTTTTACACGGATTTATCTTTGAATAAATAAATTTTTATAACTGTGTAAGAAGATTTTTCAATTCTCTTTAAAAGTTCGCAAAATACGCAAAAAATTAAATTAACATTAGGAGGACCAAACTTTAGAGACGATATTTCCAAATTGCGGCTGTCTATTCAGAGAAAGTATGTTTTTGCGTCTAAATTCGGATCTTAAAATATCGTCTGGAGCAATTAATTCACACATTTGAGGACACCACTTAGAACCATTAAGATCGACTCCTAGAACGAGAAGATCCGATCATTAGATCAAAAGTTATTCAGGGTGGTCTTTTTTTTTGCGCACTGTACACCACACATTGTGTACTCATCTTGTTTTTGATTAAAACACTTCGATTTTGGTATGGCTATACTTTTAATGCCAAAACTGAACCTAAGCATTAAATTACGCTTAATATTGTAACTTAATTTGTGTCCTACATTTTTTCACACTAACTATTAGGATATAAACACTTACGGTTGACTCTTAAGTCAAAAATCATTCTAAATTTTATGAAATAAGGTTTTCTTGGACATCAATGAACCACAAAGATATATTATATACACATACAAATTAGCAAATACATACTAATGAAATGTCTGAAAAAAATTAAATATTTTGAGTGAAAACTGAAGATCATCTAGTATTCGGATCAAAATACATCGATTTAGATATATCATTACTTTTAGGAACATTAACCCTTTGCTTACGGTGTTCCATGTTGTACCATCACCTGTGGTCCACACGTTGTACCAGCAGTAACCAAAAGGTTAATCGTTATAAATAGAACTTTGTTGAGAAAATTATAAAGAATTATAATAGCAAGACAGCTTCAAATCAATAATAGTAGTTCTAAATGTGTATAAATCTAAATGAAGTTTAGCTGAAATTCTGTATAGTTTCATGAAAGATACCAAATGTCAGAAAAGTGTTTTGAACATTAATGAAAAAAATAAAGTGATTCAACAAAAAATTACACAGATTTTTAATTCCTTATTTACATACCAATAACACAAATAGAAACACACACACAAATTATTTCCACAAATCAGAACATAATGAAATATGGCTCAACAAAAAATACGCAAGATGGTATAAAATACTACAAGTCGCAGCATACATTTATAACTTAAATATAACATAACTTTTTACAAGAATTAAGCTATCTGGTCTATAAACAGACACGCAAGGATGGCATTGTAATTAAAAATGGCTGAAGCCAACATATTTAGGCTAAAAAAGAATTTTCGTTAAAAAAAGCGAAAGGCATTTCAATTGAAATGGCCCTAATCTTAGATTTTAGCAAAGTTTAGAATATATAAAACATTGCAAGTTGTACATTTTTAAGGAAATTCAGCTTTAAAATAAATATGTATAAATAGCAACATTACACATGTGAGTCTCTATCTGATTCTCGCACGGTATCCAATTTTAAATACCCGGATATTCGTTTGGAACGTTGAGTCTTAACATGAGGACTAAGAACAGCCTGAAAAAGAAAAATAATTAGCATTATCTAAAAATTCAAGCCATCAAAATAATCAAAATAGAAGTAACGTTAAAATTAAGAGAATTAGCATCATTTAGAACATTAAAGTTGTCAAAACTAAGATTAGAATTATGAAAATTTACATTATTTAGAGTGTTTCCCAATTTACATTATTGAGAGTATTTTGTGCACCCTTTCTAAATTTTTCATAATGCTGTGTACCACTATTAAAAAATAAATGTATCTTTTACTATAAAAATATTACACAAAAGTTAAAAATCACAACTGGTTGTTGACGCCACTAGTTATTAACTGTTAACTCTGAAAAAAATGGCCAACAGAAAAATACGTAATCTTAAATTTTTATGGCTAGCTTTGTTTTATATTTTTTTTTTTTTAAATTTTCGTTTGTTGCAAAATATTTCGCATAAGAACGCGTACCCCCACTAAACTGTTCCCTTACCCCTGGGGGTACGCGTACCACACTTTGGAAAACACTCATTTAGAACATAGAAATTTTAAAAAATATTATTAGAATAGTAGATTTAAAAGAACTGTTGGAATTAACATAAGAATTATTAGTAATAACTATAGAATTAATATTAAAATTTCAGGAGTTAACCTTAGAATTAAATTAACAATAGAATTATTAGCAGGGGTCTGTCCAGACATTTTGTGAAAGGTCCGTTTTTCGTGAAATTGTGAAAAAATTACTTACATTCTTTCAACCAGGGTCCGCTTTTATGAATTTGTGCAAATAGGGTCCGTTATTGAAAAAAAAAACTTTTTCAAGGAGTTTTTAAATTGTAAAGACATACAAGATTATGCTCAACACTGTAAAATTATAATTAAAAAAATTAAATTTTCAAAAATAAACAACAATTGCTGCTTCTAAATTAGAGATGCAACATACAAATATTTGGTATTTATCTTATACTGCTGAACGCAGAATATTCATTTCGAGCGAATAATGGAAGAATCGTCTACCGAAAACAAAACTTAATTCGTTTACCTCCATCTTTCTTGTTTTCTGCCCTGGAAAGGGTTTATTCGATTAACAAAATAATAATGAAGATAAACAAATTGGGAAAGGTCCGATTAAAAGAAGAATCATTTTGTGAAGGGTCCGTTTTTAAGTTAAAATATTTTGTGAAGGGTCCGTTTTTATGAAAAGATATTTTGTGAAGGGTCCGTTAACGGACCCAAATTTCTTCTAAACAGACCCCTGATTAGTACTAACTATAGAATTAATATTAGAATTTTAGGAATTAATCTTAAAATTAATAATTAAGACTAACCTTAGAATCCCTAGAATCAACATTAGAATTGATTAAAATTAATACTAGAATGATTACTAGTATTTGAAAATTTCTAAAAAGACACTTAATGGAATCTCCTAATTAACACTGTGAAAACAACACAAAATTTTCCTTTTTAAACCTCAAAAAATCTCCACGCCTTTTTAGGTTCTATGACTTTTATTATTTATTCTTAGATGTATATTTATGCTGCTGGAAATAAATAACAAAGTTATAAATTAATATCTAATAAGATTTGTGGATTTTGCAGAAGTCTAAAATTTAAAAAAACGCGATATTGACACTTCTGTCAAATTCGTATTAAAGTGCATGTATTCATATTTTCCTTTAGAACATCAGTAAAAAACATTTACTATTCAATTTAAGTGAAGGTTCAGAGAATTGTTTGTTCTTATAGTACCGAAACGGCTGACTCTCCCTCGAAATAATAAATTTGTATTCTTATTTTGTTTCTTCGCTATTTTATTTTTAAAAAAACCATTTAATAGAAATGTATATTGTCCGCTATTTTATTTTTAAACTTGCTTCCAAAGCTTGTCCCCAAAGCAACCTATTTCTGCTGAATAATTGTCAATATAAAATAAGTCATGTTATGCCCTTTTCTTTTCGAAAAAAATAGCATTGTATGAAAAACATTAGCGTTAATATGAGAAAGAAAAAATTCTTTAAATTGCAATTTTTCGAAAAATCATTTTCAAATTTAACCTTTTGATTGTAAACTAAATAAAGCATTTCTCAATAATAAAAAAAATTGTTTTATAATTTGCAAATCTATTTTCGGTTTGAATGTTTCTTTCCTAAAATCACTCAACTCGGCTCTTCCCCGTTTGACCTGCATTTCTCAGAATTATTTCGTGAACTGAAGTTTAATGATTTTTTAAGTACTCCTAATATTAAAATCATGGGGTCTGCTTTCTTTCCAGTTTTATTCCCAGCTGGTTGTATCTTCGTTTCTCACTCTCTTATCAACCCTTAGCAATCTCTGAACTTATTTTAGTTTTGCCCCATTTGCTCATTTTTTGCCATGGCAATTCTTATTTCAGCTCGATTCCTGAGATATTTTTTCATTGTAGTTCATTCTGTGTCTTTGCACTATTGATAGTTGATGCAGTACCCCCTGTTCTTTTAACTATTACGTGTTGCATATAGCTTCATTTGGGAATTAATTCGCAATATCATGACAGTCAACCACAGCACAAACAATAAAAACCAATAAACAAGCAAAAGTGAACAATAAGCAAGTACAAGTTAGCTATGAACAATTAAAAGTGAATAATACAGAATTAAAAGTGAACAATAAACAATTAAGACTGAACGTTGAGCAATTATAAGTAAGCATTTAAACATTTAAAAATTGAACAATAAACCACTAAAAGAGAACAAGAAACAATTAAAATTGAACGTTAAACAATTAAAATTAAGTAATAAATAATTAAATGTGAACAATAAACAATTTAAAATTTGAAAAGGAGCAATAAATGTTAACTATAGCACTTTTATACGATGTGCTTGATTCTTTTTGCTGCAACATATCTTCGCTCTTTGGCCATTTATTTTGAAACAATTCTTACAGAAAATAGAAAGATAAAATTTCCTTCTGTTATGACAATTTAAGTTTGCAATATTAGCCTCATAAGGCTGGTTTATGGATACTTAAAATTTTATAGGAAGTTTTAATATACTCTAAAATCTGATGATTCAAACTAACCAAATTAAGGCTGTTGACTCATGATAGAAAAAATACTGCATTTACATTATTCTATAAGAAATATGTTTCAAATAGCTTTCATGTTAATATTTAAAAAAGACTACATTGAAGATTAGTATGATAAAAATAGCTTGCGCATAAATATGATAAAATGGGCTCAAACATTAAGGTGGTAACTTACACATAAGTATAATAAAAATAACCAGCGCATTAATAAGATAAAACGAGCTTAAATATTAATGTGGTAACTTACACATTAGTATGATAAAAATAGCATGCCCATTAATGGGTCGAAATCAGCTTATACGTTTATATGTTAATTTATACATTAGTGTGATATATAAGAACAGGATGCTCATTTATATGCCAAAAACAGCGTACTCATGACTATTGCTCTAAAATAAACAATTTAACCTAAAATTACTGAGAAAAAAAGTATGGTCAAAACTACCAGAATATGGTAATATTTACCGTGTTTTTGGCTCTCTGGGAAAACTAATAAACTCGGTAATTTTTACCTCAGCGCTTTGGTAATGATTTTGGTAAAATTATTAATAAAATATTAGTGTTTAATAAGTTATAAAATTTGGTAACTGTGGTAATTTTATAATGATACCTTAGAATATGATATAAAAGCAATTTATTCGGTTAAATTTGCTTTTCAGTTTTGTACTTTTTACTGAAAGTGCTGTAACAAAAACTATAACGTTGAAAACTCGATTTTCCTATGAATCGTTACCATATGAATGGAAAAATTACCAAATAAATAATTTAAATATCGTATTTTGGTTTTATTAGCCAGAATTATGGTTTTTTTCTACCAGAAATGTCGCAGAAATGTTGCACTGTCAAAATTGCTTTTGAAATGCTTTTTTTTTTAAATAAATACATAAAATTAAACTGAAAATTAAAACAGAATTTGAAAAGAATACGCTATACGGCAAATTCTCCAATTATTTCTACAATTTTTAATTTGAACTTTTATTTTAAAATTAAGTAATGTAAGACAAGGCAGTTAGGGTTACAAAATATTCAACAAAAAGCATCGACGAGTTTTTCAATTTTTACTACTTATTATAGTATCTTTTTATTAAAAATGAAGGCAGCATATTCCCTTTGCTCTGACATTAGGAAAAAACAGCCTAAAGCTACTAAACCAGTTTAAATCAGAAAAAAAAAAATTGTGAATTTTCGGTTATTTTTCCCCATCAAAAACATGAAATTCTACGGAACGTCAAAGACGTTATATTTTTTTCCTTTGCAGACTATAAAATTAATGAGTACAATGACGTTGAATGTTCAGTTTCTTCAATAAAGCTTAAATAAAAAAAAATAAAAATCTTTCAGTAGAATTATCATACATTAACCTTAACACTTTTTTATAAACTAAATGGTAAAAAAAGGAATGAAAAGAAATTTATTATTCAATTGAAGGCAAATTTTTCGGCACTTTTATACGAATTATTATTTCAAGACTGTGTTTTCTTTATAGACTAAAAAATTAGTGTTATAACATTGAAAATTTAATTTATTTAATTAATATAAAAAATATATAACTTTCTTACAAATAAAAGAATCATATTAAGTTAGAACAGATAAGCTTTAAACTTTTTTTGTATCTAAATTATAAGGAGATGAATTATAAATCAAAAAAATTATTTTTCAATTTTCGTAAGAGAAATTTTTGCTAATGTTACATAATATTTCATATTAAGAATGTTTTTTGTCGACTAAAAAAATATTATTATAATATTGAGAGTTTGGCTCCTTCAGTTTCAATTATTATTAAAAAAAAAGAGGAAGAAAAACTAAATGTCTCTTACGAGAGACAAACAAAAGAAGTTTGTTAAATTAGTTTATATTAACCTTTAAAATCTTTTAATAAAATTGCAAAAGTAGATTAATAAAAATTGAAACAAATTTATTTTACAATAATGTTTTTGCAAATGTTAAGGTTATTTTAAGATTGTTTTTAAATTGTAGACTATGAAAAAAGGAGTTCAATGTCTTTCAAAATTCAGTTTTCACAATTATTCTCAAATATAAAAAAAACTGAAAATTTCATACAAAATAGCATATATTTACTTTTAAACCTGTTTTACAACTTAATATAAGAAATTGAAAATAAATTAAAAAATTCATGTTACTTAATTTGAAATAAAAAAAAGAAAGAAAGTAACTTAATTAATTTGAATAAAGCTTTTGCTGTTATCGACCCCAGACACTTTATGAACTTTAAGCCAATGAGGTAGAAATATATGACAAAAATGTACATTTTTGCCACAAATATTCTAAGAAAGTTGGAACCAATTTGCAGTGATTTTCTTTTTTAATTTCAACATAGTTAATTAAAATTTGGTAATGCATTTCCTAACCTGATGTCTGGTTTCGATAACATTTTTGAAAAGTTTTTCATATAAACGTAACGTTGCATTTAGTAGTTAAATTTCATTTTATTTTGTGAGGGGTCTCATTAAGCGGTAACACAAAGTAATAAAAAACATTACAATTAAATGGTATATTTCTTATTATCCTTGTTAAAAAAAGTTATCACTAAGGACAACATGCACAGTTCCAGATAAAGAATAATTTTTTAAAAATAAATAAAGTTTTCTGCTTCAAATAATTCTCTTTTAGCTTATAGAATCACTTGAAAATATGTGAAGCAGATCCTTTACACAAATTATATTAAAGATAATTTTTGAAGCCGTAAAATGAGGAGCAAAAACTTACTCATTTTGTTTCTATACAGATTTTGCTTTCGTCTATAGTTTAAAACAATTTTAGACGCCTCAAACAATTAATTATTATTTACAAAAAAAGTTCCTCGAGAAATACATAAGATCCGGGGTCTCAAAACTACATCTTACTACAAAGTTTATAAGAATTTTAAAAAAAATTAGAAAAAAATAATAACAGGTAAATTTAAAAACCATAACAACTAATGAGGTAGGTAGTTGGAAAAATATCACAATACTCAAAATGCCTCATCAGAAAAGAAGCATGAAGTTCAACATACCTTAAAAATGTTTTCAATAGTCCCAAATCCATTAAAATTAAGCAATAACACCGATTTTTTTTGTCGCATTTATACAAATACTTGATCTCGTTTGATTCGGATTCTAGATTTCAAATCTGAAATTATATTTTTGATCCTGGCGCTGCAATTTTTTTTAAAAATTACATTTTTAGTCTATTTTTTGTCGAAATGTACAAGTTTAAAAACGTTATACATAACAGATGATCGGGTAAGTGTTACGACGAACTTCTAGGGGACTTCATCAAAATTTAAATTGTATTGGAACCCATACACGGAAATGTGACTAGTAGCGCTTCCCCATTATGACCTGTTCAGAAATACACGAATAAACAGCTCATAATAGGGAAGCGTTCCTAGCCACGTATGACGACATTTCCAGGCATGGGTTCCTATGCAATTTTAATTCTCATGATGTTTCCTAACTCCCACTGAAGTTTCTCGCGACATTAACGCACTCCCTGTTATATATAACGTTTTTAAAATTAGAAACGGAGCACGAAGAAACAGTTCAAAATATGAAGTATCCCTAGCGGCGTTTGACGGCATTCCCATTGATTAAATGGAAATGCCGTCAGTTTTAATCCTAATGTTGCAGTTTTAGTCCTAATGTTATGCTTCGCTGTACCATTTACACGGCCTCCTGTTATATATAACGTTTTTAAACTTATCAAACATTTAGGCAAAAAATAGACAAAAAATGCCATTTTAAAAAAATCTGTACCTTGTAGAGAGAAACAGGAGATTTGAAATCAGTGATACGGAAATATCCAAGATCTGATTTTTAAAAAATCTCATGCAACAGAAACCAAGAAAAAAAAAAGTTGTTTCCCATAATCAAAAAATGATTTTTAAATTTGTAAAAAGGGAGATAACCTCTTCTTTCTCATTTAAATAATACCTTTGCTGGCTGAATCTTAGATCCCTACATATCAGTGTGAATAAAAAATTTGTAGATGCCCCAGCATATGATGATTAATCAAACATTCTTTATTTGTACAATGCATTACGTTGTATTTTAAATTTAAGAGTTCAGCAAAGGATTAAATGTACGAACTTTAAACTAATAAGCCTATAATCTCCATTCAAATAACTTTAACCCTACTTCCAAAGCTTCAATTATGTGTAAAAAAAAAAAAATAGCACCCTAGAATATGCAAATAACGCTATTCAAAAGAGGCTCATCACTCAGTGAGAAAACATAGCCTACGTCATCTCAGTTTTATTTGATTGTTACTCAACCAGTTCGAAAACTCTCGCCTCTTGTGCCTAAGACATTTTAAATCAAGCGGAAACGAGAAGCTTTTTTTTTTATTTTGTTATTTATCTTGACAAGAGAGGATTTTTGATGAATGAGGAAAGTTTGAGGACTTACCTGCTGCGTAAGTCTCGTGTCCTTGAACTTGTATTTCTTGTAATACAAAACAATGGATTCGAGGTAAGGAAAGGGAAAATCGTTGAAGTAGAACAAATCGTTTAACTTTACGATCGAATGATGGACAACCTCTCCACTGGTTGTTCTGAAATATTAAGAAAGTGAAAATTCTAAATTAATATTTCGGTAAACAAAGATATTTTTAAAATTACTCGTAGCTTATTGAGAGGACGCCATACAGTGGAAGAAAGTTTTCGTCGCAAATTTTCTTTCTCCTCTTTTACTAATTTAAAATTTAAAAGAAAGTAAAAGAAAGTTCAGGCAAATCTAGAAGTTATGAGGTTTCAATCGCTGAAAAAAATACTTCAAAATACATAATTCATAATTCTCTCCGGGATTTCGAAGCGTTATAATAGTAAAAAAACGAAGACGAATATGGCAAAAAAGAACATATGAAATTATTCCGAAAGTATTCAAGTTTTAATTTGAGCAGTTGCCGGTAGATGGCAGTAACATGTATCACTGAAGCCAGTTATAGTAATGAAAAATGGCTTTTACAGGCGGAGGGAATTATGAATAACCATATCAAACAGATTATTAGAAGAGAACTTCTCCGTTGCGGAAATCTAAATCAAAATATCACAATTTGCTTCCATTTGTATATTTTAAAAGTTTCTTTTCAGCATTTAAAACATCATGTCTTACTCTAGGTTTGTCTGAACTCACTTTTTCTACACTTTAAATTTTAAATTAGTAATAAAGGAGAAAGAGAATTTGCGACGAAAATTTTCTCCCGCAGTATGGCGTCCTCCTAAAAGAAATTTTTTTTAAGGATTAAGTCTGTGTCAGTATCCCGCCAGGCGGGTTTTAATGCGCATGCAACTGTAAATACCCGAACTAAGCGTTTTGCTTATGCCGACCAGGTGGCCGAGTGGTTAGCGTGTCTGACTGCGGAGCCGATGGTTGTGGGTTCGAATCCCGCTCAGGGCATGGATGTCTCTTTCTCTCTGTGTTCTATGTCCTTTCTCCTTTGNTCAGTCCACTGCGGGACCGATCTGTGGATGAATGAATGGATGTATGAATGGGTTCGCCCTATAAACGGGTGCGACGTATGGTGCGGCAGAAGTCGAATTCTTGGTCATAGATGGCGCCACTGGAAAACAAGAAACACACACGCTGCCTTAAATTAACACGGTACGTACGTTAACAACAACAACAAAAGAAAGTTCAGGCAAATCTAGAAGTTATGAGGTTTCAATTGTTGAAAAAAATACTTCAAAATATTAAAATGCAAACAAAAACTTCTCCGTTGCGAAAATCTAAGTTATCATCTCACAATTTGTTTTCATTTGTATATTTTGAAAGTTTCTTATCAGTATTTGAAACTTCATAGATTACTCTAGGTTTGTTTGAACTCTCTTTTTCTACACTATAAATTTCAAATTAGTAATGAAGGTTAAAGAGAATTTGCGACCAAAATTTTCTTCCGCTGTATGGCATCCTCTTGAAGCAATTATTTAAAAGGATCAAGTCTGTGTCAGTGTCTCACCAGGAGGGGTTTAATGCACATGCGACTGTAAATAGCCGAACTAACCGTTTTGCCTATTCCTTTTTCGAATTACTAGTAAAATAACTAAGTGCTTAGTAGTTTCTGTAATTTCGCAGTCTAACTATGGTAGTGAGATTAAATGGAAATAAAGTTTATTCCAATTATGTATTGCAACTTGCAGAGTGGAAACGCGTTTTTGCTACACTTGTAACACGCGTTTTGCTGCACGTAAATAACCAACTCATACATAATATTAATTTCAAGATATACAATAACACAAATGAATGGAATCAATGAATGAGAAACTCAATGAATCTGTGAACAAATGAACCATCAGATTGAAGAATCATTGCTTTGCTGTTTCAAAAATTTACTGATTTATTCATTCTTTGGTTTGCTCTCTCATGGAATTAATGAATACTTTGACTCTCTCATTCATCGATTAGCTGATATACCCATTAAGTGATTATGTTGATTTATCTATTTGCTCGTTAATTTGTTTGTTGACTTGTTAATTCACTCCTTCTGTCATTGGCTGGTTGATTCACTCATTCCTTCGTTCGCTAATTCATCCGTTCACTGATTTGTTGATTTCATGATCCGCTGATTCGTTGTTTTGTTCATCCGCGGATTAACTTGTTTTCTTATGCACTGATTCGCTCTTTGACTCTGTGCTATTTGATTACTCGCTTTATGCGAGAAAAAGAATTAACTATAAATTGCAGCAAATAAACAAAATAAAATTTTAAAACAAATCTTTTTAAGTTCCATATTACGAACACAAAATTATTGGTGCCCCGGCTCTTGACATGTTTACTGGGAATTGCGTTTGGAAATGGATTTCGGTTATTTAAGGTAACGCGACACATCTGTCCCGCAGTGGACTGATCGTAAAGACACGGTTCCCAGTTGAACACCAAAGTCAAGCATCACTGGCTGTGATCAGTAAGCGGGTGGGTGACCACTTTGATCAGCCTACGTAGGGATCGAGGGTGCGCAGTATCGGTCATCGTTAAACTGTTCCACCGTAAAGTGCTCGACTTCGCACGCAGGTCGTCAGGCTACCAAAGCGGAAGAGCCATCCTCTCTGCAGAGGACTAAAATTGTGATGTCATGCCTTAGGATCATCCTCGGGGATGCTTCCCAGATCGTCGCCAATAGCCCATCATGCAGATTTAGTACGATGTAAATAAAAAACATACCTTGTATAAACACGAAACATCTAAATTTCAAAAAGCTGAATTGTTTATTATTAATACTATTATGAAATAAGTTAGATATCAAGCTCTCTCTATAGCTTTTAAGCAAAAGTTGAAACATTGAATGAAATAGAATTAAAAAAATTTGGAATAATCAAAACATAAATTAAGATCTCTTGATATCAGCGTAAACATAAAGAATTAAATACTGGAAATTATTACAAATAAAATTCGGATAATCCATTTTTTTCATTTATTTACGAAATACAATAAAAATACATTTATTTTTTAAAAAAAAACTTCGTACAGGTTCCTAAATTCTTTTAAACAACTTGCATTCTTTTTTCTACGCACGTTCAGTTATTCATCAAGAAGTGGACGGCATAATGTAAAATCTATTCAATATCGTTCACAAGTTAAAGTAAATAAAGTATTTAAAAATCCTAAATTGAGAGGACGCAATTTTAAAAACTTATAATTACACTGGTGAGCAAATTTTTTGAAAATACTTGATCTTACTTAATTTAGGTGTGGGGTTTTCAAATCTGCAGTCAATTTTGGTCTTAAAGCTACAAATTTTTTTAAATGACATTTTTAGTCAATTTTTTGTCGGAATGTATAGGTTTAAAAACGTTATATATAACAAGGGTTGTTCAAATGCAGTGAGAAACTTCTAGGGGAGTTAGGACGCATCATCAGAATCAAAACAGAAGAGAAATCAATGGCCGGAAACGTCGTTGTACGCAACTAGGGGCGCTTCCCCATTATGACCTGTTCAGAAGTACACGTATAAACAGTTCATAATAGGGAAGAGCTCCTAACCCTTACAACGACATCTCCAAGCATGAGTTCCTATGCAGTTTTAATTCTCATTATGTTCCTTAACTCCCATAGAAGTTTCTCGCAATATTCACGCAATCCCATATATAACGTTTTGTATAATTTAACTTTTAGTATTGTTTTTGCATAACGTAAATGTATATATAACGTTTTTCAGATTAAACATTTCGACAAAAAATAGACTAGACTAAAAATATCATTTAAGAAAACTGTAGCTTGGCGCGAGAAATCGATTGTGGATTTAATACCAGCGACGTGAAAATATTCAAAATCTGTTTTTAAACAAATCTCATGCTAAAGGGGGGGGGGATTGTTCCCTAGTCTGATTTAAACGACATTTTTCTGAAATTAATTTATTAATATAAATTTACAGAAATAAACCCCATAAAAATTGCTTGCAGCGCTAAAAATATTTAGAGACTAAGAAGTTACAGCTGATTATAGTTGAATTATATCATTGCAATTGCTTTCAATACCTGAAAGAAAGACATATTCGTTCCTTTTCTACATCTTCATACAAAATGTATGTGCCTGGTCTCTGGCCATCTTTTCCGAGAATTTCTGTAGCTTCTGTTCTCGTTAGCACAATTGGATCGATTCTGCAAACAAACGAAATCACATTAGATGCAAGTGGAACAGATTTGGTTAATAAATTCAAATCATGAAAGTATGGTAATATACCCTAATGTTGCATTGCGGCCGTGACCATTAATTTCCAGGACTGTTCTATGAATTCCGGAAAATATTATATCAATTGCATACCCGTTTAATGTATTTCAAAGAAACTTACACCTGCCATAATGTACTTCTTTATTTAGGTGTAAAAATTTTGGAATAAACTTTTAAGTGTGTTTAACGACGCCGTTTCGTCAAGGAAAATAAAAAAAGTCACAGTTTAAGTGCCTATAACTTCAAAGCAAAGCTATAGTTTTGAACTATGCCGTAAAGAATTATCTGAAAACTTTAGAACAACAAATAGCTTATATGTTCAAAATGTTACTATTTTTTTTTAATGAGCGCCAATTTGGCGAGATTTATTTTTAGGTGAAAATTATTAAATCAAATAATAATTCTAAGTTATTGCAAATTTTCATGAGTCCAAGTAATGCCGCGTTTGGAATTCAAGTACTGAAAAACTAAACCTAAATTCCTTTTATCACTAAACTGTGGCTTTTCTTCTTATAGATATTCCTCTTCAGAATAGTTAGCATAGGGATAGCTAGCTGAAGGTAGAAAAAACTTAATTTAACAGTCATAAATAATTGTTATAAACTCGCAGCAGTTATAAAAATATATTATTCACTAAAAAAATTATCTCATGTGACGTTAGAACCTTCGAAAATTCAACGATAGAACGATGGAAAACTCTTTAATTCTGATGTTGGGGTTTTCTTTACGACTCCCAACACTCTTAAACTTCGTTCCGTAAGCAAATGACTTCGCTTCAGAAGATGAAGTGAAGATGAATCATTCACCATAATCTTCGGAGAAATTTCTTAAAAAGATTTTAGAACGGAGAAATTTCTTTTCTGTTCCCGAAGCAGAAAAAAATGCTTCAAAATTAATGAAAAATCAAGGTTTAAATATGACGAAGAAACTATCCCAAAAGAGGACTTCAAAAGTTTTTTCTAAAGCATTTACATCTGTGAACAGAAAGGAATTACATCATGTGGTAGTTAATTCGAACTAAATGGGTATGTAATTTAGGAGTTATTAGATCGGTCCTGGAAATTAACAACCACCCCTTGCATTCGGCCCATACAGTAATTGTGTTAAAATTCCTTATTTTTAGTAATAGACGACATATTATTACTGAGTGCCTCAAATGTTACTGATGATTTTTAAAAAAAATCAATTGAAGTACAACTTAAGGAGTTGAATTATGAACTAGCGGCAATCTGCTTAGGTAACGAAGCACTTTATTCGCAACAAGTTTTAAGATTAGTTACAAAAATCATCATCAGATGGCGCTACTGACTGAATAAAACTATAAAACAATGTTTTGAGCTGCGCGTTAGACCATCCGTGGCGCATGTTAATTTTATCTTCAGACTGCGCCAGTTTGTTACTATAAATGATACTTATTTTGTAAACATTGATTTGTATTTTTCTCGATTAACTGCGCCATCTATGGACAAAATTTGTGACTATTTTTTTAACTTCATGAGAACTAATTCTTAGTTACTTGATCACAAAACAACTAATCCAATTATTTCTCAAACAGTTTGGTCATTTTTAGGATCTTTAAATTCCACTCTGGTACTGTGAGTTATTAGACTTAACACATTCTTATACATTTTCAAGAACTGACAACATTAAATTATGAAGATCAACAGATGCCATTTACAATTATCTAGAAAATAACACTCAAATAACGTGTTTTCCAACTCAAGTTTTTCTGATTAAAATCTAATTCAGTTTGAAATTGCATTTAATTAATTTTATTGTTGATTACAAAAAGATTATTCATTTATAATGTTCTTATATGTTAACGTTATAATATATAATGATAACGCGGTATTGTTTAATATTTGTTTTAAATATCAAGAGTAAAATTTGACGAAACATGGATTTTTTGTAAAATAAGACGAAGAAAAAAATTTATGTTATTTGTTCAAATATAATATAATGCTTTAAATAAAGCTGATGTATTTTGTCTAACCACCTATGTAATTAAATACCAATTATTATGTCAAGATTCTTGTAATTAATTTCAGAGTATGTTTTACTGTAGGTTTCCTAACATGATCAATATACAAACTTAAAAAACTTAATACAAAAAACAAAATTCAAATGATAAATAAGATAAGCATGAAGATAAAAACATTTGTAGTTATTTCCACGACAAAAGTAAGCAACAAAATGTTAAAAAGTAAAAAAGAAAAAATTTAATCAATTACAAAGGAGGAAAGTTCTTTGAAAAATGACATCTTATCAGTTATTAGAAAAGGGGAAATTTCCTTTCAATATAGGATTAAAACAATATAAAATTACAAAAGGTCTTAAATCGCCATTCTTGTACTTAATCCTCTTTTTAGATTTACTGATAGTGCTGTAATCCATGAATATGTAAGTGCTTTAAGCCACGTGATTGCGGGAAATCGTGGGTTAGGTGGTCAAGGAGCGGGTTTTACAATATCTCAATTGAGGCTCTAAAATGAAAGGCTGTTAAGTTTCCAAATTATATTATTTGAAGCATTTTCCTTACTCTTTTGTTTAAATAGATGCATTAGCTGTTAAAATTATAAGGCTAATGATTCCTCTAAATCTCGAAATTTTATTTTCAAAAAGCTTTCCTTACTTCTTCGTTTAAATAGATGCATAATCTGTTAAAAATATACGGCTAATGATTCTTCTAAATTTACAAATTCTATTGTGTAAAACGTCTGTCTTAATCCTTTGTTGAAATAGATATATTAGCTGTCAAAATGTTCCAGAAAATAACAATTGTCCCACAAGACCAGTGATTTTGAACTTTAGTTGTCAAAAAAGAATTTTTGAAAACATAAGACAAAACCAGTTTCGAATCTCAGCAATGGCTGGTGTATTACTTATTCTAAGGTATGCTGTTTCAGATTCACTTCCATCAATATATTAACGTAAAGTAGTCTCAGAGATGACATTTATCCCCAGTATGGTAAATGGTTTCATGTTTTACAACATTAATGTAACTACTACCCTTGTGTACTACTTTGCGGCCGACTACAGTGTCTCACGAAGACGTATATAGCACGTACTCTGTGGTTCTTAGCGGATTCGAAGATCGAACCTTGGCACCTCCAGACCACTATCCGATTCTCTAACAACTGGGCTACTTCAGCTTCGCCTAATACCATATTGACCTTATATATTAGTGAATGACTTTTCCAACTGATTAAAAGAAGAAAAAAAATTCTGAATGCAAAAGATTTCAGAACATTACATTTTCAGGTGTATTCACTTTTTGCCTTCTTCACGCTTAATATCTGCCACATTAAGATATCAAATCTCTTAATATAATTGTTCTTTTTTAAGCTTATCTAATATTAGAGTAGAATCTACAATTTACGTGCCAAAATTAGAGAACACATCCACTAAATACTACATTATCGAAATCATAAACAAGCCGGAACGACCACTACACACTAAGAACTTCATGGCGATTTGCCACTTCTGGAAAGAACCACTCGTGTGGAACAGTCAGATTATTGAAATCTTCTTTTGCACATTCATTTGTTCTTCGAATACGTTATTGGTTCGCGTGCATCACGAAACCTATTCTTATTCACAGTCTAGAAAATGATTTTAAATGTGCATTCGAAAAGCATTCGTCCGTGTAGTTTACTTTAAATCTTCTACTATTTTTAATTTTCTATTACTCTCTTACTTTCGATTGAAATTCTTAGCTTTTATCGGATTTAATTTAAGAATGAAGTGGGGTTTTTTAAAATAAAATATGAATAGTTCAAACAGTTGCTGTAGTTTTAGAAACTATTTCTAATAATAGCATTTTTCGTTCATTTTAATCAAAGGGAAGGTACAGAGCCAAAGACAAAAAATAAACCACCCTAAATAACTTTTGATCTATTAATCGGATCTTCACTTTCTAGGACTTAACCTTCATGTTTTGAGGTGGGTGACCTTAAATATGCCAATTAATTATCACAGACGATATTTTAAGTTGCAAAAACGTACTTTCTCTAAATAAACATAACTTTTCTTCTACAGATTCGGATTTCTGACCCCCAAAATATAGGGGTAGTCGCAATCTAGGAAATATAGTCTCGATAGCTTTGTCAGGAGAGCGGTCCAAAGTTTCGACCCTTTAATGTTAATTTTATTTTTTGGGTATTCCATGATATCTTGAGAACTTTTTAGGAAATTTAAAAAAATTTGCACACAATTATAAAAATTTTTAATCAAAGATAAATTCATGCAAGAAATTACTTTTAAGTAAATATTTATTAATTATTCTAATTTTATTTAATAATAGTCGTTTTCGTTAATAATAGTTTACTTGGTTATGAAAGAATTTTCTATCAAAGAAGCAAGAGGACATTCAATAAAAAATAAAAGTTATTTATATTAAAATGTTTTCATTAATTTAAAATCATAAGGAAGATATCTCAATTACATTGAGTTTTTAAATCATGAAAAAAAGGATTATAGTTTTAATATATAAAGGAAAGGATTATAGTTTGAATAATAAATTTCTTGAATAACAAACAAACGTGTTTAGAATAATTTATAGCAGTTATGAAAGTATTTGCAATCAGAGAATCTAAGAGACATTTAATTCAATTTTAAAAAATTTTGAACAACAATATAATTTTTCATTGATGTTGACAAGGAAGGAAGGTATAACAAGTATTATTCATCACATTAAATTTTTGTGTTTGAATTGCTTCTAACATAAGTAGTAAATAAATATATGTGTCGTTTAATTTGACTTAATCATGATATTAATTGCTTTCAAAGAAGCAAGAGAACGTATAACTGAAAGTTATGTAAATAAAAATGTTTGTCAATACTTCCTTTCCGTTAATAGTACGTTTTTTTTTAAGTACCATAATCTTATTGAATTTTTTTAAACATAAATAATAAAAAGGCATGATGTGTAGAATTTGATTTCTTTTTAAAGGTACTTATAATGAAAGAAGGAAGAGATTTGATAAA
Source organism: Parasteatoda tepidariorum (assembly GCF_043381705.1). Taxonomy (NCBI): domain Eukaryota; kingdom Metazoa; phylum Arthropoda; class Arachnida; order Araneae; family Theridiidae; genus Parasteatoda; species Parasteatoda tepidariorum. The sequence continues at coordinate 19,640,656 of NC_092206.1, forward strand.
TTTTAAAAAAGTTAAGAGACTTAAGAACTTAAAGAAGGAACACAACAATTACATTAAATTTTTGTACATAAATACTTTTTAACATAAGATAAAGGATAAGAACGTGTTTAGTCTAATTTAACTTGTTTATGAATATGTTCGCGATAAAAGAAATAACAGGACATTTAAAAAGAATTTTAGAAAATTTAACGTAAGTTATTTTCGTTTCTTAAATAATAATAATTTTCATTTATTCATACTTAGAAAGTACAAGTTCTCATTAAAAATGCCTCTTCATTGTTGAAATAATTATTTGTATCGAAATATTCTTATAATAAATCAAGTTCGTTGTTTTTAACTTCATCAATATAGCTGTTCTCCTTCGAATTATCTGTTTTTTTATAATTTAAAATAAGCAAGAAAGGAAAGAAATTATACAAACATTTTGAAGCTTAGAAAATTTTTAAATTGATTTTATTTTCACTATTCCTTAACAACTATCAAAAATAATTATCATACACACATTGAAAAGCTTCAAATTCATAATTTTAATGTACGAACCAATTTACAATCTTTGGTAGAAATTTCTTATGACTATTGGAATTGAATTAAATTATTTTTTTATCTGAAATGCAATGAATAAAATTCCAATAGATTCAAAAATTTGTTTTTAGGATTTTTGTTTTTACTTTGCATGATGAAATTCATACAACTGAAACAGGAGTTAAAAACAATGAAATTTCTTTTTATAGTAATAAATAGTTAAGCGAAACAATCGGAGACGTCACAAAGCCTATAATTTAGAATTCTCTCCATAGCGCTATGGAAAACATAAATGACAAGTTGTCATAAAATTTCATTAAATAAGAATATTTCATAACACACAATAGATTACTATTTTTATTTCAGAATACTTAAATAAAAAAGCGCTACATTATTAAACTTTTGATTTACTTTTCAGAATTGCGATGTATTTGACAATTTTATTCTAAACAAAAGAAATCTGATGGGGTTTTGAAAAATAGAAAAGGAAATATATCTCAGAATTGTACTTCGCAGCTTATCGAAGCTTAGTGTTCGCGGCAAGAAAAAGCTTCTTGTTCTTGATTTGTTGGTTTTTGTTACCCAAGGTGGAAAAAACCTCGTAAGAACATTTCTGTGACAGGATATTTCGTTCTCGCCAAATCGCCTTTGGGAGGGAACTGTTGGGGTTTTTCTTGATTCAATCGATCCGTAGATGGATGGAAATAAAAGTCACGAAAGGAATGGAAAGTCACTGAAGATTTTTTTTCTCTTTGCCGCATCAAGTGGGAAATAAAAATGGAATTTTGAACTATTCATAAACTTCACACATTTCCCCTATTGTGAAAATTTTCATTTTTGTTGCATTAAAAAAACAAGACTTTCTATAAATATTATTTCAATATATATATATATCTATATTGTAAGTCGTTGAAAAATTGTGGCAGATTAAAATAGTAATAAAAATAGCTTCTTATTTTCTTTAAAAAAAAATGAAAATTGGATTTATAGTAAATTGTTGCTTGAATTTTTTTTTTTTTAATTTAGCATTTTATTACATTCACAAAGAAGTGTTAAGGAATTTTCACACTAGTAATAAAGCAAGAGAAAAGCAACTTTTCCTTTCCCCAAAACACATAAAAATGACACATTTGAAACTTGTTATTAAATGAGGATATCGATAATTTCATACACAAAATTTCACATTGCTATACACATATCAATTAGAAAATTTTATTATTAAAACATACGAGTTCAAAGAGTTAAATACAGAAAAAAATTAATAAAATTAGTAAATTTTCAAAACCCACCATAAACCTCCGTTCTTGTTGAACTGTTGATTGCCGCAGTATTTTAAATTGAATATAGTTTTAAGTTTTAATTGAATGGTTAATGTCATCTTCAATTCACTAAATAAAATTTGATATAATCTTTTTAAAAGTACCTACTGTATAAAAAGTAAAAATACCTTTATAATTATAACCTTTTGTTTTCTTTAGTTAATCATAAATTTAAATATTTCATAACTAATTCAGATATTTCTTTCCTTAAACTCATAACTATTGTGTATATCTAAGAACATGGCAATCGGGTGATATTTTTCGAAAAATTTATTGCATACTGACTCACTAAAATCTAACATAATTTTTTATAAAGTTCTGTGTTCAAAATGCAGAAATAAAGAACTTTCGTAAAAATATTTTTAAAAAAATTCAAATATTATAACTGCTAAACATTTTGCCTTCGTGTCTTAATTTTATGCATGTATCCAAAAGCTATTAACATAATTGGACACAATTAAAAAAAACGTAAAACTTATGACACAATCATCGAAATCAAACCCTTATTTTTCATAAAGTATAAAATCAAAAATGAAAAAAATATAAAGATTAATTATTATTATGGTAAGAATTAATCATTTATGAATATTGAACACAACTGTTTAGTGCCACAACTTATGCCTAAAGTCATAGACAGGTTAAGAAAAAATAGGACGGAAAAAAATTAAACTCGCTAAAGTCTAATGTTATTAAATGAAATTTACTTTATTAAGTCTACATTTATTTTATAAAGTCTTACGTCACCAATCACTATACCAAACAATAAGGTAGAATAAAATTATAGGTAATAAGGCATTGATAATTAAATATAATAAGGTGTTAATAATATTGATAAGGTATAATCAATTATAAATAAATATGTTACACAACATTTAATGTTTCATGATTATATTTTCCCCCATGATTCATAGTTTAATCAGTATTCATTGATTCAATTACCATCACATTTTTCCTAACTCATAAATCGACAAAAATGGCTCGCTTCAAAAGAACAATAAATTCCGTGATTCTCATTGAAAATCATTACACAAACAAGAGCATGGCTAGCATTTTTTCCTTAACTCAAAGATAGAGAAAAATATTTAAGTTTTACAGAACAATAAATTTTCTAATATTCATTGAAACTTAACATAAGTCTACAGCAAAATCATAAAAATATCACGAAAAGGCTTAGTATGTTTTAAAGGTAATGTAAAACCTGTTTTAAGAACAATAGCTAAAAAATTTTGATCGCATTATTGCAATCACTGGTTACCCACTGGTCAATTTTTTTCCCTGGGCAGACTGTCATAAACGCCACGACATTTTAAGTCATGGGTTGAAAAAACTGCTTCAATTGATTTCTATCCTCCAAATATCTGGATTGGTTTTCAATTCCAGCCAAATATACATTTCTTAAGACGTCATAAAATTCTTTTCCTTCTTCAGTATTCATATTTATATTAAAATCGTAACCAAGACAATAATTATGAATAAGTTAATCATAAACAGGAAATAAAAATTCTTAAAATTATTATGTAAAAACACTAAAAATACACTCTGCTAAAAAGAAAAAGAAAAAAACAACAACTCCAAGAAGTTCCAAAATGATCGTCTGCTTTTTTTCATTTGATTTTGTTGTGCTGCTTTTTCTTTTTGATGCTCATGTTAGCCTGATTTTTCATGACTCTTACAAATTTTTACTTGTGTTTATGGTGTTGATCTAGTCGATGAAATTAATTTAGTCGATGAAATTAATCTAGTTTAAAAATGTGCTAAAAACACCCATTTTCTGAAATGGGAAAAAAACGTAAAAAATAAGAAGTTTTTGTTGAGAATATTTAATTAATCTATAACAGATTTGCGATTTGAATTTTTCTCCTTATTTCATTATAACAAAAATTACTGCAAAACTTCCAAACAACTATAAAAGTTGTAAAGTGGCAAAACTTTCTGAAGCACCATATCGTCTATTACACCACCGAAATCTAGCATTCTCTCACATGAAGCGCTACATCAAAAAAGAAAAGAACATAAAGAAAAAATAAGTGTTTTGTTAAGAATATTTAATAGTTTTACTTGGAGGTCAAGTTGCAAGTGAAACCGTGATCTCGCACGTGCTTTTGATAGCTTTTTCATTTATTTATTTATTCTTTACTCTAAAGGTAGATAAATAACTCCGCTCGTCTCCACGAGAAAATAACATTCCAGAGAATGTTGTTTGTGACGGAACTAAGAGAATTTATTTCGGTATGAGATATGAATCATATTTATTTTTTCACATTTTTGCCCATCGTGTCCGAATTTCAATTCTTGTATAAACTCTTATGATTTTCCTACGGTGTGTGAATTTTGATGTTGTTTTTTAAACTAAATTGAAATATTAAATGATTAATAAAAGCTATTTTTAGCAAAAAGAAAAATTTTTAAGATAAAAATGCAACGAGAGGATTGAAAATTATGAAATTAATGTCTAAATTGCATTTTTATTTTTGTGGTAAGGAATAATAAGTAAAAAGTAAAATAACGACGCAATTAATAGTAGTTTCTGTACGAGATGTAGATCATGTTTATTTTTACGCACTTTAATGCTCTCCAGGTCTCTTTTAAGATGCAATAATTGTTCTACGGAGTCAGAATTTTAATCTTTAAATTGAATAAAAAGACCTTATTTTGCATAAAGGTGAGTTTTATTAATAAAAAGATATGATTGTTAATTATGAAGTTGTTACTTTTGTTAATTCTTCTTTTTCTTGGTTATACAGCCCAAATGCTCCACAGTTTAATTTTTATTCGCATCTCTTACAATTCAATTTCTAATTTAAAATATTTAATAAAAACAGATTTGCTATAGTTATTTTTATTTTGAGTGATAAATTTCTTATTATTGATAATAATTATAACTTTCCATGTTTCTTGTATCAAAAAATGAACAAAATAAGAACAATTAATGATAACTTAAAATTTATACGTATTTCAGATTATTATCAAATTTCCAACTATAAATGTTTATTAATAAATATAAATGCTACAGTAAGTCTCAATCTATGTCATCATAATTTTTTAAATAAAAATTTTTTTAGAAATTTTTTTTAAATAAATTATAATTTATTATGCTTGAATTGAATTCATAAATTATAATGCTAATATTTATACTGATTGAAATTCAAAATTTTGTTCAAATCTTTATTGTCGTACTAGAATTCGATTCGTAACTATTTTTCCATTCTGAAACTTGAAATAAAAGTAATCGAATAATAGAAATAATATATTTGATTTAAATATTTGTTTAATAATCAAATTGCCCTATTTTCCGGTTGTAATTGCCCATTAAAGTGAAAACAAAATGTAATAAAAAAAATTTCTTTTATATCGTAATTGAAACTTCTGATAACATTTTGTAAAATTAGTAAATTTGATCAATATATTATTATCCAATGATGTATAATTCAAATGTTATATACATTATGCATTTAAATACATTTTACACTTTATATGCATCATTATATTATTATGTTCGAATTATAAGATTCAAATCCCAAAAATGATTATAATTTTAACAATAACAACTAAAAATTAAAAAAAGTAATTAAAATCAATTGTTTTAATGAGAAGTAGATAATTTATTATAATTATGATAATATTAAAATGTATTTAATATAAGCGAACTCTTCTAGTTTTTCCAACACGAATGGTCAAAACGTGTGCAATTGAGAACACAGCCAGAGCACTTTCACAATATCGGTCAATTTATCTTTCTCAATTCCTTTCTTAAGTCTTGACACTGGTCACATTAAGAAGAAATTATTTCTGGCCTCAAGAGTTGAATCCAAACCTCAAGAATTCCACCGTCCGAATAACCGTCCCACCAAACATCCACGCCGAAATAATAGGTTAAATAACTCCACTTGCTCTAGGAATATAAAAACAGGCTTATCCGGAAGGCAAGAAACTGAAGAAAATTAGTCGTGAGAGCAAGCAATAAAATAAAAATAAAAAAAGGAGCAAAGCTCACATTTAAGTGATAGAGTATCTCTGAAAGACGTCGGAGGGAGGTTTAAATGACCCAGAGTAAGTTCGGTGAACGACACCAAGTGGATAAATACCTAGGTTGAAGCTCTGTAGATCCGTTTGCAAGGATTCTGTTTAAGTCAAGCCGAATGCAATTTAAGGGCGATTTAGCGATAAAAGGAGATTTTGAAGTGACCATTTCTAAGGTCACGCTTACGGTTTTCCAGGAACACGGAATTGGAGGATTTACCTTTATTTTCAGATATCTGTTGTTGAAGGACCTTATTCTGAAAAATGATTTTAAGTAGTCCGATTTTCTGTTATATGTCTCCATTACTTGATTTCGTTGAGAAGAATTTTTTCTGTAAGACTACAATAATTCTTCGAATTTAGGATTTCGGTTTGTTTTAAATTGTTTGTTTTTAAACCATTTTGAAAAAGACATTTTTAAAAGATTAATCACGCTCTTGTGAGTTTGTTGTGTTGTGCCGTATATCTTGCTTATAACTTATAAATTTCTAGCAATAAGAACATATCGTAGGTTCAATGCTATTTAAATAACAGTGAAAAGACTTACGTGCATATATACATAAGTATATATAATATATATATATGCAGTCAAACCCCGCTACAGTGAAGTGAACCTTCAAGGGACCGAAATTTCAGTTCACTATAACCGGAACTTCACTATAACCGTTCCCAAAACAACTTTAACTAATGGCTCCAAACTCCCCCCTGTTATTACACATTAAATGACCAATAAAATGAAATACAAAAATGACTAAAAAATAATACGTAGTATTAAAAAATGTGTCAACTTATATTTTTCAGCTAATATTATTAACTTAATATTTTAACTTATATTTTGTTAACTTATAATTATTATTATTCGTCTTGCGCACACAAAAAATTAGTAATTTTTAGTTGGCGAGCAATCCTCAACATCAGATATGGAAACACTTCCCGGCTCTCCGATATTTTTCCTGAATTTATGCTATTTCGCTGTTTAAACCTGTCTAACCAGTCACTCGAGCACATAAAAGTATTCTCATAAAATCGCTTAGCAAATTCATCGGTTTTGACTTGAAGCATTTGTCCAGATACTGGAAGATTGCGGCTTCTTTAAATGCTGAACCAATTCAATAATGAAGCAAACAAGAAAAAATGCTTGTTGCTATATTCTATGCTATAGATGGTTTGAAATATCGGTATATGTATCTATTTTGAACTAGAAATTTCAAAATTATTACGAAAAAAGGAAGAAAATCAATCGAAAANCTTCAAGGAACCGTAATTTCAGTTCACTATAACTGGAACTTCACTATATCCGTTCCCCAAACAACTTTAACTAATGGCTCCAAGCTCCCCCCTGTTATTACACATTAAATGACCAATAAAATGAATTTTTAACTGTGTATATATATATATATATATATATATGAAGTGAAGGGAGATCGATCTCTAAGTTACGAAGTAAAAGTTTTATGTGCTGAAAATCTTAGAATGATTCATTGAAAGAATCTTAGAAAAATTCAATGTTCATTGATTGAAACGAAAAATCAAATAATAATACTCCATCGAATAAATAAATTAATTCAAAACTTAAAATTCCAGCACGGACAGTCTGTTCTGTGATCATAATCTTATTCAAATGTTTCCGCCACTTGCTTCAACTTGTGAAATTGTGTAATAATCCATTGCAAAAAGGCAAAACAAAAAGCCCCTTTCCCCTTTATAATGCAAATAAGAGTTTATTTCATTCGTGTATTCAAAAATGCTATATACCTATAATGGAAGATGAACTAATGTCCAGTTAATCAATGACGCGATAAAAGTATACAGTAACGACGGTAAATTATAAGACTGGTGGGATATAAGCTACTAAGGGGGTTTCATTCATCGATTCTTAATTGCTATGTAATTATTTATTTTTTCTTGACTTTAAGAAAATCGAACCATAAAATTAAAAGATTCCAAAATTTTTATCGTAATAATACAATTTTGATTCCAGACTGTAATTGGATAAAATTTAAACTTAATTGTTTTGATTGCTTACCATTGCAACTTTGAAAGATTTTATAGCAATCATATGCTTTGCTTTTTAGTTAATAAATTTGATTTAAAAAGCTTTCTCTTACCAATGCATATATTTAATTGAAAAATATAAATAAGAAGTATACATAGTCATGCAGGAATGAATCAAGTTGCACTGAGAAAAAATGCATGGTCAAAACTTACACTATATGGTTAAATTTACCGTATTTCTGGCTCTATATTTATGGGAACACCAAAAAACTCGGATTTTGGTTAAATTAACCATAGAATATAGTGTTATAATAAGTGATAAAATTTAGTAAATATGGCAAAATTTGGGGATTTTTTCATGATTTATTAGAACATGGCATAAAAACCATTTATTGCGTAAAATTCATTTATCAGTTTTGTATTTTTTACTGAATTTTGATAATAAGAACTATAGTTTTGAAAACCAGAACATCCGATAAACCGTTAACATATGAAGCGGAAAATTACTGATTCGATTAAAGTATGGCATAAAAACTATTTATTCCGTGAAATTTACTTCTCAGTTTTGTATTTTTGACTAAATGTTTGATTATGAGAACTATAATTTTTAAAAACCAGGATTTCTGGTAAACAGTTATCATATGAACCTAAATATTACTGAAAGAATAGTTTTTAAAAATTTGATTTATCATCAGAATAAATTTTTTTTTGTATTAAAAATGTCATTACCATGCAGTACGATAATTTTAACAGATTTTTTTTCCTTGTAAATTGGAAAAAAAAATATATTGTTAATTTTTTCACTCCTTTACTACCACTTTCAAAATTAAACAATAATGCTCGATAAAATTGGAAAATACGAAATTCATTTTAAAATACAAAAATATATGTAGGAAATATTTTTTAAAATGGAAAAAATTATAAGTTGCTTAAGTTTAGTTTCTTTCAATTTAAAAACGCATATTCTTTGACGAAACAATTCAATCACAATTGCACTGATAACTCAGATATTTTTATCAATGACTGAAATCACAAAACTTATCAGGATCTAATCTTTTTATTTCGATATGAAAAAAACTCCTTACGATATTGTTTCTATCTATTGTTCTTTGATCTATTTTTTAATTTAAACTGCGACGTTTCAATCCCTCCCTTTTAATAATGATTCAAATATTTTCCAAACAATAGCGTATCTGATTTAACTATGATTAACATTTGTTGATTGAGATTGCCAAAAGTATTCATTAATGACGAATGAAACAAATCAAGTTATTTTATGTTTCTTTCATTTATTTAATATAAAGAGTAATGCAAAATTCATTAGTATTTCAGTATAATTAGCTCATTATTAAATATGTGAGAAAACAAGAACACGCAGAATTGTTTTAGATTTTAATCGCAAAGAGAAATTAGACATTTTCAGTATTTATTTGCAGTTTAATTACATAATTTGAAGAAATTGGCTATTTTATATACATTTTTAATTAGTATATCTATGTAGTTTTCCCTACTTAACTGCAATAAATTTTAAAGGAATGATACTTTTTTAATTGTTTTTCCTTACTCTCTGATTAAATACCCTGATTTTCCAGTATTTTTTTGCTAATTATGCCACTTTATTATGAATGATCTATTTTAAAAAAATAACAATAGAAATGACATCATAGTATTAATATTAATAATCCCCGTTAATCTATAACTACTATTGTCAAAATATTTTTAAAATACTTTTTAAAAAGACGGCAAATGTAGAAGAAAATTGCAAATTGATTTTAAAAAAATAATTATTTAAATCATCTGAAAATTATTCAATATAGTAAATGTGAAACTAATATAATTTAATTTTGTATTTTCTGTGATTAGTTTCGATAATAATTCTTTAAATTATGAATTAAATTATCTTATCACCTTCGCAGGGGAGTGGAGTCTCAAAACGTATTGCTAAAACAAACTTTGTCAAAAGAATATAACAATGATGCCTAACCAAAACTTAATCTTTTTAACTAATATAAAATCTCCCAAATTCAATTTAGTGCAAATCTTAATAAGCACTGTTAAAATAATATGACAATTCCTGAGATGCCAACTGCTCCGGACACGCCAAAATAATTAAAAAAAAAACAGTAAATAACTGCAAACTAAATTTTGCAAATATTTGACTATTTTTGCTTGCTTTTTAAAAGGTATAACATGACATAACTATTATAAAGTAGTGAATTATATAAGCCTACGAATTATTTAGAAATAGTGGTGGTTATAAATCTACTAAATTGAATTTATTAAACCAAGAATCACAATTGATAAAATACCACTTTAAAATATTTATTTGCAGTCCAGAGCAAGTGGCATCTCTGCAATTCTATCTAATAAAAACTAATATATTAAACTCAGAATTTAAATAAAAATGTAATTCGTATATACAAATCTTTTATTATTAATGTTGCCTCTATTTAAAATATTGTAACAAAACCTGTATGAAATAACTGTTAAATAATTCAAGCGACTCTTCAAAATAATATATATTACAGAAAAGAGAAGAATATATAATCGAAACGCAATATGAAAATAAATGTTGGTAATGGATCAAATATATATAGTTCTGTGCAGCTATTCGACCTTGTTTCTGAGTCGACAAATGCCAGACTATTACGTTAAAGCGTGCTTTGATTTCTAATATGTCTCTTTCATACTGTATTCAGCTGTTCAACATTGATACAGCGTAGGCGACGAAATTTGAAGGACAACGATCAAAAATAAGGTCTTATGATTCAGTTTTATATAAAAGATACAGGTTTTTCTATTATTTCTTTTGAAATATCACCTTTTTTTTTGTTTCTGTTTCGGAATTTTAAAAAGGTTAGAATATATGGGGAAACACTCTAGGCTTTCTCTATATATAGTGAAATTGCACGGCACAAAAAAAATTTTTTGCGTGAAAAGTAAAACAATAAACCTGAATTACTTTTGATCTAAAGATTAGATTTTTGCGTGCCATGTGATTTATGTGTATTTATATGCACTCTGTTCAGAAATTTCTCGGAAAATAGTTAAATAACAATCTATTTAATTATCATTCCACATTCAAACAAAATAGTCAAATAATCATAAACAAGATGATATTTAAATTTGAGAAAAATTGTTTATTAGCTACTTTCACCTAATACCGTTAAATAGCCAGAATTTTACCGCACCAACTGGGCCCACCTAATAAAGCTACTTAGTTTCCTGTAGCTGTGTACACATTATAGCTGAGGGGGCTTATCTGTCAAATCATGACACACAGAACGGGGGTTCGATTTCCAGCGTTCACATCACAATACTTCCACTATTCCTTTCAACATATGCAGAGAATCCAGTATCCTGCACTCTCCAATTTGCGACCCTGGACATTAAGAATACGATACTCTCATTCACGCATAGATGGCAGCACTAGAAAGATGCTTAACACAAAAAGGTTAGTATTTCCGATCTCTTACGATAGTAGAAGCAACCAGATAATCTAATTAAACCATGTTCCTCGATTCATTTGATAAATCACAGCCACAACATAACGAAAAGCCTAGCTGCATTGTCCAGTTAAATTTCTTTCTTACGGTTCTGAAACAATACTAGTTGTAAACGGTAAAAAACTCGTATAGTTTCGTATTCATGGTTTTTTAACTATACTAGTTGTAAACGGTTTAAGAACCGTAAAGGTAAAAAAATGATCTTTACCATATAACTTTGGGGCTAGTTGGATAAAGAGACTGCTGAGGTTTGTTTCACCATATTTTTATAATGAAAATTCCTACAGTATTTTAAGAGGTAATTACATAATTACTGTGGGAAATACTTTATATAAGAAAAAAAAACGTACTTTCTCTCAATACATACTCAGCATATCTTTTAAATGACATGCGAATACATCAAAATATAAATTCCTTTTTTCGTCATATTCAGTTTTTTTTTCCTTTATAGACAAAAATTTTCCAAGAAAGGAATCGTTTCTTTTTAATACATTCTACCAATGAATTTAAAATGTTGTCGGTTGAAGTTATTTAGTTTCAAATGAATTAATGAGAAATTATATGAAATTATGACCATTTTCATTTTTATCATCTAAAGTGTATTTTACATTTCGAAACTTTTTTGATTAATTTCAGACTAAGCATTTAAAATAAATAACAATAATAAAAAAAAGCATTTTGCCAAGGAAATATTTTTTGATAATTGTTTTTTATATACTTGTGCAAAAATTTTTGATTCATTCAATAGAGCGAAATGCACTTTGAAAGTAAAATTAAAAATAAAATGAATTGTTAACAGCAGTTAAACACCTTTGTGCATGCTAATATCATATTGTAAAAATTGACTGGCAAAGCGTAGAATTAGAAATTTTTTAAACTTCTTTCAACAAATCAGTTAAAAAAAAAACAGTTGTAACGCATTAGTATTTTTATTAAAACATTCTAAGATTGTGACCCCCGGTGGCTGAGTGGTAGCTCCCGTTCCGCAGGTCCTACGTTCGATCCTCGGGCCGGACAAGGTTGACTCAACCTTTCATTCCCTCAGTGGATCGATAAATGAGTACCAAGCATGCTTGGGAACTAAACATTGGGAATTCCGCGTTCGGCTGACCACCTAACCGGAACATCTGCTCCTACACCCCAGAGCACAAGGTCAAGACACAGTAGGCCTTGGCCCTCTATGAGCTGTAGCGCCACTGAGTTTAGAGTCTCCTAAGATTGTAATAAATTCGCACTACAGTTTAGTAAAACTGTAGTACTAACATGTTAAACGTTATAAGTTATCTAAAAGAGTCGTCATAAATTAATTATAAAAAGCTTTAGTCAGCATAAATTGTTTAAAGCTAATTTTCATAGCGAGTTTAAGTTTCTTCAGGACAAAAATGGCTGAAAACAGATTCTTATCTTTAAAAAAATAAAAAGAACAGTTTATGGGCTGAAGTTTCGTATTTATTCAAAGTCATATTGTTCAACGAATTATTGAAGATTTCGTCTAAGCACTAGGCGCAACAAATCCAAAAGAGAACAGATTTCCAAAAATGGTTTTCTATTGTATCACTTATTCAATTTCTTTCAATTGATGATGCACTCAAATATTTTTGTCCGTAATTGAGACAAAGAAAGGAAGCGGCACTTGAGACTTGTTCCATAGAATTAGTCCATATTGAATTGAAGTACATTTTTGGATTTAATAGAAAGGAAGTTTCAATTCTCCAAGTCCCACACCAATTCCATTATTCGATAGGCTCAGCTTTCCCTGCATTGATGTACGCAGTATCACTAAATAGAACCGATTTGTCTCACACTTGGAAAAACTATTTTCTTTTTCTTTTTTTTTCCATTGCCTGTTCGCTATCTCTCACCAGCACCCAGCTTGTTTACGCAGTTAATTCAGCTCAATATCTCCGCCTTCATATTTAGTCCGTTACTTGTTTTTAATGAATTGATATTTTGTGCACCTTATTTTTGACGTAACATTACGCTCCGGTTTAGTTTTTTTTTTTTTTTTTCATTTCCTCTTGTTAATCCTTCTTTTTACTACACCTTGCCTTTATGTTAACAAAAAGTAACAATTTCCAGCAACAAAAAAAAAGATAGAAAAGCAAATATTAATGATTGCAGCATGCTAGCAAAAAGACGTAGAAAATAGTATTAAAAACATAAGGGATTAGTGCCCTATCTATACTTTAATAAAAAAAAATATTTTATACTTTATATAATTATATTAGTGGCTAAATATAATTTTTTCTCATTGCAAAATGTAAAGATTCAAATATATGGTAAAATAAAGACAAAAGTACAAGACTTGCGATTTTTCTGCCATTGATAAAACTGGAAAAAAAAATTTTTTTTCTTCTATACACTTGATCTTGCCTAATTCAGGTGCGAAGATTTTGAATCTGAAACTAGTTTTGCCTCCTGAAGCAACAATTTTTTTTTTTAAAAAATGACATTTTCAGTCTATTTTTTGTAAAAATAAATCGGAGCTATGAATACTTCTCCATTATATCCTGTTCAGAAGCACGCGATGAAACAGTTCATAAGAGTAACACCCGCGAATGACGACGTTTCTGGGCATGGGTTTCAATACAGTTTTAATCCTGATGTTGCACTAACTCTCCCAGAAGTTCGTCGCAACATTTATGGGAACCTCTATTATATATAACGCTTTTAAACTTGTACATTTCGACAAAAAATAGACAAATGTCATTTATAAAAAAATTATTGAAGCGAGAAGCCGATCGTAAATTTAAAATCAACGATGATAAAGTATCCAAAATCCGTTTGAAAAAATCTCATGCAATAAAAAACAAAAATTATGATACGATAATTTAGTTCTAAGTACCAATATTATGATTAAACTATACATTGATTTTGCTGAGATGAGCTAGACTGCAAATTTCCTTCACACTCTTTGCTAATTGGCCTGTCAGCATGCACTTGACTAATCTCAACTTCAATTTTACACAGGTAGTTATTAGACGCTGAAATTTGCAGCCCTTTCATCAAAGGTGAGGTGGAGGAATGGTGCACCACCTTTTTAGTTTATTTTATCAGATTGTTTGAGAGTTTTACAGTTTTCCTACTATTTATAAAGTTTTTATTTACTGTAAAATTTGTTTAATTCTATAATTTTTATGTAATTCCAAAGAACAATTTAGTAAGCACTGTTAAACCTTTTCTTTCATTTAATTTTAAATTGCGTTACGAATTTCAATCAAATTTAAAAAGCCTGATTGTGGTTACAATTAAGAAAATTTTCATCCAAATTTTCATTCGAAAAGAATTACTAATTCGTAAATTCCAATACAAATTTATGTTCTTACGAAACATTTACTCAATTTTCTTTTACTACAATTACCTTTTATTATCTTTCATTGCAATTTTCCTCCATTTTTATTATTTTCGATAAAATTTAATATCTTTAATTGAACTTTAATTGAAATTTTTAAATATCATTTTATTTATAGTTTTAAGTGAAAGCAAAGGTTAAAAACAATAGCAAGGAACCACATTTTATTTCATGACAAACAGCAGACAAAGCTCGTAGACTCTCTTCTAAAATATTTTAAAATCCTTTTTTTTGTCACCAAAAGTTCATTTGTGCAATTTAAAATGAGTGGGAGTTTGTGATTTTGTAGAAAATAACAATTCAACCTCCTAACTTCTTATAAATTAGTGCAATATACATCAATTCTTGCATTCAATTTGTACTTTTCTTATAGAAAACGAATGTAAAACTTTTCCAGCACTATGTAGCTATTAAAAAGTCCAATAAGCCGTTGTTGCTTATTTAAAATATAAATAAAACTGTATTTAATGCTTAAATTCAAAAAACATCGTAATTTAAAATTAGTGCCGTCAGTAAATCAAAATTTTTTCTAGAAATTTTTCATTACTTCAATTTAATTTCGTAAAAAAAAAACGAACTGTAAACAAACAAAAAAAAAACACAAATTTCTCAATAAAGCATAAAAAGTTTTCCTCCAAATATTTTTAATTCATATTACTTTTGCGCGAGGGCATGTAAATGAAAGAAATTTTTTTCTGCTTCACGCAATCGCAACAACTGCTTTAACAAACAATACAATATAAATTTTACCTCATAAACCTATTTACTTTCTAACAGCTGATTACATTGGTTTTTTAACGTCATAACTTTAATAATACTCGAAAAATACTTTAGAGAAAAGGAATTCTGGGCACGATTGTTTAATGTAAATATTCACAATGACAGGTATTGCAAATATGACTCATTCGTCAAAATCGCTTCTGCGTTTTGATTTGATTTTCCGAATATCAACAAACTGTACAGCCTATTTTTGTCTACGAAACTCTTTACGCTTTTAAGCATTTGCAAGATTTGTTTTTATTTTATTGAGAAAAAAAGTGTTTAATAAAGGGGATTCCCTAAAAGTAGAAATAGGGAAAGTTGTTATATTTTCCCATAGAAAAAAAAATCTTTAAGTATCAAATAATCAAGTAGTCAATTTACACCATTCATAAACAATATTAGTCTGCAAGTATTTTTATAGCATAATAGATAATCATATAATACCTTCATTTAGTCGATGTCAATTTTTTGAGATTTAAATAAAAATAAAATTTATAATGCTACTCAGAAAAAAAACACCCGAAAAAACTTTATGCAAACTATGCAGTGATTCTACCAGTATAAAACCCCGTAGATAGTTTTTATTTAATTTTTTGCAAGAGTCTTCGAAAATTCAAGAACTTTAAAAAACGAAACCATTTCCATTGTATGAATTATTTTTCATACGTACTTTTCAAATACTTTTCATACTTTTTAAAAATGTACGTCATGCAACTTTTATGAATAATAACTTTAACGTTTTAAATTAATTTTAACCTGCTGTTCTCAGACACACGTTAGTAACAATTAAAATTTTAATCTTTTGATTACATTTTAATAATGTACCTACTCACATTATTTTTATGTTGACCCTAGCGATATATTTTGCTAGGCGAAACATTTTTCTAGATCTATTAAAAAACAATTGAAATAAAAGATTACCATTTCAGCTTTCAAAAAATAAACGAAATTTATAAGCAGTAAAGAAATAAACGTAGAATTCACGTTGAAAGACTTTCAATGAAAATGGAGAAAAAAACTCAATCAACTCCGCAATTATTTTACAGAGCGTTTAATTTCTCAACACTCTGAAACCATTAGAATATTTGCTGAACAAACATCAAATAAATGATTTTCCAACCAGCCTCTAAGTATATCTAAAAAACTGATGTTAGTTCTCGAGTTCTCTTGCCCTTTTCATTGATTTCTAAAGTACGAATCGTTCAACTGAAGAATTTTACCGAATAAATCTTTAAACAAATCAAGAAGTAGCTTCACTGTTAGTGCACTTCAAAAAAAAATAGAAAAAACTAAATCTGGCGACCATCAAACGATGCTATTACAAAACAAACATCCTGCAAAACCTTGACCCTATCTTTGTTCGATAAATTGGAGTTTTAAAGCCGCGCCTATTTTTGTTTGTGTCTACCATTAGTAAGTTTGTTTAGTTTGTATGCTTCTGAACAAAAATTCTATCCCACTCAAATTATAAATATTTTTGGAGGTAAAGAAAACAAAAGTTTTACATGGGTGTTCATGAAAAAGAACAGCTGGTACATCCGTTATAAAAAAAAGCGAAATTCTTTAGTGAAATAATAGTGATAATTAAAAACAGCCTTCCTTATGATAATGTTTCAAGGAAATGAACAAAATATAAATATTTAAATTTTTTATCGGTTTAAGCTATTGCAAAACTCAATTTTTCAAATTACTAACTATTCATTTAACATCAAGATGTATTCTAATTCTCAGAGTTAAGCCTGGATTTAGGCTTAAGCAGCGTATTAAACATACTGTAGGAAATAATTTAATTTATTGTTCACCTGCAATCACAAAAATTAGGAAAAAATACGGAATAATGAAGAATAAGTTTCAGATAACAATAGAAAATGAAATAATAAACAAATCCTTGGAGATTTGACGAGGGAAAAAAAGTTCATTGTCCGCTCTCACAGCTGCGGATAACTTCCAGCTGTTTTTCACTAAAAATGTAAATATTTCTATTCTTGTAATTATTCAGTTCAAAAAGTGAAAAACCTTTGGTAAATGTAATTTTTCCTCCATTTATTCAAAATTTCATTTAATTATAGGGCTGAGAATATTAAAAAGGTTCTAAGTAATATACAAAGCACGCATTCTACAAGGATAAGATTCAATAACAGCGGATTAATGAGAGGAAAAAGTTTCATGAAAAAAGTAATTCCTAGATTTTGATTGATTTGAAGATTCGCGATCTTAAAAGTATAAAGTATTAAGCTATACAAGCATCTCGACACAGCATACTGAAAATTAACTAGCATCAAAGGGATTTCATTAAATCTCTTAATATTATTTGTATTTATTGNTAGAAATAACAAAAACTATTCAAGCACACCATGAAATATGATTCTATAGAGGATACGACACCAACCAACCAACCATTAAGCTTTACAAGCATCTGGACACAGCATACTGAAAATTAACTGGCATCAAAGGGATTTCATTAAATCTCTTAATATTATTTGTATTTATTGACAAATTTTGTTTAAATTAACACGCTTGCCAATATTTAACGATGTCTCATCTAGACCCGAGGCGAATTGGAAGAATCAAAGATTACTTCTCATTATTTAACAATTGTGATATAATCGTGAAATGAGAATAACAATAATAAATAAAAAAATATGTTTTAAATAATCTGTTTATTCTAAAAATAATTTCTAATTACTTTTTTCAATTTAATTTATTAAATTTTAAGTATCCCGTTTTTTATTTTAAAAAACTACTACTCAGATGGAAAAGCAAAACTTTTCCAATTTGAAGTTCTATTCTGATAGGAAACGATTTTATATTTTATCAAATCAGTTTTTTTTCTCTTTTAAATCGTTTACGTGACTTGAAAACGTAATGGCTTCAGAGTTCCACACATTATTTACTTCATGTCGACAGTTACAACTGATTCAGATGTGAAGAGCTGTAACTGTGATGAACTGTAAATAAACAAATTTCAAATCATTTGTTTGCTCATAAAATAATTTTTGGCTACCTTTTTAATTTAAATTATGAAATATTAAGTGTCACCTTTCTTTTAAATTACTACTCGCAGAGATAAACAAAAATTTCCAAAATTGAAATGCACTTCTGATAGAAAACGATGATGTAATTTTATTACAAGTCGTTATTTTAAAATCGTTTGCGTGACGTGAAAGCGTAATGGCTTCCGAGTTCCTCTCATACTTTATTCCATGTTGACAGTAAGAGTTGATTACGATGTGAAGAAAAAGTTAATAAATATTTTATTTTGATGGATAAATTACAGCATGGATTGCGATCAAATGATTTTTTAATAGAAGGATATGCACTGAGATAATGTTAAGAGAAGTCTAGAATAAACAAAGAGGAAACGACCGGAATATGGCAACAAAATGGTTATCATCGTGACTTAAAGCCTTTTGTTTGAAATGCTCGCAGCATCATAGAAATGGAGTCTTTTTTTTTACGGAACTTTATTTAAAATAAATTCTTTTTCGAAGTTTTAGTATCCAACGTATATTTTTAATAGAGATTTACGAGAGGAACAGGACAGTAACCTTTTACAATGGTTATTGAACTTACCAGTTTCTGTGTTAGTATAAAAAGAAATTTTCTAGAAAACTTCGAAAAATACAAAGTCAGAACAAATCATTTTAATTTTTAAAGTTGTCAAAATAATAAGTTATTTTATTTGGTTTATTTTAGTTATTTAATTAATTTTTTGGAAAATTGTTTAAATCGTTCATTATTAATGAAGAGCTAATTGTACCGTTGAAGAAAATGTGTTCTAATTTTGTTCTCACTGGCAATAGAACAATTTTCTTAATGTTTCATTTGATTTCTACATTTGCCATCAATGACTGCATTATTATTCAAATTTGAAACAGCCAGAGCATGATTTGTGATCAAGCTGTCTGGATTGAAGACTTTTGCAACCAAATGGGATAAGGTTTAGCTTTTAAAGAGACTTACTTCTAGCATGATCAATGCAGTCAGAAAGATAACTGAAATATTTAATGATAGTTCAACCAGATCAATGTTTAATACCAGATTTAAAACCAAATGTTTAAAATCTATATTTTTTTTTCTTTTTTCTGAGAGAGAGAGATTAATTCCGACATACTTTTTATTAAAATTTTCAATGTTTCCAAGGAAAGTATTAATATTAGTATTAACTAAATATCACTTGAAAATTATATATTTTTATTTATTTTCTGTGTATGATTATAATTAAAAGTATTTTATATTAAATTATATTTTATGAACCGATACCGATAAATTTGTTCGAATTATTGAAATTGTGCAAAACTATTATAGAAAATGATTTATATATCTATATCTCACACGCATGCTCGGTCATATAAAAACATAATATTTCAGAAAGACTTCTGATGCTACTAGAAAATTACAAATTATGATACATTAAATTCATTGGCACCTTTTTAGTTTACATTCAATTCATTGGTGACTTCTTAATTCACTTTGCAACGCTACGTAGAGAAA
Organism: Parasteatoda tepidariorum; assembly: GCF_043381705.1. Lineage (NCBI taxonomy): Eukaryota > Metazoa > Arthropoda > Arachnida > Araneae > Theridiidae > Parasteatoda > Parasteatoda tepidariorum. The sequence continues at coordinate 19,660,626 of NC_092206.1, forward strand.
TAAATTTGCTTTTGGAGTTTATGAATCAAAAGATAATTTATAAATAATTTTTCCTTAACATCAATTTTCTGCAATTACAATAATTTTCTGTACTCTTTTTTTCAAGCAAATTTATGTATAAAAAAGTTCAAATATATTAAATTAATTTTAAATTACGTTATAATAAGGGATGGTGAGTTTCTCTAACCGTGGATGAACCGCAGAAAAAAGCATGGAACGAATCGTCCTGCTCGTTTCTTCCAACCCAAATGAATGAAATGGGAGAAACTATTTCTTTAAAAAGACTGTCAAATAGCAAAATCTTTTTTTTTCTCCAGTTTTTAGAGCAATTACAATCTATTTCGATTATTAGTAACATTATTTCGTCATATTATCCGCTGGTCAAGGTAATTTTGTCAAATATTCATTTCATTGCGATTGTATTAACAAAGTGAACTTGCATGGAATTGGGTATACTATAGCCTACGTCACAGATCGTGTTATTCCTACTAAATTTAACTAGTAAACAGCATTTTCTGCGAACCTGATTTCTAGCAACAAGTAAAAGCATCAAACGAAGTGTCTTGTTATAAGTCGCTACTCGCCAGGTTGGAATTGTATTACTCTAGTTCCTTTGGAAATAATTTATATTGTTGTTTTACCGAAGTTTATGAATTTAGTAAGCATATTTAAAACTCAGTTTATTAATTAAACTAAAAGGTAAATGTTATTCCTAGTAAGTGGAAGTAGTTGTGCTTTTTCATATTATACCCAATTAAATTATTATATATTTATTTCCATATTGATTTCTACTTTTTTGAAAAATGTCACCTTAAAAAAAATGAAGGATGAATGAAAAGAAATCAGGGAATCGGTGAACGTAACGAGCAGGGAGTGGAGTCTTTTTATTACATAAAAATGTGACCATAAATCAAAAGTTCTTTTTTTTTCCTTCATCATAATAAAATAAATACAGGATGTTTTATATTATTATTGCATGAGGTAACCATATAAAATAAATAGCGATTAATACAAGTGGCTAACATTACAACAAAATAAAATACGAAATAAGACAATCGAAATTCAACTTAAAATATAAAGCTTTATTTTACTATTATATTATGCTAAGATTATTTTTAAAAAAAATTGCTGTGGACTATGACCAATTTAAAAGCAAAATAATTAAATAACGGAACTAATACATAAAAGAGGCTTTTATAGCAAAGAAAGAGGGGAAAAAAACAAACTAAAATTGCAAAAGGAAAAACACCAAAAATATCGATCGATACTAAAACAGGGAATCACGAGGTATAAAATGTTTTCTGGTATCGATTCGATCCAATTTAATCGAGTTTTAAATTTAATCAACTTTAATGCATTAATGTCCCAAGATAAAATATTTTACGTACGCAATTTATTTTAAAGCGAGTGCTATTAAGGAAATATTATAGCTTTCGTAATCTGGGAAAAAGGGTGCTTTGAGTCAAGTTTTTGGTCATTTAAAATTTTCGTGCATTATGCATAAGAAATGAGTGAATAAATAAGAGATCAGTTTTTTTCATATAGGGAATAAACTGGAGTTTCGGTTGATCATTTGGGAAAATGCAAGTTTTGGCAAAAATATGTCAGAAAGTTGTAAGTCGAATTTTGTTGCGACTTTCTTTATTTTATGTTTTTAACTGCAATCTCATAATGAGTGGTTTTGTTTTTATTTTAACGATATATTTTTCACTAAATAAACTCGAAAGTTTAACAAAAAGCGAAGCGAAAATGTTTTGTCAAATTTATGAAACCGCAGCAATATCAAATAAAAACACTGACACCACAAATGAAAATCATCTCTCTACCTGACTTGGAATTATTATCTTAGAAAATTAAGTCCAATATCATGATCTGCTCTTAAGATGGAAAAAAAAATTAAGGTGCATTTTTACAAAGTGTGAAAAGTTTTTTAAAGAGATTAATTGATAGTTAATATTATCTAATCTTTCGAAATCAAGCCTAAATATAGTTACCTATTCCTTAGTCTTAGACAAACAATAAAGATGTTGATTTTAAGACAATACAGTGTATATATTTTAGACACACTTTATTGTATATACATTATATTTTTAACAATATATATTTTACACCAAACTGATCCTAAATGTTTCTTCCAGATAATTACTTCACAAGTTAGCCAAGTTTCCCCTAGGTAACAGTGTAATAATCAGAAACATCCTGTTATCTTCATGAAAATTGTGGTGTTTTTTTCTTTCCAAAAACGTCCTCGAACAATTTCAAAATGTGGTTAATTATTGTATTGCCCCAAGCCCTACGTATGAAAACCCTTTTTTTTTATTCTTTAGAAACTAATTTGAATAAAATCTATAAGCTTGTTTTGCTTTCAAGGTACTTTTAGCGATAACTTAAAGCTTTTTTTAACTTAAAATGATTCTAATAACTACCTTTTGCGGTTTTCCCGCTAATTTGCTGCTAAACATATTTTAGGCAGATTGATAATAAGATTAATGGAAGATTTGTGATAAGCAAAAAGTTTTTTTTTCCTTGGCGATTTTTGTCGTTTTACAGTACAAAATCGTTTTTATAAAATATATCCCTGAATTTTAAATTTAAATGATAGATGTAAAGATATTTTAGACGAATGTACAACTAAAAAAACATATTGAATTATGGTTTTAACTTTGGTAAAAATACACCTTAGAGCATTTTCGTAAACAGAAACTTTGATGGAAATCCTAAAGCAACGTTTAATATTATTCTCAAGCATAATTCTTTCTAATAGATATTAAATTGTTTCATCTCATTCATTATATCACATTTCTATCACATTCATTCATTATATCACATTTCTATCACATTCATTCACTATATCACATTTCTATCACATTCATTCATTATATCACATTTCTGATAAATTATTTCTTGTCGAAAAAAGAAGAGTAAAAATTTCCATCTGAAATTTTCTATTTGAAGCTTTATAGCAATTATGTTGCTTTTTATGGTTTACAAGACAATTTTAGTGAATTCAATAAGCAATCATTTATATATAATTTTTAATAATTGACAAAAAGTAATATAAAATCTATGTGTCATTTGCATAATTGTGTGATTTAAATAAATATTTGCAATATAATAGAATTTTATAAATCTACGAGTAAGTTCGCAGTTTCGCATTATGTTGTATTGGTTTAAACTCTTTTATAAAGTGTTTGCCCTGTAATATTGTCTAAACATTAAAATGTTGCTCAATCCTCTTGAATTCGCGATTATTCTTTTAATCGGTAGCACATAACATAAGTTGAACAATCGTAAGATTAAAAATAGTTGTTATTTAAGAAAGAATATGTATTTAACATATTCTTTCTTACTCATATCATATTTCAAACCATCAAAACCATATTTGATTAAAGCAAACAAAATGAATCTGTAATTGTATTTCTATTCTTTTTTTCTTGTATAATTTTATTATAATTTAATAAAGAAAATAAATTCATTTATTTCACATTGCCCTGGTAAACAAAATTGTTTTATTACTAATATCATATGCATAAAAAGAATTTATAAAGCAAATAAATTAATAATATATATAAATTAATAATTATAAATAATTATCATATTAATCATATTATTATATGATTTATAATAAGATAAATCATATAATATTATTATAGCAATATGGAGAAAAATAATAATATACTACCTTGTAAAAGAATTTAAATAAGGTTCTATTTTAATTATTTTAGTAGTTTTTATATAAGTTGAAAAAAGGAAGAAATATTTTATATAGAATTTAAAAAATATATTATAAATAACAGCATTTTTTAAGACATTTAATAATGAAATACCCCAATAAAAAATTTTCAAAAGCACTTTGCGGAGTTGAATGTAACTTATTTCAAAAATAATTTATAATATGACTCGGAAAAACTTTAAATTTTTAAAAGGAAAATTAATCATTAAAATAATTTAAATTAAATTTATATTTAAATTTACATATAATACAATAATCTAACTTTACATAATACTAAATACATATAATTTAAATTTTGTTAATAATTATAAATGGAATAATCAGTTAATCATTAATAATTAATCAGTTAATCATTAATAATTAATCAGTTAATCATTAATAATCATTAATAATATCATCAGTCAATAATTAAAATGAAATGAAATATAAAAATGAACCAAGTCAATTTCTTGTCTATGTAAGAAGATAAAATAGATGTCCTTACTTTCTGAAAAATTTTAAAAATGCCATTTCTTTAAAAAGAACAATTATTTTAGATTTTAAGAACGTAACTGAATAATAAAAAGCTTAATGACCATAATTTTCATAAAATCTAGATAGATTTTTTGTTTTTTTAATAGACACTGAACTTTTTTAAATATAGTTAAGAATTTGATGATTTCACTAAGAGTTTAAAAAAAAAAAAAAACCCGTCATAAAAAATTTTCGAAAGAAAAATAAAATCGAATTTATATGTACGAGAATTGAAAAATTGTAATATCTATCATCCTACCTGAACCATTGTTTATCCTTTTTGTTGTTAAACCGAAACCTACCACCTCCACACGACAATACAATCCCCATCGGCCCATCTGATCACACACAACTTCTACAATACAACCTGCCAACTGAAGTTCGAAGGTGAACATGATGAATTCTTCACTTCATTCATACTTGATAAGATAGTTACCTTCATCGTCGGCAGATGGCGCAATCAAACCAGATTAGAAAATTGTTTTGGTTTCGAAAGGCGGCTTGTTTGTTGTTTAGTTTTGTTTTCATACCAGAGGGGGGAGATGGGTTGCGTTAGGAAAATGGATTGTTTTGTGTTTTAATTTTCAAAAGCTGCATGGAAAAACATTTTATAAAAAAAGAAATATTATTTCTACCTTTTTTTTTTAAAAAAACATTCTTATTCTTTTGAAAAAAATTTCTCATTTTATGTTATATTTTAAATTTAATTATATTTTAAATCAGACGATTAGCAAAAAACTAGTTCAGCTTACTTCAATAACATAAAGCCACCGAAAAGTGCGGCAAATAATATTAAATAAAACATAATTAAATTATTTTAGCTATATTAATTGGAAAACTTAATAAAAGAAACAGTTAAATGATATTTTCAGAACGAAAAAAAAAGTTGCATTCGAACAATTTTATTAACAATTTATTTAAAGGATAAACTAATAATATTTTGCTTTATTTTATTTACAACTGCCTAATTTGAAATAAAAATCATACAAGCGTACTTAAAACTGATCATATTATTTATGCTAAGATTAAAGTGTAGGCAAAAACAATCTTTTACATTAAACATACCCATTTTGATGTGCTTATATAAATTACGATATAAGGTACCGGCACTTTATTATGCACCATCTATGAAATCCATTTACCGTAAAATAATACACCGTAATTTTTACAGAAATATTTATTTAAATAGAGTGATTCAGTGATTTTACGGTAATTGTTATTGTAGGAATATCAGATTTTTTGTCCCGTAACATTTCCAGTAAAAATGGATTTTAAGGCGTAAAGTACCGGCACCCTGAGTTATTAATTTATTTTTGAAAAACGAAAAGTAAATATAGCTGCTAGCAGAACTTCTTTTGTTTCGATGATATTAAACTACTTTTATAAAATTATGCGAATGACGTTGAAACCCTAATTTTTAAAATAAGTTGATGCGTACAATGCAAAAATTCCGGATCAATTTACGGAATTATGGTAAAAAATATTGGTACTCTCTATTTTTGCGTAACAAAAAATTTAACCTACCATAATTTTTACAATAATAATTACAATAAAATCACTGAATCACTTTAAATAAATAAATATTACTGTCCAAATTACGATATAATAGTTTACGGTAAAAATGGAATTTTAAGGATGAGTGCCGATACTGTAATTTGATCCGGACTTTTTTACAGTGTATTCTGTACTTCTATATTTTAGATTATCCTTTACCCCCTAAATTTATGAAAAATAATAATTGCATAAAAAATTTTACTTATTTTTCACTAGGTTAATAATCATAATCCTACTCATATTCTTTTTTACATCGCGAAACTTTTCACAATAGATAAGAGAATTTCATCAGATATTGCATCATACGGTTGCTTAGGTTTTGCATCAGCTATCGATTGTAATCTTCTAAAATGCTTTAATGAAATCCTCTATTTATACTCAGTTATGTTTTTGCTTATGAACGACTATTTGGATACTGTTATTCTATTTATACTTTAATAGCACTTTTTGCTGAGAGTTTGAGAAGCCAAAATAAATTTTACAAGTATTGTTTTCTACAACTGAAGTAAGTGTTTCTTGCCTTGTACTAAAATACTAACGTATTTTATTTAAATGTTTTTTTTTATTAAATGCATATTTTTTAATTTGTTATGAGAATTTCTTGAAGAGTTGTATGAAAATATGTATTGACTTGTATTCCCATCCTTAGAATAGTTCGCGATGATGTTTATTTCAAAGTTACACGTTTTTAACAATGAAACTTTAATAAATTAATTGGTTTTATGTAGAAATTTATTGATAAAATTACGTTTATTTCCGAACTAAGGGTTTTTTAACGATGAAACTTTAATATATTGATTGGTTTTATTTAAAAACTTATTGATAATTTTCGAGTGCGCATACTACTATTAATATATTTTTACACTTTTCATATAATGGATTCTTTTAGATTTTGATCTATTGATTTTTTTTCACATAAAATTATTTATTTACACCCCATGCATTAACTTCAATTTAAATTTCTGATTCTCTTATTCCTTTATTTTCTTTTTAGTAAATATATATTTCAGGTAATTTTAAAAAAACTGTAACCGTTAAAATAAATTTTAAAGGTTTCCTTGATAATTTATATCAGTTAGAATGCGTTGTTTAAAACAATAGTTATATATATATATA
>NC_092206.1:19669549-19710747 GCF_043381705.1 Parasteatoda tepidariorum
TGGGATCTATCCTCCGAGTAGCCGTTTTCAGAAAAAAGCATTGACAGTTCTTGCTTTAAATGAGCTAATTCTGTCCGAACAATCTTGAGTAATTATTGCAAACTCTCAGCAGTTATGGAAATATCATTTTATTCTCAAAAAAAAACATTATTTCATAAGACAATGGAGCCTTAAAAAAAACAACCTTAAGGGACACGGGTCGTACGCAACTTATATTTCTGCACATATGTCAAAAATAGAAGAAGAATGAAAGATATGAAAATGGTCCTCTAGAGCCTTACCAGTTCAAAAAGATGTTCTAAGAAACACGATCTGAAAACTTTAACATTTATTAGTCAATGCGTACAGTAATCTTTTAGCATTTTATAATTTTTTTTCTGCCTTGAATTCTTCATACACATTTCAATGATATACTCGATCCACATTTGTAAGGGAAAAAATTAAATCGATATTTTTCAACACATAAAAACAGATTGTATCTTTAAATGCCTGAATTGAATTCACACTTATACACAATTTATTTTACAGATTTCCTTATACTTGTTTTTCCTGGGAAAAGAATTCGAGCATTTTCTTGATCCATCGACGCAGCGAATAAAAGAAACGAATAATAATATTTGCTTCGGAGGAAGAAATGGAGAATAAATCCTCAAATCAAGAGTCAGTATTAAAAGATACCAGCAACATGAAGTTGCTGGCAAGTCCTGGCACAGAAGATTTGAATTTGCACTATGCGAAGCAAGATATAAAAAAATTACCATTGAAAAAGGAACCTGAAAACGAACTATTAGATTCTCAAATGCTCGATCCAACAAATTTTATCATTCAGGATTTAGATTGGAATTTCAACTCAGCTAAAAAGAGAAGGAAAAAGAAGTTGATTAATGACAATCTGTCTCTTACACGTGATGAGGTTTCTATGAAAACTGATTTTTCCAATCAAGAGCTACCAGACACAATCAAAGCAGAATTGATGCCAAATACTGACAGAACAGAATTAACAGATATGACGTTGAAACATGAACAGAAAACTTTAAAAAAGACAACAACCAACGAATCATTAAATTCCAAGACGCTTGATCCAAAGTCTGAAGATACTTTTAACATTCAGGATTTGGATTTCAACATGCTCAAAAAGAAGAGAAGAAAAAAAACTGGAGGGGGCAATTTGTTCGTCGACGATGATCAGTTGAAAACCGATTCTTATGATTTATCCAGTAACACAGGAGATACAGATTATAATTACGAAGACTTACTAAGCCGAATATACAACATCATTTGTGCGAAAGACCCAAAAAGCAAATCGGACAGTCAAAAGAGTATAATAATGAGACCTCCTCAAGTTATACGAATTGGAACAAGAAGAACTTCTTTCACTAATTTTTTGGACGTTTGCAAAACTCTTCATCGGAGCCCTCAACATTTGCACACCTTCATCCTCGCTGAACTTGCTACGAGTGCCTCCATCGATGGCAACAATCAACTGATTATTAAGGGCAGATTCGAACAAAGACAAATCGAAACTGTTTTGCGACGTTACATAAAAGAGTACGTGACTTGTCGTGCATGCCATTCCTTTGACACGATGCTTCAAAAGGATTCAAGACTGTGTTTCTTGCACTGCGAATCATGTGGATCTAGGTGGGCTGTAGCAAGTATTAAATCTGGTTTCCAAGCTGTCACAAGCAAACGAGCTGCAATAAGAGCCAAAGTTAACTGATAATACCATTACTTAGTATTACTTTTTCTTCCTTTACTGTCAAAGTTTGGTATTTAAAAACTTTTCATTCTTTATCCACTACAACTAATTAATTAATGTGTGGAGAAATTACTTCATACAACACAAGTGAACATTTTACACCTTTTGGATGAAATTTTTTTCAGACAAGACCGTTGCTTAGCAACACTAGATGAACGGAGATAATCAAAAAATTTCATCAAAATTTTCGCAGTTGCCTAGGAACGCTGAAAAATTTCACAAATTCAAACTTGATCAATGATTTTTAGCAAAATGCCATTTAAATACAGCTGAATGTTCCTTTATGAGAGGAGCATATTAAAAAAATAGTCCTAGGAAATAAATGTTTTGTTCCATTTATACAAATATTCGATTTCGCCTACTTAGGGGGAGAGCGTCCTAAACCACATTTACGTCATATGGAGACGAAAAGCAATAACAAATCCCACGGTTGACTTGAAGGCCAGAATTAGAACAGGCCAGTCATCGCTGAGATTCAAACCTGGGTCACCTCATTGGGATCTATCCTCCGAGTTAACATTATCTTAATTGTAAAACCCAGGAATAATTTCTAATTAATATTTAATTAATTAATAATTATTTCTGACACTAATGTAATATTTTTGATGTTTTAAATTCAGGCTGTGGGGATTTGAAATCTAAAATTAGTTTTTCTCCAAAATCTCCAGATTTTTTTAAATGACGTTTTTAATCTACTTTTTACGAAATATACAAAATTAAGAACGTTATAAGGGGAGCATAAACTCAGGGGAAGATAGGGCACATCATCATGATTAAAATTGCATAGCACCCCATGCCCGGAAATGTCATTGTAAGCGGCTGAAGGCATTTCCCTGTTAAGGCCTGTTCAAGCACACGAAAAAACAGTTCATAACAAGGAAGCGCCCCTAGCAGCGTATGACGACGTTCCCGGGCATGGACTCCTGGACAGTTTTGATCCTGATGATATGCCTTTACTCTCCTAGATGCTTGTCGCAACATTTAAGCGACCCCCTGTTATACATAACGTTTTTAAACTTGTACATTTAAACAAAATTAGATTAAAAATGTTATTTTTAAAAAATTGTAGATTGGAGAGAGAAATTAATTGCAGATTTGAAATCAGCGACGTGTAAATATCTAAGATATGTAAAAAAAATTCATGCAACAAAACATAAAAAAATTTTTATTCCTCAGTGTAATCTCAGTGAAAAGATTCTTTTGTCGTCATTAAGGGAACAGAACAAATTTATTCCAAAAAAGTAGTGGATAGAGTTATTTTTAAAAATAAAATTCACATGATCTAACATTGTATTTTAAGCACACAAAGAATGTATGTAAATATAAGCCATTATGGAACTTGTTTGTTTATTTATTATTAATTTAAAATATTGCATACATTTGCTCTCATCTTTTAATTGTAAAACTTTCTGTTGTTTTATTTTGTATGAGTGATTTTGTTTTATTTATTTGCCTATGTACTCGCGTAAAAAACTATTTAAATGACTTTATTTAAATAAAGCTAATCGATATTCTAGCTTTTTGTTTCTATTTTTATAAAACAAACATTGAAAGTTATGTGCTAAATAGGTTACAACGAAAAAAATCATGAAAGTAAAAGAGAATTTTGTTACGTGTATATTTTTTAAAAAGGGCGCATTTAAGATCTACTCAATGTGATCAGTTTTTTTTAACATAAATATATTCGTAAAATGTTTATTTCGAGAGGTACATAAGCGAAAGCATGACATAAGTTGGTTTTAAGCTAATATAAACCTTAACAGCTTCTTCTTTCTCTTTTTCTTTCAAATATTTTATTTCTGTCTAAATACATTTTTACACATGCAAAACCCCAACTAAACCGAATGTCCTCCCCTAGCACAGTTTGAGATTCTGACTAATTTGGGGTACTATTTTGATGAAAACATATGATATTAAAACCATAATATATATAAATGTTACATTTTACGCTAAAACAAGTTGTCTCCTTAAAGTGAAATCTATATTTATGTTTAGAATATTGGCTAAAATACAAAGAAATATGAAACATCATGATATACTCAGATATTCTACCGTAAAGTCATTTTATTTTGTTTTATCATCAGAGATAAACAGTAAAATGAACTGAAAACAAAAAATAATTGCTCGAATTGAAGCCCAGAAATTTTTTAAAACTGATTTATGAAACTCACTTCTTTTAAATAACACAGTTAACAGGTTTTGTAACTGGACAACTGAAATATGTTTACTTACTTAGCAAAATATTGAACCTTTATCACATGAAAACACTCAATAAAGATAACAAAAAACTAAGTTGAATGGAGAATATTTGTCGAATTTATTTTTGAATTAAGTAATTTCTTGAAGAATGTATTTATTTACTTTATCTATTTACATCTATATGTCTGTAAACAAAGGGGAAAAATTACAATGAAATTAAGAGTCATAGACATTTACATGTAACTTACATGCACACTTACTTGTAAAATTTGTCATAAAGTATATATATTTCATCACTAATCTTTCAGTTCAATAATTCATTTTTTATTATTTTAGCCACTGGATGGCGTTACTTAATTATGAAATGTATAACTTTTATTTTCACTTTACTACTTATCTATCCTTCTTGTTAAAAACACCAAACTCCTACTTGCAAATTATGTTTATTTAATAATAAACTCTTATCTTAAAAGGCAATCAAAACTTTTTACTAAATTAATAATTCTTAGTAATCTTAAGAAAGTCGAACCAGGAATGACAACACTATTGAAGTAAACACACGTGAAGACAAACATAAGTGACCATGCACCAACCAAAGGTAAGCAATATTTTCTCTGCTACCTTTTATTCGCTACGAGCGTGATTACCATCAAAATTAGGTCATGTAACGAGCTACGAGCGTGATTACCATCAAAATTAGGTCATGTAACTTATACATATTTTTCTCACTCATATACAAACCTAATCACATTAGTATGATAAATCACTGGCCATACGATTTTAGATTGATTATTTTAAGCTTATTCAATTGGTATTCATGCTTCATTTTTACACATTGTCCTCTCTTTCCAAGTTGTTAGTGCAATTGGAACATTTTTTATTACTGAAATTAAGCTTGGCGGAGTATTTTTTCCCTCAGTAACAAAGTGTTATAAAATCATAGTATTCTTAGACTATCCTCGAAACAACACAAACAATTTTGTCAAAACTTCTAAGATCGAGCCTCAATTGAGAGAAAACACACACGAAAATCACCATTCTCCTCAAAAGTAGCAAATTTGTTCAATCCTGTTACAACTAGATATTAGCTGATAGTAGGAGTTTCAACTATTTATTTCAAAGCAATCGATTACCAACTGATGTTTAAGAGCACGGTAAGAGAAAAAGTTCAGCCGTAGGCAAAGACTTCGTTTTTTTTCCTCAACGGCTATACTTCTTAACGGTCACAATATATAGAATCAGAACACTAGGCTTGATTCTAGCCAGGCAACACAGTTGGAGCTTGAGATAGTGCCTTTTCTTCAAATTTTAATACCACACAATGTAAATAAGTTGAATGTAAACAGAATTTAATAGCACAAAAGCTAGTACCGGCTATGCTGCACCAATATAACTTTAATATAACATGTTCAAGACAATGAGTTCCAGCTATGCTAAAACTAGACGAAAAATACGAAAGAACAGATTAAGGCTCTCAAGGGTCGAAGGACGGCTAAAGAAGGTAAATAAACAGCATGAAGATAGAGCAACGGGAAGTATGAGTCATTTTAATCATAAAAATTGCGCAATGTTGTGGGTAAAGGGTGAACCAATGACACGTTTTTCCCTTTTAAAGCAATCGTTTTGAGGGTACATCTTTTCACTTTCAATCCTTCTTGATTTGACAGATCGCAAAACACCAGCAACATCGCATCGTGTCAACATTTGCTTTTAAAGCTAATTTTAAAAGAATATCTCTTAAAGTATCTGATTGCAATCGCCTCGATGATGATGATTAGCAAAATTTGAAGAAGAGCTAGCAAAGAAATTAGTTAAAAGAACAGCTCGTACATAAATCTTGTATATGAGCTGCAATTTCTGGAGCAATGGAATGTGCAACTATCCTTTTCCAACAGCAGCTGGTGGTCTCGTGTGGCAAGAGCCCTCATAGAATGAAATATCATCCAAAGCAAAACCGCCATCTGAAGACTCTCCTTCAAACTGCAGTAAATAATCGCCTTTTGCGTCGACGCTCACCTGAGCGTAACTCCAATCAGTCCTGCTGGCGTTCGCAAAGTTCTTCGCTTCCAGTCTCCAGATTACGATCCTCTGAATTTGCTCTGAGTTAGATAAATCCAGTAATACAACCTATCGAACGAGAAGAAAAAAAACATCATCATATATTTAAAAAAAATTTTTTAAAAAACAGAAGTTATTTTAAAGTAGAATGCTATAAAGGAGAGACTTAGGTTAATGCTTATTATAGTAATTTAAAATGAGGTGACTTAGAGTCGAGCATGTTTTTTGGAATTTAATTGCCTCTAAAAATATAACTAGAATAAAAGTAATAACTCAAGAATTCATTACCAGTCTCAAAAGCAGTATGAAATTGTGAGACAGACATTATTTCAACGATTACTATATTTAATGATTACGCTGTCAGCGTTGAACTAGTCAAATCTCATCAGGGAAATATATTTATGTTATTAATATCATTGAGGTATTAGTATCGTTACGGTAATAATGTTCCGATTCTTAGTATAATTACAAAGAGAAACTTTCATAACTTCCAGTATTCCGATTTTTAGTATAAACACTAAGAGAAACTTTAATGACTTTCAGTATTACGATCTTAGTATAATAACAGAGAGTTAATATAAATTAGTAAATATTAGAAAAAATTAATGTTTTACGCATATCCGGGGTGCATGCAGGTCAAAGTGCAACTGTCTCCAATATTTATTGCACAATATACATATCAAATAAACAGTTTACTATTTTTAAAATAAACTTAAACTTTTGAAAAAGTCATCATTAATATGAAGAGAAGCATGAAATAATTGATTTTAAATTCCCCTTATCTTTACTGCTTCTTCCATAATACTAATATCGTTCTCAAGTTTCTATAACGATGTTATTATAGTGCATAACACAAGAGTAAACGATATCTTCTTTGAATACAATAATAACTTGGTTTTTTTTTCCTTGATTTTTATATATAAAAAAAACTGAAAATATTTTCTCTATCCACTTACTCTTTTGACTTATATTTTTTCCGTTTATGTAGCAAAAAGTTGAGATTGAAATCAAAATAATGCTGACAATCAGCGAATTTCAACACTTAAAATAATTAGAAAGGTTTGGAATAAAATGTATTTTAAAACTGTCAATAATTATATTTATAATAACCAACTTACCTCCAAAGCAGTTGCGTCACTTCTTCCAAAGACAACGAACCAAAATCCCAAACATCTAACAGTACTAATGCTAAATTCTAAAATAGGACTTCGGAGTTTAGGTTTTTGAACAACACTTTTATGAAAAACGTCGAAAAATACAAATCCTACTGGTGATCGCAATGTGTGATCTAGAAGACCGGCCGGTTTATTCTCCACTCTGGCCATCTTCCACAAACTTTCTTCTACTGAATTCAACGTTTTTGGCTCCGTCGTTGGCGCAAGAGTAGATGGTCCGTCGTCTAAAACAGATACAGGAATCCATCCACACATATCTGTCTCGAAGAAACATTCACCAACAACCGCGGCAGCACCTAAAGGTTCAGTTGTGCAATCCCCGTCAAAGAAGGATACATCATCTATAGCTATATCACCAGCCCGTCCATCACCCCAAACACCTTCGAAAATGATTTCGAATGCCGTATCTGGTGGTGTTCTATCTTTGAGGCTAACTATTGGAGCCCTTGCTGGAAACCATCGCTCACCCTGGTGGTTATAAAGTCGCCAAATCGGTGAAAACGGCTTGCCTGGTTTCATCAGGCGAACGAAAACTTTTAAACTTCCTAAACTCATGCCATTTGGATCAATGAGTCTCTCATGCATGTAATAGTAGAATGATAAGCATTTGGGGTTCGCTGTTGGTTTCAGCCGTGAACTTACAAGCCATCCTTTTGTACCACCTTTCATCAAAGGAGATGTGTTTGGGAGAAGGTTCATGTAGTATCCTTTGTTGTCGCCTCTGGTGTGATCGACGTGAGGACCATTTTGATTGTAGAAATATTGCCTCGCCCAATCTACATCATCCAGTTCATCCTGCAATGAAAGCAGCAACATTTTAATTGTTATAAAAACAACTATATCTTTTTTGGTACTCAAAAGAAAACGTAACTTAGCTTAAAAATTTGTATGCTTTTTTGACAAAGAGCTTTTTGAAAAGTTTATTTAGTTCATTTCTGGCTTTATGAACTTATGATCATATAGATTAAACTAAGCGGAGCCATTAACAGATGTAGTAGATATGAATATGAGATAGATGTAGTATGATATTGAAAAGTCTAATAAAAAACATCATGTTCTATAGTTCGTCTGCGGTAAGAACTCCCCCCACCACAAAGTCTACGGCCGTCTGCTGCTTGGGAAATAAGAATAGCACATATAAGGAAGGGTAGCTTCTCTGCACTCTAGGGCTAATACAATAGACAGGCGAAAAAAATTCCTTTTCTCACGCAGGCCGTAACCAAAACCTGTCCTAAGCAGTGACCCCACACCCTTACTTGAAATAGTTATACCTCGTTACCATAGTCACCGCCACGGGTCCAGGCGAATGGCTATGGGAGTTCTTACTTTAGACAAACTATAGTCTTTCCCGTTGTTTTTGTGTTTATTATTATTTTAAAAATGAATTAGAAACTAGGTCATTAGCGTCTTAAATGATAAAAATGTTTCAAAATTTTCACGAGTAATATACCAAGACTGAGATGAAATCAAAAACTACAAAAAATAGTTTATTTTTTGATTAAAACTAAAAAGTGTTTATTAATGAATAAAAGCAAATAATTTATAATTTACAAATAAAAGCTGGACGCTTTTCAGCGTCATCTGATAAATAAATTGGTTTATGACGGCTTTAATTCTTCCTTTGTAATAATTAGCTTCAATATTGGTACGCCATATTCTGATGACATATTTACTTTTTTCTACCTAATAAAAATTTGAGATACTCTAATGAGTGTAAGTACATAACTTTTTTTAAACGAATTCAAAAAATATATATTGGAAGCGAAATATTCAAGTAAGATATTCAAGTAAATTTAATAAAATGAGCTTTTTCTCTTCCAGACAAAACACTTTTAGTTGATTCAGTATTTCTAAAATAACTTTAAAGATATAGAACATATGTGCAACGCGAGCCCTAAATATAAGATTCTTTTTTTCACATCGATGTTTTCCTTTCAATTAATTATTATTTTTCTCTTTCATGTAATTTCTGACTCTTACTATTAATATTTTCTACACATTTGAATTATATTGAATATTTTGAAATTTCTCTTTTAAAAATAAGAAACAGAGTCTAATTGAAATATTTCGTAAACATATAAGTTCTCAAATATATACGGTCTTGAAATTATCAAATAAATTAAATGTAAGTTTCTCAATGTGCTTTTCCTAATAACAATACTTTGTATAAATGAATTAGTGTTGCCAAAAATGAGAAAGTAATAAAACAATCAAGGTCAACTTTGATAGTCTAATATTTACTCTACTTATAGCCGCTTACAATACGTTAACAATAGCATCAGTCAACAAAAAAAAAACTATTATATGAACTCAAAATATTTCAAATTAATTTCAGTTTTTTTTTCTGGTTTCGATTGAAACAAAATTCAAGATGAAGTGTTATTAAAAGAGAAAATATCTTTCGAATGTGAAATGATAACCTGTGGGGATGGATTGTTCCAATTGCACATATTATCTTCAAAATTACAATCCCCGTTGTCTTTTGCAGCAGTCTGTGGTACAACAGGACATGCACCAGATTGAAAAGATATATCATCCACAGCTATATTACCAAACTGATTACCTAAAAAAGGAGAAAAAACCTTTTATTAATGTAGTCACCTCAAATTTAAATCAATTATTTTGAATTGTATTAATTAAAAATGTTCGTGTATGTCACTGTTAATGTATTCGTTCTTCCGTATACCCACTTATTGGATAGAATGCATAAAATCAACAGGTAAACAATGGAACGATTAATATTTCACTTTCACACATTGCCTAGTCGTTCTGTGGAATGACAATATATAAACCTAGAGACATACTATAGAATAACATTACTGAGATCTACAAGCATTCGTTAAAATGATTGGCTAAAGTATCTAAAAATTATCATATTTCTATACTTTGCCTACAGAGCATTTATCATTCAATAGATAGATTGGTATTTTGTTCTTTTATTTGCATGGCACTAGAACTGCATTATGAGCAATTGGCGACTATCTGGGAAACATCCCTGAGGATGATCCGAAGACATGTCATCGCAATTTTGATCCTCTGCAGACGGGATGGCTCCCTTTCTTTGGTAGCCCGACCACCTAAGTGTGAAGTCGAGCACTTTACAGTAAAACAGCTTAAAGAGGACCGATACCGTGCACACTAGGTCCCTACGCAGGCTAATCAAAGTAGTCACCCATCCGCTTACTGACCGCAGTCAGTGATGCTTGACTTCGGTGCTGTACTGGGAACCTTGTCTTTACTATCAGTCCACTACGGGACATCATTCAATAGTTTACCTAGGCATTCTATACTATAGCTCAAAAAAGTATGTATTCGCCGATTTCATGCAATGCCTTAAAATGTTAGCCATTCTATGCAATAACCAGGCATTCTTTGGAATGTCGGTATTTCATACATTGGTGATAACATAGATAACAATAAATGAACTGGTGACGGAAGCGGTTTCGGATAAAATTCATATAAAATTGATTACGCATACCAACAAACAACAAATATAGTACTTATTATTCGTATATGGTTTCATTCCTTAAGATAAGGAAACTTACCAACTATAGCTATCAACAATAATTGGAATGGACTCAGTGAAGAGAGTGTGACTTGTGCTTTGTGCCAGCTACTGCCAGAAGAACCGGACATCTCCCAGATTGTTTTATCGCTCTCATCCTCGTTTTTGAGCACCACACGCAAAGTACCCACTCCGTATCCGAACATATGAGTGGCAAATTTCATACACATCGGGCTGTTGTCCCCTGTAGTTGAGAAGCTTGGACTGCGAAGCATGGCTGTATCGCCAGGTCGCCTCGGATAAGCAGTGCTTATGTATGCGAATCCTGAAAATAAGCAGGAAAATTTTTGTTCAACAAGCGCCAACTGAATGCCCTTTTTTTATTTAATAAATTTAATTTCATTTATACCAGACAGCATGTTTTTTTCCGTAGCCCATAACAATTCTTAACACCAAAAAATAAATCAACTTGCTCCAGACCATATACATCAGAATTACATTAGATGCCTGAGCAGTGACTCAATTTACACAGATAAAAATAGGTCCTGAGCACTGGTGCCTCAGCACTCAGGCACACTGATCACTGATGCACTTACACTGATGCCTGAGCACTCCCTTATTTACAGTGATAGAACTCTAAATCAAAAGAAATAAACCATCCGACAAATTGCAGTAATTTTTTATCAGGCTTGAGCATCAGACAATAAAGACAGTAGAGATAACAGAACTGATTTCATGAATGACTTCGAACAAGCAGCAACCAATTATCATAAAATGACTTATTCTTCAATTGAGTTTTCTCACGTCTAGAGAATGTGCTGGCACACCGTTTCTAAGAAATAGTCATTATAAAGGAAGTTCTTCTCGTCAGCTTGGACTCTAAAGTGGAGTTTTCATTTATAAAAAAAATTATCTCGATTACTTAATGTTAATAATTTTGCTTTTATAACAGGAAACAGACTTCCCCACTGATTACATAAAACGGCCATCGTATTAATCAATGAAACATCACTACGAAATACTAGTCCTAAAACTTTAGTCAATAAAGTGGACCTAAAAACAATTATTTTGTTCATTCAAACTTTTATTTCGGGAAGACGCGCTTGTCATATATAAATAGCAAGTATAAAAGTGAAGCCTAAAGAAGAGGGCTTTTATATGGGGCTAAATCAAAAAATTTTGCTACTAGCCTGTAGCTATTTTTAGTATTTTTAACAGTAGTCACTATTTAAAACATGTTGCCATTTTTTCGAAAATTGAAAATTTAACCGATGAAACAAACTTTTAATATTACTGTTAATTTTACCCTATATTTTGAATCGATTTCAATAAAATCCATAATTTATTTTATTGACGAAAAATATGCATTTTATAAATAAACATGTATTTTATAGTGGAAAATATCCATATCCATTTCATTTCATAGTGGTATTTGTGATGAAAAGTGCTTATTACAAGTCATACAATTTTTTTTCCTTTCCTGCATTATATTTCTTACAAGTTGAAATGCTTACTTACTATTTCCCTCCTTAATGAACATCATGATTTTTTAAAAGTATTCAATTAATTTTTAATTAATTATTTTAATTATTAATAAATTAATTAATAATTATTAATAAGTATTAATTATTAATAAATAATTAACTATTAATGAAATTAATTAATAATCATTATTTAACTATTAATTAATTATTAATTAATTTATTAATTAATTTATTAATTAATTTATTAATTAATTTANTTAATTTTATTAATTACTTAAATTTATTAATTAATTTATTAATTAATTATTAATTAATTATTAATTAATTTATTACTTATTTTATTTTTATGTGCAGTTTTTTTTTCAAAGGGCAAATAATAGCTACCTACAATCAAAAATATTTCAAGATTCAATTTTCTGAAGAAAAAAAAAAATTTCGCTAAATATTATATCTGTATTTGTTTCTGAATCAATGTTGACTTTCAGAAAAGTGGCTTCAGAATGTGAGGCAAAACCACGAACCTAAATATTAATTATTTCTTACCACCGGTTTGTTCATTTTTTCCATAGCTACTGTGGTCTCGGGGTGGCCCGGTTATAAAATTAGTGCTTCCTCTTCCGAGTTCCCAATCGAAATCGTCTTCATCCATGTTTACCCAGTCGCAGAATCCACCTTCGAAAGTGCAGTGTCCTATACAGGCTTCTTTAGTTGGAATTCTATCAAATCTAACATCATCTAACGCAACATAACCTCTGCAAATAAAATAAAAAAACTTCCGTTAGCTTAACCTTATTTCAACAAATGAAAAGAATCTTTGGAATTTATTAAATACTAATAAGATTTAACTGTAGTAACATGGTTTCACTACTGTGAAATATTGACCGCATAAATACGCACTGGAACTTTAATTAAACAATGACATAAATAATGATGCAGAAAAAAAAAACAGTTTAGAGTCTTTTGAAAAAACCACGTAATGTGAAATTTTAGAAACATCTAAATTTTCTGTCGTAATAACACGCTATTGTCGAGATTGAATACAGCAACAACATTGAATTGCAATAAACAATGAAAAGACAATACAGCAACAATATTGAATTGCAATACAGTGAATTTGCAATAAACAATGAAAAGACAATACAGTAACAATATTGAATTGCAATGAGCAATGAAAAGACAATACAGCAACAAGATTGAATTGCTGGATTGTATTTTGCTATAGAGATTTGCAATCAGAAGGCAACTTTTTATTATTTCTACACATTCTACAGCTAGTTTTCCTCAAATTCATAAAGATATGAAGATATCTACTTTCCTTATATAGTAATAACACTATATATTTGTGCTGCATAAGTGAGATAAGTAAATAACAGTTAGTGAAAATCATACCGATGGAAAATAATTCGTATATTGAATCATACAGCGCAGTTGGTAAATAATTATCTTATTGTTGAGCTTCAATTTAGTTTTTAAAAAAATAATAATAAATTTTAATGCTTGAAATATTCCTGAATAAATTCCTGAGAAATCAAATTTTAAACATACAACTTTTTAAAAATTCGATTTCTCAGGGACTGATTTCTCACAAATTTTGTATTTTCCCATGTGAAATTAGATATTTTAAAATGATGTGAAAAACTGTTCACCTTACAACTCAATTTTTTTTTATAATTATTGCATAATATATATTTAGTAAAATAATAAATATTTAGTGAAATTTATTTTTTGGGTGGAATTACTTTAGGATAAATGAATTTTATAAATGTAATATAATTATATGTTTTATAATACAATAATGTTGTTTTATGTAATAATATGTTTTATGTAATAATATGTTTTATGTAATAATATGTTTTATGTAATATAATATGTTATGTAATATAATGATATGTTATGTAATGTAATTATATGTTATATAATTTAATGATATGTTATGTAATATACTGATACGTTGCTTTGTAAAATAATAATATGTTGCGTAATATTATAATATGTTTCATAATTAAAATAATTATGTACTTATTTAAACAGTTACTCACGAAACATTTTCGATATTATTCATGATATAACATTATATTGAAATATTTATTCATAAATGTCTAATCTTAATCTTAAATATATTTTGTTAGTTGCAATATATATTTAAAATAAACGTCATTTTTGAATAAATTATAATTCTTATAATTAATTGTTAAAAAGAAACAAAACATGTACTTCCAATATGAGTACCATTTCTAATTTATTTCTATTTTTATTTGCACACTTCTTTTTATTTAAGGTATTCGACTAGTTTCGACATCTTTTTTTTTAAATATTAATATAATTCTTTTAAAAACTAGTTTACTTGTTTTATTATGTCTAAGAACTTTATAAAACTAGCAAAAAAAAATATCATTGTTATTATTTTCTTTTTATGTGGCCATTTTTAGATTTAAAAAAAATAAGGCATGTTTTACATATACGAAACACTGTAAAAAAAATTCAATTGCATAAAACAAAATATTCTTTTAGGATTTTATTCAGAGAGCTATCAACTATGTTTTGAACTATTATCTTAAAGTCAAGTGCATATACTACTAAGTTAGGGATCAATGTAGTTAAAAAAGCAAATTTCTAAAAATTTCCGTAGTCGTCTTTGCAAAAATACATGAATAAAAAGAATGAAATTCTAATTTTTCAATTTTCATCTCTTAATGTGTAGTTTGTAGTTAACTATATTATTTTGTATCCAGCCCCTGAAATAAATCAGATCAGATTCGAAATTTGATCTGTAATAAACGCGTTTAAAGACTTAAAATTATTTATCTATCCAATGTTATCACTAAGAACACAGGAATTATAAATTTATACTAAACTCAATTTCAAAAATTTCGCTGAAAATCATGTTTTTATACTAGTCAGAAACCTAACAAAAAAACCTAACAAAAACAATTGACTTTTGAAAACTAAATTTCATTTACTATGCAAAACAGAAGCAGAATTTTAATTGCTATCATTTTTTCATAAAATTAATAATTTTTGCTTAATTATTTAAGTAAGATTTCTTACCTGTAATTCATTCTTTTGTAAGACTGATTAGAAGAAACAGCTTCGAATAGAATTTGATATTTTTCCCCGTAACTAAAAGCAACTTCTCCCATATACCAAGTTCCATCAGAGTTATCTTTGCTCTCCCATAGCACATAATCCTCAAGCTCCGAATTTCGAAGTATCACTCGGAGCGATTTAGCACTTAATCCTGCTATATTGTAGAAAAAAGAAAGACAAAGACCGGACGGTCCGGTGTGATTGTAATGCGGGCTGTAAATTACATTTGAAGTATAATTAGAATTCGAAATCACATTTTGAGACAGTTGGGATGTCTCATAAAAAATATATCCACTGTTTTTGTCTGCACCCGTATGATCTGTGCTTGGCCCACCTATCCAAAACGATGATGCTCCCATACCTGATCGCCATAAAGTCGGTCTTCCGGAAAAGTTTTCCGGAGAATTCCAGGAACAGGTTGTTAATCGTATTACTGATCCGAAATCACACATTTCTGGAATTTCTTCAAGATCGAAATCCCTTCGAGATCGATGTATTGCCTTTACCGCATCGTTTGAAAAAATAGAATGAATGAAAATAATGAATGCAGTCGTAAATATGTAATAGTCTGTCATTTTTTTCTTATTACTTTAAAAGAATAAACTTTAAAGTCAAATTTATATCCTCGGTACTATATTATAGAAATAGTGTTACAATCGTTTGCTAAGACAATATTCTTGCGCGCTTTTGGGATAATGGAAAATAAACTCTTTTCACTTCTGGTAAAGAACAAACTTTAAACTCAAATTTATATTCTTCGTAGTACTTTTGAAAAAAAGTGTTAAAATCGCTTGCTATGACAATCTTCTTGTTCGCATTTGGGATAATCGAAAATAAATTTCTTCACTTGTGGCTGAAATTTTCGAATAATTCTTGAACGATTTCTCTTCATGTTTTCTGAACGATTTTTTTTTTAAACTCAAAAAGGGTAGACAATTTTTTTTAATAATTTCTTCTTGACATTAGAAACATTATCACGACAGCTTTCTTTTAAAACTAATTTTCCGATATTTACTTTAACTTCCACAAATCAACAAAACTAATAAAATTCGTTTGACAAGGAATTTAAAGTACTGCCGTAGATTGATTTCAAAGAGTAACTGGAAGCCATTAGTAAACGTTTACCCACTAAACTACATTTCAGTATAGAAAATACATCAATAGCATAACTTTTTTTATTATCTTGTTAAAGTGAAAAGCAATAGATGCGTGCCCATTGCTAAAAGTTTGTCGTCCTTTTTTTTCCATCCTAATGATTGAACTAAATGCATGTTTATTTGAGGAGAGGGAAAAGTTATAACAACACGCTAACCGGAATCAATTCTACTTTTTTACGGTTAGTGCTTTAGATTTTATTTTTCTATTTCCCGTAACCATTTAATTCCTTTTTTTTATGTAAGAAAAAAAGTTTTTTTTCGTCGGATGCATGTAAAACAGGAAAGGATATAATCTTTTGTGGTCTTAGTGAATTCAATCGATTTGCTCTGAGCTAAAAACGCTACTTTAACAAATAATATAAATCTGCTGATCTGATAGCTCGCTGAACTAGTGCTATTCGTTTGTTTAAAATAAATTTCATGGAAATTAAGTTTGAATTGTTTCAATTTATAAAAGACGATCCTCCGTTATTTCGAAGTAGCATGGATATGAACGCGTTTTGCAAATTCCACATTAATTCTTTCCATGTAAAAAATCAATTAAAAAACGTGTAGTATTTAATAAATATAAGGGTGGAAACTTTTTCCAAATATTTGAATAACAGCATATTGAAGTTAACTAACATGTTTAAAAAGTAGATCTGGAAGCCAATAGTTCTAAAATATCAGAAAGCTATTCAGAAAACAACTTTTACTACTGAAGACTGTCTTGCCTTATAGACCAATTTATTGTTCTACTTGCGTCTTGCACAAGACTACAACACGTTTTTTTCTTCTTTTTTTTTTTTCGTTTTTTTTCTTCGGAAAACTGTCTTATATTAAGAGTTGGTAAAATAATTTTTTGTTCTAGGTTTGTTTTGTGAGTTCTTAAACTTGGAGAAATTATGTTCTCAAAATACTACTTAACGAGCATTCTTTTCGGATTTATTTAAAAAATTTATTTATAAACTGATTAGTTTTAATATGACAAAAGATTGGTATGAAAAATTATTAAAACTGTATTATAGTAAAAAATAAAACATCATATGGTAAAAGAGTGACATCATGAATTTAAGAAAACACATTTTAAATATAAATTCTCCGTATTATTATAATTTTTAAATATCTAGACGCGTGCCATACTTCTAAAATAAACAACAATTATATTTATATATATTCTGTCAAACTGTAAAACAAAAATGGAAAATTTATATACAGCAAAAACGTTTCGAAGCAGTGCGTTCTTTAAAAAAATACCTTCAAAATATATTTTTGAAATATTTGTCCAAAAAAAAAACGCAAATATGTATTCATTGAAAGTCTCAAATTAAACATAAACAAAATACGAAGGAAAGCGAGACCAAAATAATTAAACTAGCTTGATTAACTGAAGAATAACAGAGAGACTATCTGACAGAACTGAAAGGTTTATAATATTTTGCCCTAACTCCTTCATCAAGCTTTCGCAGTAATGTTTTAACGTTCAACGTCCTCTAGTGACGTAATCGTTTAAGACGTTTCTCAATGGTTGAGAGCTGGGAGTCGTGAGCTCGATCCTAGCGAACAGCTGGCGTTTACACGCATCCAAGTTCACACAAATTATATAGTGAGTGGTTTCTTCGATTATAGAGAGAAAGTTTGGAAAGAGGGTTCACGCCGTCTGGTTTGTCCCAAAATGACTTGACTTTCCAACCATGAATGTTAGAAGATTGAACCCGGAAAAACGGACTGTAAGTGATGTGGGGTGTTTTAGTGTTTAATCGCGTCAGATTTGATAATGTTTCGTCCGATTTTGATAACGATTTTTTTTCCTCTCATTTAAATAACAGTTTGTGATTCCTCACTTGTCTGTATGGCAATGTAAGATGTGTCAAGTGCAAGTACAAAATTGTGCTTTTTGTACTTAAACGCTTATAACTATTAATCTGATCAACTCTTTATTAGTTGCATTCAATTTAACGTACAGATTTACATAGGAAACTATACATTTTCAGATAGTCCCTAGATAGCAATATAAGGTATATATTCGTATATTCGCATATATTCGTATATATTCAATATATCATTCCTACATTTTAAAAGAAGTGCTTTTTATACATAAAAACACTTGCAACTTTTGAACTATTTGTTCCATTGACTTGTGTATAGCTAAATTCAATTCTGCTTTAAAAAAAAATAATCCCGCAGTGGACTGATTGTTAAGACACGGTTCCCAGCAGATCACCGAAGTTTAACATCACTGGCTGCTGTCAGTGCGGGTGGGTNTATTAACAGGTTGAGAAACACTTCTATAAGTGCAATCAGTTACAGTTACCTGCTTTTAGTCATCTTTTCTCTCTGTGCATAATTTTTCCCGCAGTGGACTGATCGTTAAGACACTGTTCCCAGCAGATCACCGAAGTCAAGCATCTCTGGCTGCTGTCAGTGCGGGTGGGTGACCACTTGGATCAGTCTGTGTAGGGACCGAGGGTGAGCGGTATTGGTCCTCGTTAAACTGTTCTACCGTAAAGTGCTCGATTTCACGTGCAGGTCGTCGGGCTACCGAAGAGGAGGTGCCATCCCCTCCGCAGAGGATAAAAATTGTAATGGCATGTCTTCGGATCATCCTCAGAGATGTTTCTCAGACCGTGCTATTGTGCAGCTCTAGTGCGACCAAAATAAACAACAATTACAACATCAGCTTTAAAAAAAAATAGGCAACAATATTTTATTTACTTCGATAGTAATATCATGTGTGTAAATAGGTACAAGTACTAATTTGTAAACATAAAACGTAGTACATAAAACAAGTAAATAAAACGTTTATAACTTTTAAACTATTAGTCCGATCGTCTCGGGATTGGTTTCGTTCAAATCAATTCAGCGTGAAGAAATTGCGTTGGAGATAATGCCTCTCTTGCCTGTTTGGAAAAAATTCAATTCTCTCCCTCAAATCACCCTTATTTCCCTCCAAAAAAGGAAGGGAGGGGGAGAGAGTAGGGACTTTTTTAAAAAGTTTTCTTTTCTTTTAATATCTTCGAAATCTGGAATTATGTTTAGATCCAAACAATTACGTTTTTACTTAATATTGCGGTTACCTTTACGAAATTATTTAAAATAAAATGCCAATAAAAATAAATGGCAATATTTTTTTAAATATATACATAAATTTTTTATTTAATATGCATTGAATAATGTATGAAAAAGGCATGCATTTATAAGAGTTTGCATAAGTATTTTCATCGCGTTTCCCGAATCAAAGTAAAATAACTAAATTCGCTCATAAAAAAATAGGTTTCCAAAAAAAAAAAAAAAAAAAAAAAAAACATTTTCCCCGTTTAGAACAGTTTTTTTAGTTTTCATTTCAACGAAAACCATATATTTTCAAAATAAATATATTGGTTAATACCTTATATTGGTTAATACCTAATTAATAATGTCTTAGTAAACTTAATTTATATAATCGGTATTCCGCCGAAAGAAGGTTGATCATTAAGGGTTCTATAGCCGCAAAAAAATTGAGAAGCGCTGTTTTAGAGCATATTTTATTGCAAGATATTGTTAAAATAATAATAAAAGCAGAAAACAATAAAATTCGAATAATTCGCAATTTAAAAGAAATTTAAGTGAATATTTGAAACACTCTGCCATAAATAAAATTTTATTACAGATTATCCATCTAACAAGAACATAATCTGGAACAACAAAAAATGTTCATTTTGATTAACTCTACGAATTGTAAAAATCACAAATCACATATTTCAAAAAAGTTTCCTTTTTGAACGATGATGAACGATTGTTTCTTTTTAACCTTTCCTTTTTTTATATTTAATTTTAAATCAATGATATTAATTGGGAAACTTTCAACTGTCGAACGATTTTTATTTAATTTTTTATGCTTCACCCTTTTTGAAATGGAAGTTGTAGTAGAATCAGTTATGCCCTCTTCTATTTTCGCACTTCGTATAGCATATTTAGAATAAATTCTGGGGTTTTGAGAACCAGAAGTATTGTTTTCAATTTTAATTGTCGAGTCATTTTGAATTATCTCTAATAACGTGAGTGGCTTCAATTCGTTTAAAATGTTTTCTAACTCGTCAGAATTCTCAATTCTTGGAGATTGATATTTTTCATTCTTCATTTTGAAGATGTTCTCTAGCTGAGATTCAAATTTTTTTCGTGCATCTTTCGTGTAACCGAACATCTTAGTTTAACTAAAGTAAATCAGAAAATTATTAGTTTTTAAATTTTGAATATCTTAAATTCAAAGACAAACTATAGATTTAAATTAGTCATAAATTAGGCAATAGTAAACTAGGTATAAATTAGCAGCAAGGAAAAAATTTTTTAAAAAATATGTCCGAAAATATTTTTATTAGTGTTTGGAGGGAACAAATTTATGTCATTAAATTGGTTGATATGATTGATGAAGACAAAACTATTAAGCTAAAGACAATACAAGTGTATAACTCACTTTTCATATGAGTACTATTAAATGGTTTAAAAATCTCTCCAAAAAATGATGTTATATTTCATTTTATTAGATATATATATATACATATTTAGAGCAATGTAAAATTAATTACAAACTTTTTGCTTAAAAGTTTGAGAAAAATTCGTCTAAAACTGCGTAAGACATGAGGTATTGAAGTAGTTCATTTCTTCTGCGCATGAGCGTGAAAATAAAGAAATTTTCTCCTTAATTTTGCAGTGAATTGTATCTGGCAACAAATAAAAAAAAAGTTCGATTTGAGTATCTTAAAAATTTAAAAGGTTTAAAACAATTTTCTAAGTAGGGGAGAGTGGGGTCAATTGTAACATTTTTTACTTAACTATTTTTAACTAACAAAAAATCCAATGTATTATTAGTATTAACTGACAGAGGAGTAAAGTAGACTATCCTCTACTAGAAAAAAAATTAATACCTTATTTCAGATGCTATTATATTAGTTATTAACAATTTTTGACAGTCGTGCACTTGTTACAATTGTCCCCACTTACGGGGTCAATTGCAACAGTTCATAAATTCAACTAAAACATAGTTAATTATGCATATTATCATAGTTGTGATATATTTTTTTATTGATCAAAATAGTAGTGATATTTTAGGAGAAAAAATAATAATGAGCAGAGACCTAAAGGGTTAAACTTTTAACTTTAAAGGGTTAAAAACTTTAATTTATGCTGTGAAAGGTGTAAATAGATATAGGAAACTATTGGTGGTTCTTAAAGAGCTAAGTAATGGTCTGTAAACGTAAGATTATTTATTTTCAGCTGTTACAGTCGCCCCTTTACTTATTGTTGCAATCGTCCCCTAGACGCCATTTCAGCTTCGTTTGTTAAAAACAATGCTAGTTAACTAACAAAACTAATATTTTTTTTAAATGTTAATTAAGGTGTCCACTTACATATTCGGTTAATAATTTTCACTTGTTTAAACAAAATTACTTTGCTACAATATAATATTCTAATACCAAAAAAAGTACTTACGTAGCGTGAAAATATCTTTTGTGATGTAACTCTTTCAAAAGTACATAAAAATGGTTACCAGTAGGGGTGTACAAGTAGATTTATTAAATACACCTTGTACGCCACCTAGGAACCAAACCTAGAACCAGACACTCGAAATTTTTGCTGTTACAATTGACCCTACTCTCCCCTACTCTTCCTTCTTTTTGAAAGAATGCTCAAAATGATAAGAGGTTTTCTACATATTTAATTTTGCACTATTGAACAAGATTGGATAAAAATTACAACGGCATTCTTGAGGACCATCCCCCATAAAAGTATAAATTTTTTTGCCAGGTCACATTCCTTATTAAATCACAATTTGGTGTATGAACGTTTATTGTAAGGTATTATCTTTGTTATTAAATTCTGTCTTATGATGCAAAATTATATTTGTAGAAAACCCCTTATCATTTTGAGCTTTCTTTTAAAAAGTACGAAAACTACTTTGAAAATTGCTTGAAACTTTTTAAATTTTTAAGATATTCAAATCGGGCTTTCATTAGTTGCCAAAATAAAAGAATTTTTTTTTTTAAAAAGTTTTTCCCGTGCATGCGCAGGATAAAAGAACTACTTTAATTACTCACATCTGTTATCTTGAGCACTTTTAAACGACTTGTTTTCAAATTTTAAACGAATGTTTTTGTTATTTGAAATTACAAAAATATAATATGTTTTTATTATAAAAATTACTCTAAAATTTTTAAAGTCATATCAAACAAACGTAAAACAAAAAAAAACAAAAAAAATAGTTTTTTAAAAAAATGTTCTTACCATCATAAATATATAAGTTAGGTTTACGAAATTTTGTGCAATTATTGCATATTATAACCTAAAATATCTGCCACAAGTTACAAATCTATTGCTACATATTTTGAAATAAGACTTCAAAAACATTATTTTCCGTTTGTAATTTATTGTTGGACCCTTGACGTTATAAAATAATTCCTTAAGTATTTCTGGAAAAATATGAAAAAAATTAATCGGTACAGAAGTGTTTCCATTTTTCTGTTCACTCCCTGTTCATAAAAAGAAAAAACACGTTTAACAAATGCATGTGTTCGTCTGCTGCAAGGTTTTTTGTTAAAATATGCTATTTTAAAATTTATTCGTTCTTTTTTTATGACCTTCGTTCTTTTTTACCATTGTTCTCTCGCTTTATCAAGAAACAGTCATAGTAATGGTTGCCAAAGCAATGCACTATTAATAAAAAATATCTTAGTTCATTTTTTAATCATTTATGTTTTTAATACAACTCAACTTGTATTCTTTAAAACAGCTAATCCATGCTTCTTTGGCTGGATATTGTCTTAAGCAGATTCTCATGGTATAGATGTAAATAAAAAATTTTAATAAGTTAAAATTTTCTTTATTTTCCATCCTTTTAGCAATGTTTTTTCAAGTAAAAATGCCTTATAATCAATGCTTTCATCAAAATATTAGATGAAGATATTTAATCTAAAATCCATTAATCATCTATCCAATCAAATATTGCTTTTTAAACTTATAACGTCATGAAGGTGTGTAACTGTTATAATGTAACAGTCAAATAATAAGTTTTGTTGGCCTAATTTAGTCTAGTATGTGGCTGAAAAAGATCATTATTATTCTACTGTTAATAGTTTTCGCTAGACTAAGTCAGTTTTCGAAAGAACCGAAATAAAATCCAACATTGTCAATAAATAAGTCAACTAATGCTTTCCTATTTAGTGTTAGAATTCAGAGCAGTTAAAGTGTTCTAAAATTTACACAAACGTAAAATTGATGTTTTTAACAACAAAAAAAGTTTCAAATTGGCTTAAAAAAATACATAATACATAGACCTAGGTTATACTATTAATAATTGACTAAGTTAGACCAAATCGGCAAACCTAAGAATCTTCAAAAAGTCAAAAGCGAGAAAGAGTTAATAATATGTCATTCCTGTCCAGACTGGCACAGCCCAAGAGATGGTCAGGGGAGGCCTTCGCATAGTTACAATTATTACACATTGAAAAAGTTTTCTGCCTCTTATCAAAAGAAACGTATTTAATGTGTCCTCGTGCGAGCCTACTAATAGTGGACTGGACGACTCTATAAGTCTTGATGGTAAAGGCACTACTTAGATCTTCCTGTGTACATCCATTTTTATTTTATTACCGTCGTTGAACAGCCGACTCAATTTTTGGGTTCACGGCTACTAATGTTCAACTCCATAGCAATGCAATTTTGAACTCGATTCCGAAGACAAGGGATCAAGTATTGGAAGAAATTTGCTGCCATGGAAGACTTTTTGTTGGAACTAACCCGCATTTGCATTACATGGAGAGGAAGACTACGAGAACCTCCCATAGTTAGCTTGACAGCAAAGGGACTCTAATCCATGATCCGTCGACTAATGAGGATATTTCACGTCAGATCCGTGGTATGTGTAAGCCGGATGCGGATTCGTTTCGCTAGGATTCGAACAAGGTTCACCTAATTGGAAGGCGAACGCTCTGTCCCCTAAGTCATCACGGCTCTGTGTACATCCATTATCATGATCAGGGAATTTTTTTGCCTCACCGTTAATCAGAATTAAAATAATGATTGGGTCCCAAGCACCAAAATCTAGCCAGCCCAAGTAAAAATTAGGGTGAAGTAATCACTCCAACCAAGTTTATTAAATTTTTAAAAAAAATCACTTCTCAAAGTTTTGAAATTAATTTAAGCATTTTCGAGGACACTAAGCATTTTCGAGGAATTCTTAACTACCCTCTCATATTAAGTTAGGAATATTTTGACTCACTAACTAACTCATCATATCAACGCATTGTAGTTTTGAAATGGGGAAAAATTTTCGTTTCGCAACAATCCAGTGACTGATCTGTGCTAGGCTTGTCATTTATTTTCAATTCTTCAGACAAATTTTATAATACTATTTTCTGATGAAATGTTAAATTATTTATATCAATTATTGCGTTTTTTCTATAATTTTTTTTTAAAAAATTTACCCAGGTTATAAATTTTAAAATATAACCAAAAATAACTATGATGGGCTAGATATCTAACATGCCTTGTCTTCAAAAAGAAAGTTTTTTTTTTTTTGAAATTTGAGTCTTAAACAATTACTTTATATTAATTTACAAAATATATTAAATAGAGAATAATAAGACACAGCAGTACAGAATTATTACTGCTAAGACTTTTAAAAAGTGAAATTTTAAAATATAGTTTCAGAAGGAAATTCAGCACTCATGCTGCTAAGAGTTTAAATTATGAACCAATTGCCTTTTTATCTTTTTTCTTTAAGCGTAGTCATGTTTTCTTTATGTCCGTAGCGCTTTGTCATAATGAATTTTAATATGTTTAAAAAAGTCCTTGTTTCGTTTCAAGGCTTAGCTAGGTCAGTATCTTAATTGGTTTAATCAGTTTTTCTTGTTTCCTTAGGTATATCAGAATATTAAGAAATAATTTTTTTTAAATTTTGGGTAATGCCAACAGAAATATGCTCTTTATTCCTGCTCTCAAATTATTAATACATACCACATTAAGGATTAAGTTACTTAACTATGCATTATACTAGATTTTATTAGTTAAGCTAAAAAGTTTAATTATAGACAAGGAATAATAAAGTAATAAGTTTACAAGTTAACCATAATGAACAACTGAAGTAATAAATTTCTAAATGTAAAAAAAAAATTAAAAAAATTTATTAGGCAAAATTTTTTTCGCATAAATACATAAATATTTGGCAGTATTTTATTTATTTATTTTTTAACCTAAATAAAACATCAACTTTTCTTAGGAGTTTCTTCTTGGCCTGGAAATTCTTGTAAGGACATGTCATCTAGTTCCGCGTCTACCTTCAGTCTTTTGGACGTCTCTTTTTCGACATGAGGTGAAACTTGATCAAAGAGTCTTTTGCTGCATTTTCTCAATCCCGTTCGAGCAGTGGGGCTGGTTAAGTATTTTGAAAACAATTTCAAGGACAGTCTACGCTTACTCTCTGGGGTGTACTGACAGTGAAAACTACAGCTAGGTACAGGTTGGGGCTCAGGTTGTACAAATTTGTTAGTTTCTAACTCATTCAATTGCTTCAGAAGCTCACACTGAGCGGTGTCTACAAAAGAGATGCATAAATATAAAATTATGTTTATAATATTTAATAAATCAATACACTGAGTCACATTTTTAAAAAGCACATGAATTATACACGTAAAAATTAGATACAAAAAATTGCTGAATTCATTTTTAAAAAGAAATAAAATATACTAGCACAATACTTAATTTAAAAAATTAAATTTAAATTTAATTTTAAAAAAAAATTCCTAAAATAAAGATACACATCGTCTTTACCAATATTCGAACATTGTTGGAGAAATAGGTGAAAGTAAAAAAAAAGTCTTATACAGGTAGAATTAAATGTTAAGTTTAATGGTCGATCGACATATGTTAAACATTTTAAAATTTTACAAATAAATCATAATTTGCCAAAAAGTATAAAAAATACAGTAGAGCGATGATTAGTTGAACAAATCAGGGTCAAAGCCGATCCAGATAACAAAAAATCTAAATAAGTAAAAAACTTTAAAAAACAGTTATGAGAATGTAATTAAATTACCTCCTTTCACACTTTTTACAGGTGTAAAACTGGCAATGGTAGTAGAGCCTATTACAGCATATTAAAAATGGCATGTTTAAAAGATTTAAATTTTGTAACATTTCACCTTTTACAAAATTGACCGACAAAATATGTTTCAACGATTGAGAGAGAAAATTTCAAAATGAGTTTAATTTCCTTATTTCTAATTCTTGAAAGAGTAGAAATGGGCTCCTTTACAACAAACTACTTGCCAGTTGTCACCCACATTGAAACTAAAGAACGAACAAGAGGTTCTGTTCAAGGTTACAAAAGGACAAAAGAAGCAATTTTTTTACCACTTTCAGATATTCTGAAAATAAAGGATTCTAGCGGGGGGGGGATTTGGAAAAGGTGGAGGGAAATACATGATCCTTGAACGATTTGGATAATTGGACAATCCGATAAATCAACGTTTGGATAATCGGCACTCTACCGCAGTTCTATCTGCTTTGCTTGGAACTTAGAAGCAATTATTCTCGGGCATAATTGCTCAATAAAATAAAAAGATCCCAAATTTTTTGTGAATTTTTGTATCTACATGAACAATTAAATCAGTTCAGTTCTCATTATGATTTGAGATAAAAGAATGTAATGCGTGGAATCTAGTGTTGCTTAATAAAAACAGAGTGAGTTTGAGTTACAATTAAACAGAAAGGAATTGCAGTTTTGGGGTGTTGGTAAGAGCAGCAAGAAGGGGCAGCCTAATAATTAAATTTTAATCAACCTATACAATGTAAACAATCAGAAAAAAAATCGTTTATTAAATCTATTACAAGAATTTTAAAGAGAGAAAAATTAAATAATGTTTATTCCATACTTTTTGCACTCTTATTGATTTTCGGAGATTCAGCTATTTCTGTAAGTGAAGTCTCTGAATCATCAGTATCCATAAAAGACTTTCTTCTTTGTAGAGCAGAAAGATTTTGCTTTGAGGTTGGTGTTTCAGGAACAAACTTCGTTTTAAGAACGTGGTGAGCTGAAACAAATATACAAATAATTTACGACATTTATAATTATGACATTTACAGTGTAAACATAAGCTGGTAAAAATTACACAAATCCCTTATGACATTTAAAAAAACAATGAGCTGAAAAAATTGAACCAATTAATTATGATATTTACAATAAAAACATAATAAGCTAGAAAGATTACACAAATCAGTTGTGACATTTACAATTAAAATATGATGAGCTAGAAAAAATACACAAATGAATTGCGACATGTATAATAAAAGAAATGAGCTGAAAAAATCATAACTCAATTATGACATTTACAATGAAAACATGATAAGCTAAATATACACAAATCAATTATGACATTAATAATTATGACCTTTACAATGTAAATATAAGCTGTAAAAATTCACATGAATCACTTATGACATTTATAATAATAACAATGAGCGGAAAAAATTACACATGACATTTACAATAAAAACATGATATGCTGGAAAAATTTCACAAATCCCTTATGACAATTCTAATAAAAATATGATGAAAAAATTAAACAAATCAATTACGACATTTATAATAAGAACATGAAGTACAGAAAAATTACGTTAATCAATTATGGTATACAAATTTTAAAAAGATTAGGGTGGAAAAATTTACACAAATAAATTATGGCATTAACAGAATAGACTGGCCACAAACATCAGTTTATGGAATAAAAATTCTGAATATTTTTAAAGTAATCCAAAAATGATTAATGGGCAGTAGCATATTATAAAAACTTCATTTCACACTTGTAATAACTAAATTTGTTTCACTGACAGTAAAGCATTATTTTTAAATATCAATGATCTAGAATCACATGGTCTGAACAAAATTGTAAAGTTTTGAGAAAGGTGAGTCTTTGAGAAAGGTGATCTGTGCATAATCAAATAGACGAGTATTTTTAACAAACACATAATAAGTAAATTTCAACCATTAAGTTTGGTGAGTGGTTGCAAACCAACAAATTTTTAATGTGTAGCAGTAGACAAAATTTTTTAATTCTAATTTATTAAATTATTAATACTTAACCTTTTGCTACCACTAGGAAAAATATTTTCTTAATCCCTATAAATTTTGCAGTTGTTGGAAGGTATGAATATACATATAAAGAAAATTTTCTACAATACAAACAATATATCAACATAAAATTAATGTGACATTTTTAAAATGCAACGCAATGAAAAGATAGTTACGCACTCAAGTATTTTAAATTAATGCTACAGTTTAAATTTAAAACAGTTACTTACATTTGGGAGTACGCATTCTTTTCCTTTTATAGGGAGAGCGACTGTACTTAGGAGTTGAAAGCTTTTGATCTTTTGGAAATAAGTTTCTGCGAACATTAATGGCATTCATGCTGCAGTTAAGATTTCTTTCTTTCCTTCTTTTTGATGACAGCCGAGGGGAGTAGCGTATTGGAATGTTTTCAGCACCCGGACACAAGTTCTTATACTATAAGAGTGAATAGAATTGAATATAATGCAAAAAATAAAAGAACATTAGAAATTGTGGGATAAATAAATAAAAATATTTAGAATGATTTGAGTTGCATAGTTGAAATATATACAACTTCATTTTTGTATACATTGAAAATATTTAAAGTGGCGTACATAAATAAAAATATCCTGACTGATTTGAGTTGCATATTTGGAAAAATATACAACTTCACAACATTTTGAAGGATGCATACATTGGAAATATATTTTGAAGTAGCATACAAGGATGTTTTCTGCTCCTAAGCTATAGGTTCTTATAATTTCAGAATGGGTGAAATTAATTATAATGGAAATAATAAAATAATAGAAATGGTGGGATAAATAATGAAGAAATATTAGAAATGTTTCTATAAATTAATAAAAATAGTCTGACTGATTTGAATTGCATATTTGAAAATACAACTTCACAACATTTTTAAGGGTGTATACATTGAAAATATTTTGAAGTAACAAACAAGGATGTTTTCTGCTCCCAAGCTATAGGTTCTTAAAGTTTTAGAATGAGTGAAATTAATTATAATTGGAATTAATAAAATAATAGAAATGGTGGGATAAATAATAAAGGAATATTAGAAATGGATGGATAAATAAACAAAAATATCCTAACTGATTTGAGTTGCATAATTGAAAAATATACAACTTCAACATTTTTAAAGATGTATACATTGAAAATATTTTAAAGGAGCATACAGGGATGTGTTCTGCTCTCAAGCTATAGGTTCTTATAGTTTTAGAATGAGTGAAATTAATTATAATGGAAGTAATAAAAGAATAGAAATGGTGGGATAAATAATAAAGAAATATTAGAAATGGTTGGATAAATAAATTAAAATATTTTGACTGATTTGAGTTGCATATTTGAAAAAATATACAACTTCACAACATTTTTAATGATGTATATATTGAAAATATTTTGAAGTAGCATACAAGGATGTTTTCTGCTCCTAAGCTATAGGTCCTTATAATTTTAGAATGGGTGAAATTAAATATAATAAAATAATAGATATTGTGGGATAAATAAAAAAGAAATATTAGAAATGGTTGGATAAATAAATAAAAATATTTTGACTGATTTGAGTTGCATATTTGAAAAATAATTTTAATATTATTTCAAAAATATAATACGATATTTTTCTGAAATTTGCAGCAGAGTGGTAACAAAACTGTTGCTTGAAGATTAACATTTGATATAGCAAGTGTTTTTAGAAGAGCGGAACACCCTGCCTACTACCTTTTGATGCGCCCTCTTTGCCCTTTTTGTGAAAATAAGCCGACATCCCTTAAAAACGTTGTGTTTTTATTCATATTCAATTTTAAAAAATTAATTAACTACTTAAATAATAATTACACACTGGTAAAATTATCTATGTTAATAAGTTTAATACTGATTACTGTTACACATGATTCATTTGTTAGAATTCTTCTCAAATATTTAAATTTTTACAATTTTCTCTTTTCCTTTTTCAAGAAAGGGTATATTAATGAATTTTTTAAGTAATTTTTAATTTTTTAAATTTTTTAAATAAATTGTTTGTTTGTTTTTTTGTACAAAAAATGCACCTTTTAATATTTATTTTTCCATAATTTTCAGTTTAAGTTATAGAAAAAAGTTTTTACGTCATTTATCAATTAATATTTTTTTAATTTTTTTTTAAAACTTTTTTCGAAAAAATTTGTGCACAGTGATTATTGTCTTTTAGCACTTTAATTAATTTTTATAAACTACCATTGTTCTCTTATTTTAATGAGTAAGAATAACTTTTTGAAATACACACATAAAATAGTATAAAAGGGTAATTTAAAATTGTTGAGGATCAAACTCAGCTATTATATAAAATTACACATTGATAAATTTTTACGGTTTAAAATGAGTGCCCTTTCAAAACTCAGAGTGCTCTATTCTGTGAGTAAGTGCCCTGCCCTTTTAAATTCCTTGGCAGAACTCTGGACACAGATCTGCCATTTTAATATTTATGAAATACATTTTGTGTGGAAAAAAGAATTATAATACAGGTGAATTTCAATTTCATAGGGTTGCAAAATTTAATTCCCCTTCCAGCGTGCGGCGAAAGCAATGCTAAAAAATATGTCAAAAGTGGTTATTGAGAAAAAATTGCCTAACATAAACGTCAGGTACATAATAAATCAGTTTTGTAGAACTGATAATTTTAAAAAACTATTCGAAATAGACGGATCTATAAATAACGAAATTCTGAGTACTTTGAGTTGCATATTTGAAAGATATACAACTTCAAAATTTTTAAGATAGATGGATTAAAAATGTTTTGAAGTAGCATTTAGGGATATTTCTGCTTTCGAATTATTAGTCCCGATAATAATATAAAAATGAGTGAAATTTATTGTAGTGGAAAAATTTTTTAAAAAACTAGTAATGGTGGGATAAATAGCTACAAAAATTCTAACAGATTTATTAAAATTGTCCGATAAATTACTTCATAAATATATTCAGATTGCAGAACTATACACCAACAATTTTATTTTCCATAAGAAAACTGACAGTAAAACATCAGAAATACTTTTTTAAAATTTTGACACAATAGATTTTAGACAAAACATTTTGGTTCAATTCTATAAAAGAATGTAATGAGACAAAAAAATCAAAATATTAATTTTTTTTTAAAAATTATATAAATATTTTTCAAACCTTAAAATCAAATTCATAGTTCTGTCATTAATTTGATAAAAACGTTTAAACAATATAATATGGCAAAATCATCTAGTTTTTATTTTATTTTAGGATGAACAAATAAAAAAGAAATTTACCTTCTTTTTCCTAGGTGAGGATCTTGTTAAAAGAAACTGTCGACTTTTAATGTTATTCATAATGTCATTCCGACAAACAACTTTTCTAAAATACAAAAACTTCATATAAGCCTGAACATACATAAATGAAATGCGGTTAAAGCATGTTTCAATTCTAATTATAACATTCAACAAACAGTCTGAACTGGATTTTTCAAGTTTTAATTTAAAAGACACATAATTTTGAATTAATTAAAAGCTTTATGTAATAATCCCTAAGGAAATGTATTTTTCTTCTTTAACATCTGAAGCCTTGTACAAAATAATTGATTTAAAATTTTCAATATTTTCACAATTTTTTAAGTTAAATTAACTAAACATAACCAGTAAAAATTTAATAAACATCAATTAAAGTCTAGTGGACGATTCCAGTGGGCGATTGATAAATACTTTCAACCACAATGTGGAGCTTAGACTGAATAGCCCATTACCATAATTAAGCAATCATAACAGATACAACCAAAACAGAAGAATTAAGGAGAAATATAAATGCAAGAGAAGAAAGAAATACGATGAATAAAATATTCAAAAATCAATAACTTCACAAAAAGAGATCAACAACTTTAAATAACCAAAAAAAGGTATACTTTGTGCTATGTAGACAAAAGAAAAAAAAGCAATCTCATTAAAACACAAATGAAAAAACAGAAATGGACATACTATAGTTTTGGGTATTATAAACAAGAACATTTCACAGTGTTCAAACATGAAATAAGAATAGAGAAGTGCAAAGTAATTTAACCTATAAATGACAAAAGTCCTATTACTAATATTTATAGCTGGGATATTTATCAAATTTAGCATCAACATTGTTTTATGTTTACCAGACAAATTAAACGTACCCTTAAAGAGCACAAAAGATATGTCCAAAATCAAGACATTAACCGATTTTTAAACGCTCTGGATAGTTGGAGCTCCAGTCACAGTTTTTTAAAAATTTTCTTCAAAAATCACTCAAAACTGCTCTTCTTTTACTGAACTTGATATCTAGAATCATTCTATATTTTGAAAAATTCTAATAATTCAGTTAATGATCTTTTTAGCAGCTCAATATTTGTAAATCTATTGTGATTTGATCTTTAACACCCTGTGGTTTCTGCCAAACCTCCTAACACCTATTTCTTATATCCTATCTTCGATTTCCTTGTGAAAATTTGTTTTTCTGTCTCTATTGGTTAAACCACTTTGCACATGTTTGGCTCTTTACTTCTCTACACTCATTTGGTGTTTAGACACTAATTCGCATGTGCTCTTTTTCTTATGCTTTAACTTTGAACACAATTTAAAAATAAAAAAGCAGTGACTTACTTATTTGAGTAAAATTATTTGGGTCTCGAGCATTTTTTAAGCTTAACTATCTTACTTGTATCACTGAAGTTGAACAGCCAATCCGTAGCAGAGTGCTGAACACTGTCGTTTTATAATTTTGAATCTAAATCACAAAACAAGGGAACTCCTGGATAAGACCAGTAGCAAACTAGCCTTTATGGAAAACGTTTTTGAATGAAATGTGAAACTAATCTGCCTTTTCTTAATATAGAATCAAATGTAGAATTAAAGGTAATAATGAAAAACCACAAAATCATCCAATGCAATAAGTCCAACAGCATAGGTATTCAGTCCCACAATCCATCTACCATAGGAATAATTTTCATCTACAAGGGGAATACTGAAGCAATAAACGAATCGACTAGTTTTTTTCTTTCCAGAATTTGAAACTAGGTCTGATCATTATGCTCTAAACCCTGACTATTCCTCTCAAGAAAGAACTAATATTTTTACAATGAAAGTTGAGAAAATTTACCTATTTTCAGCCCTACTAGAAGAACCCGAAGAGGATTTGACAGATAATACAGACATCCTAGAATTGTTGGACCCTAGCATGGATTCAGATGAGGGTGGCTCTGAAGTTTCATAAGTAGAGTCCTCATCCATTTCAGACAAAGGTATGTCTAACTCCTCACTAAGTTCAACAACTATATCATGAAGAGTGTCTTCATAGCTAGAAAATAATATGCAAAGAAAAGTTGCTTGTTTTTTATAAATAACAATTTTATAAATTCTTAAAAAATTATGACAAAAAAATCATGAATACACAGATTTGAAAAATTTAAAAGAAAGGTATAGATAAAATTTAAAATATTTTTTTTTTTTAGATTTCTTCTCTTTTTTTTTCAAAAAATACTCTGAAAGTATACCACAAACAAATTTTTAGAGTAACAAATAATTATTTAATATACGCATATGAATCTAACAAGTAAGCAAGATAAATGCAGTTTATTATTGAAAGAAAATATATTTGCATGAGTTTGATTTTTGTAACTTTAAGTACAATTTTAATAAAATATTTAAAATTA
Organism: Parasteatoda tepidariorum; assembly: GCF_043381705.1. NCBI lineage: Eukaryota > Metazoa > Arthropoda > Arachnida > Araneae > Theridiidae > Parasteatoda > Parasteatoda tepidariorum. Next base: position 19,703,715 of record NC_092206.1, read on the forward strand.
TGCACTATTGAAATTCATACCAAGTAAATAAATAGATCCATAAAAGGAAAAGTGCAGAAATTTGAAGAAATTTTTTGTCCTTGCTTCATATAATTTCATTTTATATAATCTGTAAATTAGTAAAATTATTTTTAAAACTAGTACTTTGATTGATATCCCAGCTTAACAGAATACTATCAGTTACATTTAAAATTGCAGCATTTTGCGCAATTATAATTAAATGTTTGCCTTATTTTTGCATACAATCTTAACAACCTCTCTTTATAATGTCTATTTACATTTGGATATTAGGAGTTGTTAAATTGATCATTTATTGTAATCATATTTGAAAGTAACGTAGCATAGAGTAAGTTTTTAACTAACAATCAAACTGGTAGTCCAATAACAGGAAGATATTACATTTTGAGCTGTATAGAGATATGACATCTTTTAGCATACAACCTTAACAATCTTTCGTTATGTCTATTTACATTTGGATATTAGGAGTTGTTAAATTGATCATTTACTATATCCATATTTTAAAGCAACATAGTATAAAGTAAGTTCTTAACTAACAGTCTAAGTGGCTTTCTAGTAACGGAAAGATAATCCATTTTGAGCTCTATACAGATATGACTTCTTTTCTTGGAATTTTATTGTATGAACAGTTTGCAATACAGAATTCTAGCATAATTCTGCTCATTAACCAATTATTTCTTTTTTAATGCAATACAAAATATTACAAAAGACAAAATTAAATAAATTTTTGGAAATTAAATTTTGTTGGTATACAATGCATTCTGAGGAGGAAAATGTATAAATAAAAATAACCATAGCTGTCAACATGGATGAGAAAAAATCCAGTAGATTTTACGAAATAATATAAATTTCATGACAATTGTTGCATAATGTACTAAATACACATAAGGAATTTTATCATCATCAATATAGAAAAAGTGCAATATTTTCCGGTTATGATTGACATTAAACATACTTGAAATGCTATGTATCAAGTTTACTCATAATTTGGAATATTAATATGCATTTAATTCAAAGATAGAAAGATTTTTTTTAATTAATTTAAAAAGAGAGTTCTGAATAAAAATAAACGGAGCATTTTAGAGCAAAAAAAGTTTTGAACTGATTTCTATAAACAAGGTTCGCGTCATTACGTACAACGTAATACTTATATTAATATTCAAGCAATAATCTGTAAAAAAATTTATTTGAATACGGATTTTTTTAGGAAACTTACTCAATTTTAGAGAATTTTCTTAAATGTTCAAAAACGAGGAGAATTATAACTAAACCAGTAGACCGAGAGAAACTGGCAAAATCGAGTAGTCTACTGGAAAATCTAATAGAGTTGGCAGCTATGAAATCAGGGGTCTGTTTAGAAGAAATTTGGGTCCGTTAACAGACCCTTCACAAAATGTATTTCCATAAAAACGGACCCTTCACAAAATATTTCAACTTAAAAACGGACCCTTCACAAAATAATTTATCTTTTAATCAGACCTTTCACAAATTTGTTTATCTTCATTATTGTCTTGTTAATCGAATAAACCCTTCCCGNATGAAGCTTGAATTTGAGAATATCTAGCAAAATGCAGTAGAGTTGCACATGAGAGTACAATAATACAAATTGTACTATAAATATACAATATTTTTAAGCACTATATGCATTAACAAAATGCAAAATAATTTTTTTAAAACTTTACTTTATCATGATAAAATAACTAGTTTTTGACAAGGAGCTCTTTTCTTGATTATATTAGTCATTGAAAAGTGATCAAGAGATTTTTCGCTTCGATTTCAGAGGGCAGAAAATGAAGCTTGAATTTGAGAATATCTAGCAAAATGCAGTAGAGTTGCACATGAGAGTACAATAATACAAATTGTACTATAAATATACAATATTTTTAAGCACTATATGCATTAACAAAATGCAAAATAATTTTTTTAAAACTTTACTTTATCATGATAAAATAACTAGTTTTTGACAAGGAGCTCTTTTCTTGATTATATTAGTCATTGAAAAGTGATCAAGAGATTTTTCGCTTCGATTTCAGAGGGCAGAAAATGAAGCTTGAATTTGAGAATATCTAGCAAAATGCAGTAGAGTTGCACATGAGAGTACAATAATACAAATTGTACTATAAATATACAATATTTTTAAGCACTATATGCATTAACAAAATGCAAAATAATTTTTTTAAAACTTTACTTTATCATGATAAAATAACTAGTTTTTGACAAGGAGCTCTTTTCTTGATTATATTAGTCATTGAAAAGTGATCAAGAGATTTTTCGCTTCGATTTCAGAGGGCAGAAAATGAAGCTTGAATTTGAGAATATCTAGCAAAATGCAGTAGAGTTGCACATGAGAGTACAATAATACAAATTGTACTATAAATATACAATATTTTTAAGCACTATATGCATTAACAAAATGCAAAATAATTTTTTTAAAACTTTACTTTATCATGATAAAATAACTAGTTTTTGACAAGGAGCTCTTTTCTTGATTATATTAGTCATTGAAAAGTGATTAAGAGATTTTTCGCTTCGATTTCAGAGGGCAGAAAATGAAGCTTGAATTTGAGAATATCTAGCAAAATGCAGTAGAGTTGCACATGAGAGTACAATAATACAAATTGTACTATAAATATACAATATTTTTAAGCACTATATGCATTAACAAAATGCAAAATAATTTTTTTAAAACTTTACTTTATCATGATAAAATAACTAGTTTTTGACAAGGAGCTCTTTTCTTGATTATATTAGTCATTGAAAAGTGATTAAGAGATTTTTCGCTTCGATTTCAGAGGGCAGAAAATGAAGCTTGAATTTGAGAATATCTAGCAAAATGCAGTAGAGTTGCACATGCGAGTACAATAATACAAATTTTACTATAAAGTGGTAATAAATTATTATAAAAATTATTAAATTTTTAATTGTAGATAATTTACAATTTAACAGAAAAGGTTTACTTCGTGAAATTATTTTTATGAAACACTCGGCATGAAGCAGCATTGTTAGCGTCGGGTGAAGCTCATCTCCAAGCCTCTTAAAGTTGGTGCGCCAAAGAAGGAAAAAAATGTTGGAAGATTTATTACATGATGGTCTAAATGTGAATGTGTTATTAGCGAGGATATCTCTGTATTTACACTAGGACTTGTTTCTTCCACAAAATTAACGTTCTCAACAAGTTTGTTTTCGCCCAACTAAATTTTAAAAGCAGATTTTTACTTTTTTGAAAAATCAGAGAATTAAGCTACAACTAAAACCGAAACAATGACGAAATCACACATGTCAATCTAAGAAGTCCACAAACAGGTACAATAGCGACTAATACTGAGAATTTTATAGCACGGCCTTTAAGAGAGGAAGGGTGAAAATTACAAAATGTATATCAGTGATCTGATGACGCAGATTGTTATTGCAACACACATGTTCTCAATTTGTCAACAATTTTTACATGTATCCAGTTTTATCACTGATATAGTGTTAAAAAAATTAGATGATCAAAATAAAATTGTTGATTTAAAAAAAATCTACTTAAAAAAATAACATTTCCTAAGAACTACTTAAGAAAAATAAATAATTCTAAGAGTTTTTAGAAATAACGGAGTAAAATAAACACTTTCTAAGAACTATTAGAACCCTGTAATAATCAACAATACATTTCAGTGTCTAATAATCTATATTTCACTTTGACAAAACACACAAATTAATAGGATTACTCCAGACATACAAAAATTATTACAATATGCTAAGACTTTAAAGAATATTTTTAAAAAAATAATAAGTAGTACTGAAATATTGCTTCAATAACGTAGACCAATATTTTTCAATAAAGTTACCTCTGCAGAATGAGTATCAGAAGACTTTAATTTAAAGAAAGAAAATGCAGTTTTAACTATCTTTTTTGCAGATTGCAATACAGAATGACTAGTATTCAGTGCTAAGTCATATTCTCCCTTCAGCAGACTTATAAGCTCGTCATATCTGAGGTTTGAAACTGGAAAATTAAAAAGAAATATTAATCTTTGTTCATCGTTATAATTCTGAATTTAAATGAGATCAAAAGATTTTATCATTGGTGAATTTTACAACACTTACCAATTGTTAAAACAATTAAACACATTTAATTCACTTTGATGTGTGTACAAATAAATGAACAATTTATTGCTGATTAAATGTTTATTCGATGAAATTCATACTCATATTTTATTTCATGAATATCGAAAATAAATTTAACCATACTAATATAAACAAATAAAAATATATGTGTGTTTTTTCAATGACAATTCAAAGTATTTCTGACTGTTATGTATATTATGAAAGTATAGTTTAATTTTTTACAGAAGTTCACAACTAAATGATTTAACATGCCAGGGGTCTGTTTAGAAAAAATTTGGGTCCGTTAACAGACCCTTCATAAAATATCTTTTCATGAAAATGAACCCTTCACAAAATAATTTATCTATTAATCAGACCCTTCACAAATCTGTTTATCTTCATTATTGCTTTGTTAATCGAGTAAGCATTTCCCGGGGGGGGNCAGAAAAACCCTTCCCGGGGGGGGGGGGGAGAAAGATGGTTCAAGACAAACTAAGTTTCCCTTAATTTAAATTCCAAATGTAGTATTCCAAGAAAAGATTTCTACTTTTACAAACATCGTGTGCGCATTCTTATTAATATTAAATAATATTTTTTTGCAAATAAATAATTGATCAATTCATATTTATTCACAGAATTAATAGAATATTATGTAAATAAAAATTAATTTCTGGCAATTTTTTAAATAAAATATTATAAAATTAAGAATTGTTTAAGTTTACTTAATGCATAACACATTAAAAGAGATACATTACTAAGTTGTGTTATTTAAAATATGTCAATTGAAATTATTAAAAATGTGAGTGATTTTGCTTCCATTATTCGTCCGAAATGAATATTTTGTGTTAAGCAGTACAGGCTAAATACCAAATATTTGTATGTTGCATCTCTAATTTAGTAGCAGCAATTGTTGAGCAGAATCTTATATCCATTTACAATTTAAAAACTTCTTGAAAAGGTTTTCAGCAATTTTTGCAATAACAGGACACTATTTGCACAAATTCACAAAAGCAGGACCCTGGTTGAAAGAATGTGACTTAACGCTTATTTTATATTCGCAAATTATTTTTTCGTAATTTTAGAAAAACAGAACCTTTTACAAAATGTCTGGACCCTGTATGCTAAACCCAGAGTTGACAGTTAAATGCTATAAGCATGAATAACTAAAGCAGTTACCATATTTTTCATATTTGAAAATTCTTAATCATAAAAAATATAATTAATTAAAATTGTTTTATATTCTTGCATTAACAATTAGTTCATAAAATATGAATATTAATATGCTAAATTATTTATCGGTAAAAGAGAGGATATCACAATAACATAAGAAAACAATGTAATGAGCACATATGAAAATACAGGGTGGCTCAAAAATGTTAAGAGAGGTAGAGGGAACCTAAATAAGCAGATTTCATAAAGAAATGGGAGCAGAAAGGCAACCTTAAGCCAATATAGAGCGTTGTTGCTTACTAATGTTACTTGTTTGTTATGTCAGTGTTGCTTACTTTCAAGCAGTTATAAAGTGTAATTAATTGTAATTTGATTGAAATTGTTTCATTGTTAGCAGCTATAAACTGTTCATAAATCATTGCTTTCTTTTATCTAACTTGAATTTTCATTTACTTATGATGAATGCTGCTTTATGTGCTAGCGTTTTTACACTGCATTTCGTATCTCATGCAAAATCAAACAGTATATAACGAAATGATAATCAATTACAGTTAACAGCAGGTGCACAAAAACATGAAAACCAATAAAGATACAAGATTCACTGCAGCACATAGAATGTTGTACATTTTTAAGCAACAGCGTTCTTCATCGGCTTAACTCACTATTTCTGCACCCACAGCGTTCTCCATCATTCATATCTAAAATATGCTTATTTATCTCCCCTCTACCAGAATTTATATTTTTGACACATATTTTTGAGCCACTCTACATGTGAATATATCAAACTGTTTTCACACTATAAACAAATGCATTATCACCATTGCTAATACACAAAATAAAAATAAATATAAGATTATGTATATGTTTCGGCCCTGATGATACTATTTATTCACGTCACACCGAAAACTGAACCTACCAATTGCAAAGTGACAGATTTGAAAATTTGGAATGGTGTCAATGTAATATTATTATTATCAATATTATTTATTGTCAATGTAATATTTTCAAAAAAATATTATCTACAAACTCAGATTATAGGTTTTATAAAACCATTTGTAGTCATAAAAGTGAACAAACATATTCCAAATATGATAACAGGTTAAGTTCTAAAATATTTTATGTGTAACAAAATATAACAGTCAATTTATATCACTATTTATATCATATTCAAAATGAAACTAAAATAAATATTAAAGAATTAAGTGCAAAACAAACCTTCAAATGCTTCAGAAGGTTGAGAGGGATTTTCTTCATTGTCTCCTAAAAGAAAGCACTATTTGAATAATTTGGTTAAATTTATTTAGTTTATAAATAAAGATAAAAAAATACAAAACTAAATAAACTCAGTGGACTATAACTATAAGCCTTATGTCCCACAATAATATATCTTTAAACATGCTAGAGATTTGAAATTTGTTATATTAAACTATTAATATGTTTAATAATATCAATCATTTTTTCTACTATGCTGATGCATTTTATGATAAATATGAATGATGCACTTTATGATATAAGAAATAAAGGGCGTTATAATACTAATATATTACACTTTTAATATATTGCTGTTTTAATGTTTAGCACCTTACATGATTTTAGCTGTTCTACGCCCGCCATGTTCATGGGCTGTTGCCATGTCTGATGTGTATTTTATGTAATTTATGTTTCTACTGTTCTCTGGATATTTTTTTTTTATTTTAATAAACATTTACCCGTATGCCCTAAATAAGGGCGGGTCGGGGTAAATTCTTCCATATAA
>NC_092206.1:19710793-19760030 GCF_043381705.1 Parasteatoda tepidariorum
TTTCTGTTGTTTAGAAAACTGTGAGGAAACTTTCTTGTAGAAGGATTTCAAAAATGATCTTGCAAAAAAAATATTTTCTTTTTAATAAAGGAATAAAAACTTTTTCTAACATTTCATATACACTAAAGAATCCCAAAATCTGAAAATTCTTTTAATACCAAATAAAATTGAGTTACAAAATTAGATAATAAATATAAATAAACGGCAATCAAAATCGTTTTTATCTAAAACTTAAGTTCCCAACACGTGCACTTTCGTCTGCCAGTGGGCATTTAAAACTTCGTAAGTGTGTTGGGATTTTCCACAGGATGTGTAAAAGCTTTCAAAAGAAACTTCTTTAAATATCGAGTACACTTTAAAATTGATTTTATTTAATTTTGTATCAAAATAACCTAATAACCAACCCTACATAAATTACATGTTATTAAAGCAGTCAACAATTCAGAAATTATTGCAAATAGACAAATTTTTAACGTTAATGCTAACCAATATATATAATAATTAATAGCCAATTTTATATTGAAAATATTTTGCTTGCTACACAAGAAAAAATTTTATTTTAGGAAATTTAACGCAACATTTTTTTTATTTTTTAAATTCAATTTTGAATTTTTTACATTTTTTTTATTTATCATGAACATAGTGTTACAGTAGTACAGGATTTTTAAAACAATAAGTTATTTTCAAGTTATAATTCGAATTTCAGAACAAATATTTTTATTTTTTACATAAGTGCAGCTTTTATAAAAAATTGCTAAAGAAAAAACTCAAGTATTAAGTCACTGTTCAGTAGGTCACTGCTTCCATTAAAATACAAATAATACAAAATAAAGAATGTAGGAATTTTTTTGTAAAATTATTTAACAAACCTAAAATTATTTTAAAAAATTTTAAAAGGGCATTGAAAAGATATTATCTGACAAAGTGAATAAGTCAAAAAGATTATCATCCCATGATCTAGAATTATTTACAATGTGTATTTGTCAATTCCAACTAAGACTGATAGAAAAATATCAGACACTAATAAATAGCAGCACTATTCATCTGCCCGCACATTTCACAGGAGATGTATTTCACAACTAGTCAAGTTAAAAACACAACTAGTCAACAACCTGTTATTGCAACATTCTTGCTATGATGCCAAATTAAACTGCTTTAACATTAATTGTTTAATTCTTCAATAACTCTCTAAACACCACCCCTCCACAACATAAATTTTAAAAAAATGTTTTGGTGAAACTACGTGATTTAAAATGTGTATTTTTAGGGTTGCTTATTTATTTAATTTTTTTTTTTTTTTTAGTGAAGTTTTTATAAAAATGTCAATAACAATATTTCACAATATAATTTAATACATCATGGTAAGTGAGTATAAAATATTATTATCATATTAAATTTATGGGTATATTTTATAAGTATAATGGCCTTAGAGTTATTCTTGCCGGGGTGATTGTGAGCCCAACTAAAAAATTCTGAAAATTTCTTGAGTAAAATCATTAATGAGGCACTTCAAAGAGTTTATGTCTTTATAAATTTAAATCATTGATATTTTCAAAACATGAAATTATAAATAAATTATATGCAGCATGATTTAAATGAATAATTGTTTATAAGTTTACTTTTATCTCTAATCACATTTATTATTCTACCAGAAAAAATATTTAGAAATGAAAGAGATGCCAAGTATAAATTCTAGTTCTAATATTTTAAAATAAAATATACAAGAATTTTTATGCATGAACGTGATCCATGATTTCCTGAAATTTCTGGACCATGGATTTCCGGAAACTTGGGATCGCAGTAAGCGAAAAATTCGGAAATCCAGATTTTTTCCGGAGCACAATCATCTCTGTTCTTGAGAAAGTGCTAGTATTGGTTAAATAAACCGAGAATCGTAAATTGCATAAGAACATAATAGGCAATAAAAGATTAAAAATAGATAGATAAAAAAAATACAATTTTAAGAAATGAATTAACCTTCTACCTATTTTGAGGTTCTTGTGTAGATGGTAGTATTGCACGAATCAAATTAGTAGGAGGCTTAAACCATGGCTCTAAACATTCAATTTGAAATGGTCTGGAACACTGCTCTTCTGAAAAATAGGCCAAAAATGACTATTTTGAAACAATAAATAATGCTTCATTACGTAAACAAAATCAAAACTTGATAAAATAAAAGTATTTTCAATAGATTTTATTTAAGATTTTCAGAAAGATTACTAAACATGGTCATAAAAAGAATTATTTTTGTTTTTATAATTTCCTTAAAAGTTATTTTATGTTTTACCTTAATTCGAAGCAGATAATTCCTCGAAATTTTACAACAATAGCACCCATTCCTCATTAAAATGTAAAGATTAAAGATTTAATATTTTAATTAAACTTTACATTATTTGAAAAATATTTTACTGATTATTTAATTTAAATAAAAAGGTGATTTGTTGAATTTATTTCTATGCAAACACTGTTAGGAATGGGCTGCTGTCATAAAAATTATTTTTAAAAAAAAGTTTCTGATATAAATAAATTGGATAATAGTAATTTTTCATATGGCTTAAGTCAAAAAGTGTGTTTCATTAAATCAGTATCATGCATTTTATCAGTTGCCAAAAATATTAAAAATTTGANATATATTGCCATTGAAAAAAAAAATGTTTTTTTTTTAAATTTAATTTTTTATTTTATTTTTTAAATGAAGCATTGAAAATATTTTGGCTTATAAAGTAGGAGGAAAATCTATATACTAAACAAAGTTGTCCTATGAGCTCCAAGCTTTTTATAATCATTAAAAATTCTGCTATTCTAGTAGATGCAAAAAAATGCTCATTTCCTTCTTCGACAATTTTTCTCCCACACTATACCTACATAGAACTATTTACATATGCATTCCTTATTTACTGACTTACTAAAACGCTAAAATTTATCAAAATTCATCTGAACTCCCTTTAACTCCACTTTAATTTATGCTTGCATGTCTATAGTGTATGTTTTCCTAAAAATTCATAAGATAAAAAATAATTTATCTCTTTCATATGACTAAGAATTAAAGGATATGTTTAAATAGAACAAGTTGAGACTTGTTCCAATAAAACATCTTATATTGTAAATAACTACATTTGCATATTGTACATAATTACAGTTAATCAATAAATGCAATTTTAAATTGCATAACATGGAAAAATCTTGAAAGCCTCAAAATGCAAAATAGCTCATTATATATTTTTTAATAAATAAATAACAAAGCTAATAAAAGGATTCAGAAACATTTAGTTATTTTGATGAAAAAAGCTTTTTTTTAATTTAATTTGAATTTTCAATTAAACCAAAAGAGCATTTTTGTTTATATTTACATTTCATTACTTCATATTTGTAAAATGTCCTTAAAAAAATGGGAGGATATCTTTCTTCTGTTAGAAAAAATACACAATTAGTTATTTAAAAATCTGTGAACTAGTATTTTACTAATTAGAATGTTACATATGTAAAAAACATATGATACATAATAATTTCTACAGTAAACTGTGTGTATGTGCAATAAATACAGATATATAAAATTTAAAAAAGAAAAACCAAACTATACTAGGCAAAATATAATTTAATATCTCATTAATTTTATCTATTTTATCTATCGTAAAAAAAGAACAAACCTAAAACCAGCAAATTCAAAGAAAGCATTAAAAAGAATTGGTAAAATGAAAAAAAAATAAAAAATTTAAAGAAAAAGATACTTTAAAAAATTGAATGATAGACATAAGAGCTATGATACAATTAAATAAAAACAAAATGAGTTCATACTTGAGTTTGAATCCTCATTAATAGTTGATGCTAAGAAATTCAATGACACAGAAGACTTTTGAAATAATTTATTTGGACTCATAATAGAAATTAAGCCAGAAGTGTCAGTTAAAGCTGAAAACAATCCAGGTAACTTTACACCACAAGTACTTTCACAAGTTATAAACTAAAAAGAAGAAAATAAAAATTAATAAATAGAGAGGAATAATAATAAATAATGCTTCAAGCAACATAATGCTAAGCTGCATTTTAAAAATATAGCATTTCATCTAAAAAAATTCTGTAATGCAGGCAATAATATGTTTCTATGTAATAGACAGTTATCTAATGAAAATTTCAAAAACTTTCAAAAATTTTAGTTAACAACACAATAAAGGTTATCATTATGTAGCCCTAAGCCTTTGAATCACTTTAATCACCAGCTAATAAATAATCGATTACTTTAAGTTATGGATGGTGTTTTCTACACTAGGGACCGCTGCAAGCTCGGTACTGCCTAAATTTCCGGGTTACTGTTTCCGTTGTATTTTAAAGCCATTTGGCATCATTGCGTTTTGAGATTATTGCAAACAATGCATTTGATTACTTATTAATTGTGTTTACAATGCTAAAAGTGTTAACACTAACGTAAGATAGTGCACGGCTTGCAACAAGAACAAACAGTAATAAACTTAAGAAAGAGGATATGTCAAGACTGCCAAAAAAGCGAATTATTGAAAATCTAGCAACCATGTTACCTTTTTTAACAATATATCACTAAATAACTAAAACAAATTTTTACTTCAAACTCTCCAGAATTACATAATAACATTAATATCTTACGAAATACAGCAGATTTGAACTCAGAAATTATCCAATTTATTTCTTTTATTGAAAACAAAATTATCCGTTTGAAAATATCGCCTCGTAGAATAACATGTAGTAAGCAGCTGCAAACTTTCTAACCGGAACTAGAGCAGGCATAGAGCTCGAGATTGTTATTGTTTACATTTCTACTGAAAAAACCATCCATATGGTTTTATTTTAAGTAATATAGTAACTCCATTCCATGTCTTGGGACATTGACCTTAATTTGGGAAACAAAATGATCGATTCACAAGAAAAAGGACTAAATTATACTGCTGGATACATAGCATTTCACCTTAAAAATATTAATTCAAAATTAGGAATATGATCTTCGCAGTACATCCAACAACAGGGGAGCAACATAGAATGTATAAATCTCTTATCTAAGGGAGGGTTATTTGTTCCATCACTAGCATGGATGGAAGTGTGTCAGGAATTTGAGAACATTTTTCTAAGTATGCAAGTTAAAATTCTTCTAATTTCATAACATAGTTTTTAATGCAGTTATTCTAAATATTTATGTTTTTTTTTAATTATATTCTCTTAAATTTAAGTATCTATAAAAAATTTTAAAATTTCTAATATTATTAGGAAAATAAATTATTTTGTTTCAGTAATTAGCATTTAAGGTTGTAATTTCCTAATAATTAAGTATAAACAAATAGCTATTAACAGCATATTTTAAAATCAGGATTTTAAGTTTAACCCAACTTTCCAAATTATTATTATCGAATAATATGTAGCTAAAAAAGTATCACTATATGCGTTAAATTTTTTTTTTTTAACAATAAGAGTTAACAGTGAAAATTTTAAAATAAACTATTTATAGTGTCATTTACGACAACTAGTAAAATATTATTAGTTTAAAATGGTATTTATTTCAATATTATGGCAAAGAAACTTTTTTAAACGGAAATAATGTGCTAATTGTGTAAAGTTTGAAAGCTAATATCAAGAAAAAGTCAAACTTATTTTTACAGAGAGAATGATGCTAAGTTTTCATAATATCTTTCCTTGCGATCTCCGAGATTTATGTGTGGTGTGACGTCATGAGGAGGGAAATTATAGCTTCAGCTCTAAGAGAGGAATGAATTAGCTCTTCTCTTTAGCCCTGCATCATAATAGCAATCCGCAGGAGGTTTCCATTGCAAGTCAAATTGCATAATGAATCCGGGATTTATCATTTTTTATGAAGATACAAAAACAAAATTTTAAAAGGCGGGCAGGAGAATCTTAAAACTTTTTTAAAAGTATTTTGCGAAACTACCATTTTCTTTAAGTTGAATTTGCGAAGGTACTGCTAGATGGTAGTAAATTTGCCCTGGACAGACCCCTGGACAAAATAGGTGTCATGTCCATCAATTTTTACATGATTCAAAGTAAACATTTCAAGTTCATCCATTAATGTGTTGTAAATAATATAGCTATAATAATAAACAAAAAGGTACAGTTATGTACCTTTTCTGCCAAAAAAATTATATATATATATATATAGATAGATAGATAGGTAGATAGATACACACACAATTTGTAACAATTTAAAGATAAAAAGAAATACAAAAATATTAAAAGCAGATGCTATTTCATTATATTTATAGAAAAAAATAATAAAGTGTTATTTCTTTTCCAAATAACTTAGGTTTACCATATTAAAACTTTTCAGAATGAGGTTTTTATTGAGATGTTGAAAGTGAACATAATTTTTGTCATTCCCATACACAGCAGGTAAGCATAAAAAATTTCCATAGGTGTGAGTTGATGAAGATTTAGGTAGAGCAAAATGGAAATCAAACTTGGACCAAGTAAGGGAATTAACTTTTTCAAAAAGTCCATGTTCAGGTTCATTCCATTTCATGCTAAATGAATATAATAAATACCATTTTTTAGTATACAATTAAATTACAGAAATATAAGTAATAGAATAATTTCATCAAAATTCAAAAGATGATATTTGCATTACAGCAGGTCTAGAAATAGAATTTAAAGCCATTCATTTTTAATTTATAATACAACCTAGGGTGACCNAAAAATTTAAGATCTTTTAAATTCTAATTAGATTTTCAAACAAAAGAAGGTAGAATAGGACTCATCTCATATAGCTTCAAACTTCCAGTAAATATTAAAATTCTATCTTGAATAGTTTTTTCACAAAATAGATGTTTGCATTTTTTGATCAATAATTACCCCAGGTCACCCTACATAACAAAAAATTAAATTCGTATTCAAATATTATAGAAATATAAGCATTAGAATAATTTCGTCAAAATTCAAAAGATAATATCTACATTGCAGCAGGTCTAAAAATATAATTTGAAACAATTCATTATAATTAATAATACAACCTATGCAACAAATAATTAAATTGGTACTCAAATATTAACTTTTTTAATACTTTTGTGAAAGTTAATATTTGCATACCAATTAATTATACTTTTTTAATATAAGAAATTAAAAAAGTACAATATACTCCTTATTTCTAAGGCTTCAATATAAATTATTTTTATCAAAAAAGTACAAAAAAATTTTTTTTTGCACTTCAGATAAAAAAAAAATCATATACTCTTTGATTCTGGGTTTTCACCTAGCAATATCTATATATATCAAGGAATTTGTGTTGCAGATGTTAATTATTCATCTCCAATATTTCAGAGTGATATAGGCAAGCAATTATATATTAAAAATCTCCTTTAATAAACAATCAGATATGATAAATAATAAAAAATATTTTTTTTGTTGAAAATATGGAGCTTTATCAATATAAAAAATTTTCTTTCTTTTTAACAAACAAATGAATACTATTTTAAAACATTTTGAAAATGGTACAGAGAGTGTGGCTGCAGGGCCAAGGCCCACAGAACACTTTCATCCATCCATGCATTGGCTATTTTAATTACTTTAATTTATTTGCTAATTCTTCTTCTTAGCCTTACACATTCAAATGAGTTTGCAGGGGGGGAAATGTATGCAATAATAACGAATTTTAATACAATAAAAATATTTAGCAGCGAAATATTTGTAACGATTTTTAATTCTATAGTAACATGTGAGGCAAAAGTAGAGGGAATCCCTAAAAATAGATTTTATTCTATAGTCAATTCAAAATTGAGGTATAAAAAGAATACCGGTTATATTAATGAATTTTATTTATTGAGAAAAGGATTAAATATTATAGTTTAGTTTTTAATTATTAGGTAATATATACATATTTATGAATATATTTCCTAATATAATATGTATATATATGTATGTATTCATAAATATGTATACATATATACACACACATGTATATATTCAAGCTAAATAACCATCGTATCCCCACATGATTTCTCAAGAGTTTCTATAGCAGTTATTACAACATATATTTTCAATACGATGTAATTGTGATATACATACGCGAAATAAATTACTTTCTAATAGTTTCTTTAGCAGTTAATACAACAAATATTTTTAAAAATGTGAATCATGACATACAAATTTAAAATTAAGCATTTGAGTAATAACTTTTTTTAACAAAAGATTTGTGATAATTTCACGCAAATACACATGGTTTTATGCAGAAGTTAATGTTATAAATTTTGACAAGGTTTTTAAAACCCAATTTTTACTTACACTAGAAATTTGAATAATAGTGGAACTCAATTAACTTGAATATTATGAGTAACTTAAATTTATGCCTTTTTTTATTTAAAAAAAAAACAAAGCTCCTTGCCCTTGAAAAGAGCATTGTATAGTATTCTGCTGTCCTTTAGAGGTCTATTATTTATAATTAAAAGAAGAAAAAAAAATCTGATGAAAGGAAATTTTTCATATCTAGAAAACTAGATTATATTTTTGATTTATTTATACTCTACAAAAAGTGGTAAGATTTCATTGAATCACTTAGAAATTAATAAGAATAACACATTAAAAATATTCATACCTATTAGTCTGAATTGACATTTTTTCTAGATGGACATACATCTCTTTATCTTGAAAATGAATAACAGCTTCACCAGGGTTGTCCTTAGAATTTGAATAAAATTGATATTTGATACTTTGAGAAATGATATCTGAAAATGGCATTAAGGAGCTTTTCAGATCCATCCTTATTGCCTGAGTTGCACTTCCATCACATTTCAAGACACTTGGAGAATTATCCAATACAGAGATAGGAATTAGTGAACACTTTAGAGATTTGAGTGAGTCAGATATTTTACTTAAAACCTCTTCAGCCTGACAAATAAAATTACCCTAAAGTAACAAAAATTAAAACATTAAAATAGCATTAAGTAACTAAGTCACAGTTAAGTTATTTGTATTTGCAAAGAGGCACTAGTATTTAAAAGTTTGGTGGTGAAAACATAATCCTGATTATTTTTTTACAAGTGTTTGAAAAAGTTTTTTTAAATATTAATATCAGAAACAATTACTGGCCCTTTCTCTAAAGCAGAAAAGTTTCCTGGATCTGCTTTAGAGAGATTTATAAAAAAAACTTAATAAAAAAAAACTAAAAAATTAGTAGAATATGATGATTAATTCCTTCACAACAACAAAACTATTAATGAACACAGCATTAATAGATCTCATACAATCAAAAATTTATAGAAGTAACATAATTTGAAACTAGTATAAAATTTTCAGACATTAAATACAGACATATTTAATATATAGAAAACTAAAACATTTGTTCATGCAATGTTTGAGTTAACAATGATTTAGTTCAATATAGTCTGAAATACTCAAAGATTATATTGCTTTGAAATAGTATAAGAAACTTTAATTATATATTAAAACTGCAAATAATAATCACAACTTAATAAAAAATTCATACAAACTGATATCTAAAGCATGGATAACTTCAAAGATTGCTCATGTTAATGAGTGAGTCAATAAATTAGTCTTATATACAGTTTTAAATTTATAAAAATTACATTATTTTGGACATTACTTCATGTAAAACATTACATTATTTCATGCAAGAGGTGAGTGAAGAATGATTTAGTTTATAGTCTGAAATATTCAAAGATATTGTTTAGAACCAGTATATAAGAAACTTTAATTATTTATTGAAACTATTATTTCATGCAAGAGGTGAATGAAGAATGATTTAGTTTACAGTCTGAAATATTTAAAGATATTGTTTAGAAGCAGTATAAGAAACTTTAATTATTTATTAAAACTGCAAATATTAATCACAACTTAATTTTAAAAAAATTTACACCAACCGATATCTTAAGTAGGGATAACTTCAACAACAGCTCATGTTAATGAGTGAGTCAACAAATTAGTCTTGCACATAGTCTTAAATTTACAAAAATTACATTGATTTGGAATTATTTTATAATTTCAAAGTTATTTTATTTATTAAAATTGCAACATACAAAATGACAACATACCTTAGAATTTCCACAATTAGTGTCAAGCCATATCCAAAGTATGGATAACTTCAACAACAACTGCTCATGTAAGGAATGAGTCAACAACGATTTCGAAAATTTTCCAGGAGTAAGGCATGATAGATCAGAACCAAAATATTCTAAAAACAATTGTTCGTTCCTAGGACACTTAGTAACTAAAAATAAAATGTCATTCTTGTTTAAATGGTTATGATTATTTTTACTCGGTGAAAACATAGACATTTGATCACTACTCCATTGAAATTCGCATAGAACTTGTGTCAAAGCAAGCTGTAGCACTTGAACAGGATAGCATGATTTGCTAGTATCTGAAATTTTATTAGTATCAGAAAGCTCATCGTTCAAAGCAGACGTGGATAGCGCTTCTAAATAGGATATGTGCCTTTGATAGCGAATCGTTATTTCATTCTCCAGAGTTTCAAAGTTTCCCAGGGATACATCAGAGAAAGAAAATGTATTCATAGTTTGAGTGAGAGAGCCACGGCTGTCAAAAAATTTAAATCCCCATTTCAAATTTGGTTCGATGGCAAAATAGTGAGTTAATATTCTCAGACATGTTAATCTTAAACACAACAGTTTCCTATTAAAATCGGCATCAATATTGACACCATCAGTGGTATATGCATTTAAGTCAAAAAGAAAAACTATTTGCATGGAAGGCATATCCTAGTTATTGATGATTATAAGTTTTATAGGGATGATTATCATAACTACGGCAAGGCCAAGTGCCGCCAATTTTTTGGCGACCTATTTNTTATAAGTTTTATATATTATTTATACCTTGGCATACCAATAAATGTGGCCCTAGATTTATACAATTACTTCATTGCACATCTTCATTTGTAATTTGTGCAGTTTTTATTTACATTTTCATTACAAGTGCATGCATACAGATCTCGGTTGATATAGACTTCACTTTTCGTACAAAATCGTTTCAAATTCGTGTTTGTTTATTCCTTTAAAAAAAGTTTAATACCAACTTTAAAGTTTATTCAGTTTAAACCCGTTGAACAGTTTTTTCAGTGCAAAAGAAATAATAAGACTTCTTAATAATTTAGTTGTATAATTGCTGAATTAGTTTCTATTTGACAGAAATATCAAAATCAGGTTGTCCCGTGGTGGACTGAGCAGAGGGGATGGTTCCCCAAAGCAGCGGAACCATCCCTTCTGCAGAGGATCAAAATTGCGATCGCATTCCTTCGGATCATCCTCAGCAATATTTCCCAGACCATCGCCAATAGCCCATTGTGCATCTCTAGTGCGACGTAAATAAAGTACCTACCTACCGTTTTTTGATAGTTGAAATTTCTAAAATTTTTACGAGTGAACTTTCAGGTCCAGTAACAAAGTCAAGTCCCGCAGTGGACTGATCGTTGAGACACGGTTCCCAGCAAATCACTGAAGTCAAGCATCATTGGCTGCGGTCAGTGTGAGGGCGGGTGAATACTTGGATTAGTCTGCGTAGGGACCGTGGATGTGCAGTATTGGTCCTCGTTAAACTGTTCTACCGTAATGAGCTCGACTTCGCTTGCAGGTCATCAGGCTACCGAAACAGGGTGCCATCTCCTCTGCACCGGATCAAAATTGTGATGGCATGTCTTCGGATCATCCTCAGGGATATTTCCCAGACAGTTATCAATAGCCCATTGTGCAGCTCTAGTGCGACATAAATGAGCTACAACTGCAACAATAAATCAAAATCAGGTTAAGAAACTGTTTTAATAGGCACCGCTGATTAATCATGCTAACCACACAAATCTATGCCAGAAATTAATGACCACCAAGTTGATTTTCCCGCCAAGATTTTGAATTTTGCATCGGATTTGAAAAGATGTGCTCAACATCTTATACTGCATTTTAAATAAGAAAATTTTAGTTATGAATTTTGTTACTTGTATCACACGACATATTATACAATAGAAATCACTCATGCCAAAATAGTTCCGAGAAGCGAGGGGCCATTTCTGCACTCGGGTTGTGGCTATACGTCTATACGCATGGGCACACCCAGGCAGTGCCCAGGAACCCCAGGCACTCTCACTCAGAGGGCCGTTGAGAATTTAACTTTTTAATTTGATTATTTTAAATAACTTCCGTGATTTTGAAAAGTTATTTATTAGTTGATTAGCATCTCAATTTTTTTTTAAAAATTATGTATAGTTTAAAAATGCTTTATTTGAGTTTTTGAAATCATCTAAATATGTTAGAATTTTTCATTACAATTATTGTATCATATCTTAAAAATTATTTATTTTATGTATGTGAAGCTTTTTAGTTCGTCTTTTAAACATTATGGCATGTTACAGGGGTTTAAAATATTTTTTTGTGCCCGGGGGCCCTGCATGCTATTAAGACAGACTTATTGTGAGTTAGTATCAGAAAAATGCTCAGTTCAAAGATACGCACTGCTTAATTTCTTCTGAAAAATAAGTACTTTATTTGTGCCGCATCAGAGCTGCATAATGGCATCAGGGATATTTTCCAGGGGACAGTTTGGGTAATATCGGGGGAAAAAAATTAGCTATTAGTTGTGGTGTACCTAGATTTTCTTACGACTGTGAAATCAAGAACTTTGATCCTCTTATCTATTCTCAGCAATTAAAATCGAAAATCTCTTGGTATAAATTATGTTGCTTGCTAATTTAAAGCAACACTGTGATATTTGGAATTTATAATCAAAATGCATGGCTAGATTAAAACGAAAAGATAAAACAAAAAAACTTAATTTCCAGATACATATATACTAAAAGATTTTTCATATATGTAACAAGGATTTTCACTTTTTATCTTGCAAATTTAATAAGATAGCTTATTCAAAAAATTTCAGTGTTCATTAATACATCCTTGTAGTAATAACAATGCTATATTTCATTAGTAAAAATCAGTAGGACTAGACACATATAACTAAGCTTGATAAGGATCGTTTTTCATACT
The DNA here is from genome assembly GCF_043381705.1 of Parasteatoda tepidariorum. Taxonomy (NCBI): domain Eukaryota; kingdom Metazoa; phylum Arthropoda; class Arachnida; order Araneae; family Theridiidae; genus Parasteatoda; species Parasteatoda tepidariorum. The sequence goes on from NC_092206.1 coordinate 19,723,765, forward strand.
TTAAAGAGCACTTTTAAGGTACGCAATTTAAGAGCAGATGCAAAGGATAATTCAATACACAATTTAAAACGCAAAAACATTATCTTTTTCGTAGAAACATACCTTCAGTTTTTTTGACTCAATGATTTAGAATGAATTACAAAACATTTCTAACAGAGTTACTGCTGAAGATGTAGATCCATAAATCTGAAACGATTCCATTTATGCGTTTATATCTTTGTTTATAAACATATTTGGACGCCTCTTTTTAAATAAAATTTTTCTGAATTTTGGGAAAGCATTACACAATTTCCCCAAATATTTGGTTCCCTTTTTCTGTAAAATATGAGTAAAATACTGAATTATACTGATTTCCGAAATTGGATGCTTTTAAATTATTGGGAGTACAAATTAGTTCGGTACGTTTTTTTTTGTAGTCAAAAATGCATTTATTTCAGAACAAAATGAACGAACAGATTAATCAAAGTATTGTCCATCGCTGGCTACTACTTTGTCCCACCTCTCAGGTTTCAGGAAATTTTCGAATTCCATCTCGAAAAAGTGTCTCGTCTTTTGAGGCGATCCAAGTTAGGATTTCTGCGAAGGAAGTGAACCGGTGACCTGCCAAATCGTGCTGCATCCGTCGTAACAATCAGTAATCAGAAGGAGCAATGTCCGGCGAATACGGCGGGTGCTGTAAAATATCCCACTTGAGCGCTTCAAAATAATTTTTTACGACTTTTGGGACAAGAGGCCGGCCGCTATCATCCAGAAGAATAACTTTGTCATGTCTTTGCTCGTATTCCGGCCGTTTTTCTCGTAATGCACGGCTCAAACGAATCAATTGTAGCCTATACCGATCGCCCGTAATGGAATCGCCAGGGTTCGGCGATTGAATGAACTTTTTGTTAAGACAAAACAAAACAGATTTAGCTACAAGCTCCGAAAGAAAAGCGGCAGAGATAACTCTTAGTCTGACAAACTAACTCCACTCTACACCGTTCCGCCTTTTATATAATTTTTCACCGCATCTCCAAAATTCTCGAATTGTCTCAAAGACGACAGAACGTCTAGGATTCCAGAATCATAGCGTAAAGACCTCGCGAATGACAGCCAGTCTCGAAAACTACACTGGCAGGTCAGAAAGGAACCAGTCCGTAACAGTATCACGTGAATTTGGTTTCAAAAGTTCAACCCTATTATAGTAAATGTTTTTTCAGTATTCTGAGAAATACCGTGAGAAAAAAAGCAGACATAAGGCAAATAAAAATATATAGTCTTAAAAAATAATAGCCCGCATAATTTCTACTAAAATTTTTATTTTTGCCATTTTGTCTGAGCTCAAGGGGGGAGTTTAAACCCCTCCCTTGTGTACGCCACTGATTGAAATATGTAGAACTAAAGTGAGATACAATTTTATTTTATGAAACACTTTTTAATGTTTCATGCTTCCTTTTAACATGAAACAAATTTGTTTTTATAGGACGCAGTGTAGCACATGATATTCGTCGCACGTTGTACATGATCTTATCCTGAACATCCTGTTAAGCACCTTTTAAGTACTTTTCAAGCACTCAAAAAATATCTTTAATCACCTTCCAAAAAAAATCAGAATTAGGATCTGTGCAGTAATAAAAATTATTTTTTCTATTGTTTAAAGTACTTAATTTAAAAACATAAAGTCAATAAATTTCAATAACATTTCCAAAAACTTGACATAATCACGATGATATAACTAGTTTCTGATAAATATTGCAGAGAAAATAATGCATTTTTTGTAATTTAGAACAACAATCGATACGGCAAAGAAAAAATCTCATTTTAATAGATAGAAAATTAAGCACTTTTTACAAATGCCGAATAAAAAAAGCACCTTTAAGGGCTTTTAAAAACGTAAATAAAAAATAAGCACCTTTCAACAACGCTACGCACCCTGTATCTGCAGCGTTACGACTACACCAGCAAGATAATTTTTTTTAAAAAAAAATATTTCTTTTTCCAAATTGAGTATCGACCAGGGTTTGACAAAATCTTCCGCTGGAACTGACAAAGTTACACAAAAATTTATTATTATTTGTGTAAAAGTAGAGATTTTTTGTGAAAATTTTTATTTATTTTGGATCCATGTTTTTTTTTGTTGTTATTATACATTTATATGTCTAATTTAGTGATGCTATAAAAATTTGCTTGTTTTGCCTCGCATAATCATAAAATAAAACTTGTTTTTATGAACTTCATTAATTTCTGAAATTGTAAACTATTGAAGTAGTTTCATTAAAATTTACATACCAATAAAAACTTAATTTTAAATAATAATATTAAAGAAAAGGACTTTAAATGTATGAGCTACTTTCGTAGGTTTATTTCCCCCGATCTATCTCAATTTATTATTTGAGCAACATCAATTTCTTTGTGAAGAACTTCAATGCATTTTAAAATCAAAATTCTCATTAAATGTGTAAGATGTTTAATTTAACGCTATCATTAAACCATTTTTTCAACACATTGTAAAAAAAACTAGGTTTAATAAAATTCATTACTATCTGAAATTGCAAACTATTAAGGCAAATCTCTTAACATTTTCATCCTAGTTAAAAATGAATAAATTATAGTGGTTAATGTACTTTAAATGTGCAAATTTTTTTAGATCATTTCCTAAGATTGATCTCAGTTTATCATATCAATATCAATTTTTATACCAATATATTATATTGATATCTTTCTACTCCATTACTCAGGGATGAGATTGGCCAAAAGGGAGAAAAGCTGAATTCCCTCGCGAGTAAATTTTACGAGTGTGCAATTGTTTAATAATAAATTTCAGACAATTTAATATAATAAATAACTATGTGTTGACATACTAATAATCGTCGATCGAAAAACAGTCAACTTTACAGTAACTAATTCAAGAAAAAAACTTTTTTCTCACAAAAATTGTGTGAATACAAATAGCGATCTTGGATTTTGAAATCGCGCGAATATGAAACTCGATATTCGATTTTAAAAATGAGAAAATGCCAACTGCAATATAGAATTTTTAAGTCGTGTAAATACGAATCATGATGCATAATTTTTAGATCGTGTGAATACGAATCCCAATGCCTCATTTCTTTACATTGCGTGATAACGAAAATCGATGTTTGATATTATAACCGTATGAACAAATTGGATTTTAAACTCGGGTGAATATGAATCACTACATAGGTTTTTAAAAACACGTAAATACAAATCGCGTAAATAAGAAACACAATGTACGTTTTCTAAATCACGTGAATAAGAATCGCATCGGGCAACTTTTAAATCATGTAAATACGAAAAGTTATGTTTGATTTTGGTTTATGTTTGAATAAGATGAATATATGTTTGAAAAGTTATAAGATGAATAATGATATGTTTGAAAAGTTATGTTTGAATAAGAACAGAGATATTAGCAGATTCTGGGATTGGGACACCTAAAAGGCTTGTCTGAAGAAGCGACGTCTGAATCACGCAAAGACCAGCTATCTGGCAGGCAGGTGAAAATGCGAAAAATCTTATCTTCAGCTAAAAATAGTAATAGTAACTAGTAGTAGAATACTAAAATAGAAGTTAAAAAAATTGTTTTAAAGATATTTTTGAAAAGAAAAAAAAATTCTTGCAATATATATCTTATGTAATAATGTCTAATAAATAAAAATATAAATTATGAATTTTCTTCACACTTTGATTTTTCTTTTGCACAGCAGTGTTCATGATACGCGCAAGTCTAATATTACTGAATTTGTTGATTTATAATAACTAAAATTCCTCATTTCATATTTTTAAAACTGAATTTCTTTTTTATTTCACTGAAATTTTTTTAAACTTATATTTGAAAACACTAAAAAAAAGTAGGCTTACAAAATATAAAACAATGAACTAAAGATTAAAATAGACATTTTATTTAAAGACATAAGAAACATCATAATAAAAATCTTAAGACATAAGAAACATTTTCATAAAACACTGGACAAGGATATGAATAAATAAAACATTAAGCTTCACTGTTTTTCAAAATCTGATCCAATTTTTGCATAGCATTTTGAATAGCATTCTTTGTGGTCTCATCAATAGATTTTAGAAATTCTTTATCCGAGTCAATTTTAGCAGCATTGCCAAGATTTAGAAACTGAAAAAACACAAACAGTTTTCATTAGTATAATTTGCAATCATATTTAACAAAATAAGCAATGTTGGTTTCAAGACAATTTTAGTTAAGTTATTTTCAGCTTTCCCCTTTTTCCAAAATGTTAAAAACAAATATTAAAACATCTTAAATTTTCTGAAATCACTGTTAAAATTGTTTTCAAAACGTTAGAAAGAATATCTATTAGAAATGGGTAAGTATAAATTTTTTCAGTATCAAGTTACAACAACCTGAAAATTTTTGTATCAAATACACAACTTGGTTTTGTCTCAATGAGGGAATGAAAAGTTATGAAATAAAGATTGAAATGTTTTTATTAATTCAATTGTTTTGAGTTTTTACTCCCTTATGATGCACATTCAATAATAATCCTGTCCTAAAAATAAAACAGATGATTCAAATCATATACAAAATTAAAAATGTTTTGTCACAAAAAAGTAGCATATTTAACACGCATTCGTAATAGTAATTTTTAATCGTAATAAATTGCGAATTCAAAATGAACTAAATCAACTGATTTCAGCAGACTTCAAATTGGTAATGTAATGAAAAGTAGATACATAAATGCTAATATTTTATAACAATGCATGCATTTCAATATTTTTTTGATGATTTGAAAGATCATTGGTTTTATTTTTCATTCATTTATTATTGTCTATATTTTACTCACAAAAAATTGTTTTCAACTATTCAGTTCTTAAAAGTTGAAATGCATCTCTAAGGGGAAGATTTATGACAAACATTTTTGTTCAGGGAATTTAAATATTGACTGATAAAAAACAAAACAGGTTAAGAAATAATTTAGGTTACACTACGCTAAATGTCCTTTTAAACTGTTTCAACAGTCTAGGGTTGAAAAAAAATTTTTTTTTTTTTTTTTGGAAACAGAACAAACTAGATTCTATTTATATATTTTATACTAATTAAATTAAGGTTTAATAAAACTACAAAAATTTTTTTTACAATAAATCGTAAAACAAATAAGTTGACTAAAAAGTAAGGGCTTTAAAATTAAATATAAAATATTTAACTCATTTAAGAATGTTTTAAATTTCCTATAACTTTTGCAAATCAAGTTACAAAGCCAAATCAATTACACTTTATTAACATTTCCAAAAAATCGACATATTTTCAAGTGTCCTCCTTGGGCCCCTAACACCCAGTTCCACACTATTTATATTCACACCCATGAGTCATCTCCATTCAGAATGAAGACTATTCATATTAGAGTACAAAAGGACCTATCTTGTTTCTTATAATGCCCCCTTCCTATCAACAGGTTCAATTCATACAACTCATTCGTTTGACTGTTATGCTAAAAATAACACTATAAACAAAGCATTCAGAAATACCTATTTTTATAGATATAGAACTGTAAATGATCAGTTTTCTTACCTGTCAGAGAAAAAATAAACTTTCTGTTCATGTTAAAATAAAATATTTTTCCAAGGGCAATGAAATTAGAGTTAACGTTATTAGAGTAAACATTAAAATTAACGTTAATGATGTTCATAATTGTATACGGATATATTTATTCGATTCACTATATCCGCATACAATTTGACGGGAATGGAAAATTAGGTAACCTTTAAAGAAGTTCAAGTTAAGCGTTCTCACCTTAATGACATTAGATAGTCCTAACTTCATCCTAATATAACAACTAGAAAGATGAAGTACTGAAGTACATCATTTCGGAGCAAAATTTCAAATTTATTATTATGCATTTGTAATGTATTCATACCTGCGAACATTGGAGAAATAAAATAACAGATTTTACTAGCGATATTTTTTAGGCTACGAGTAAAGTTTTGATATATCATGCATAATCATGTAAGTAAAAAAAGAGAAACTCAAAACTGGAAATAATAAAAGCAATTACATTTATCAAAGTAAAATACAGTACAGAACCCGTTATCCAGAAATCAGAAAACCGGAACGAAAGTCGAAAAAATTTCTCTCCATTTAAAAAAAATTTTTTTTTTTTCCCTCATAAAATTTATGATTTTTCCTTCTTTTTTTTAAAAGATGTTTACCTTACCATCATTTTGGAAATAATCATTAGTGTATTACTTCATCGTTTTTTCTTATTTTTAAGATTATTTCCAAATATTTCCTTTTTTAGTTGGGTTTAACAATAAAAAAAAACTGCTTTCTGCAGCGATTCGGAAAACCGGAAATATCAGTTATCCGGAATAGCGATGGTCCCGACTGTTCTGGATAATCGGTTCCCTACTGTATATGTATATAAATCTTAATCTAAAGAATATTTTTCAAACCATTACTTATATTTACTTATACTATAAACACTCTACATACTGCAGTGCTGGCCATAGTACCATCTGTTGAGGAATAAGAGAAGTACTTTTGCCATCAGCAGATATTTTATCATGTTTTTTGAAAAAAAAAAAATATTTAAATTTCTTTAACAAATATGGAGAAATTTGAGAATATACGGGTAGAGATATATATAAGGAAATTTTTTTTTTTTTTTTAAAAAAAAGGAGATACTTAAAAATAATGATTTACCTTTCCTTCTCCAAAAGATAGTGTGATTGCAGGTTTGTCAGAAGGCAAATCATTCATAACAATTTGAAGAGGACTACCAGATAGAGACATCACAACTTCACCAGGCTTTGGTTTTCTTGCTCCAAAAACAGGACGCCTTCAGATAAAAATATATAACAGTCAATTATAATGTAAAAATTTTAAATATTTCTCAAAAAATATAATAGCAATCGAGCAAAATATTAAGCAAAAACCTAAACTCACACTAATTTGTTATCTGCAGAATGTATGCAAAAATAAAAATACTTAGCGTATTGTCGTTTGTATGTGAGTAAGAAATTAAAATAGTAAATTGAACAAAAATTGAGAGAACATGCTCGAAATAAGATCTGGATTTATTGTTTCAGATTTTAAATTTGAGACTTTTTATCATTCATGTTCTCTTTTTTAATTATTTTTGGAAGTTTTTCACGAGACTTCCAGAATATTCATAAAAACTCACTGTGACTAATACATAATTCTTAAATTAATGAAAATCTGAGGGGGAAAAAATATTCATTCAAAATGTTTGACAATCATTTTGGTGATATATTTGTTTTTCCCTTTTCTGTATAAATAATCTGCAATAAATAATGACTTCTATTTTGCCTTTCTATGAATTATATTGGAGACTGCAACAGAAAACATTATTTCCTTCAAAAAATATTGCTTGGTCACAATAGCAAGAAAAATGTCATTTTTATTTCATTATAAACATAGCATTTTTGTAACTTTAATAATACAATTATGACAGTAACTAAGAAAGCTGTCATACTAACAGATTTCTTGTCATATGCTATACCCTTAATATCAAGCTTTCAATGCTGTAAATTCTACCTTGCTGCTCCTTTTTATTTACTGTATTAATTTAGGTTTTATTTCAACATAATTATATATATTAAAGCATTTATTATTATTTTATGTATTTCAGCATATTTATATGTATTAAAGCAAGTAGAACATTCTCCCGTGGAAGAATTTTTTCGGGCTTTCTGTGAAAAAACTCTCTAGCACTAATGTCTTTCTGCAAGATATTTTTAATAATAACAAATATATATGTTACTAGTACTTTAAAGTAACAAAAGAAGAGTTTAAAAGAAGAAAAAAAAAGTATATTTTTTTTAATTGAATACGTAATTCTGTTATGTTTAAATGAGTACCATGCTCGCATGTTATTGGGAGAAAAATACACTAATTATCTCCTTTTAGCATTTGGTGAATCACCAAAACATTAAAAAAAAAATAAATAAAAATGGGGCGAAATCCGTAGCAGTTACTACCGAAATTGTGAACAGATCAATGATGGACTCACTCAAATGTGTGTTTTGCTTCGAGATTTGGTTGTTATAATAAATAATATTATATTAAAAATATCAGATTTTAAAAACTTAGTGGAAAGCAATAGCTATAACTGCTTTAAAAAAAAATTGATATAATTATTAGGTAAAGAAGCAAACACTCAAATGTTTGATTCGAATTTCTGATATCTGAAATATACAGAGACATTTAAAAACCACGTGAAAATCAATACCAACTGCCAAGAATAGAATCCAAACACTGCGGATTTAAAATACTATCAGCGTAAATTGAGCATGTCAAAAAGTGACTATTTAAATGGTTGATTCAAATTTTACGGTCTAGATTCACCATGGTTAATTCCTGGCCAGCAAGTTTCTGTGGTAATTCAGAGTCACAGACCTTTTTATGTTTTAAGAACACACAAAAAAAAAAAAGTTTTAGAGTTAAAAAAAAAAAGAGTTTTTAAATGGGTTGTTCAATTTCTGTTGGCCTTAGTTAAGCAATTGGCCTTAACCTAAAACATTGCCTTAGTTATGATACATTTTTAGAAAGATCTTAGTCACAACTAAAGTTTTAAATGTTTTTCTCTTTTTGGTTGCGTTGTGAACTACTTCTTCAGTTACTGGAAAAATAGTTTCGGATTTACTATTATTGTGTTAAATAAATTACAGGAGTGTACGAAGTATGACCCCATGTTCCTGGAGTAATTCTAGGCCAATACAGTTCTTATCATTTATGCATTGTTATTTTGTCTATTATTGCCATATTTCATTGATTTCAATATAACACTTTGAGTCTTGATTTATTAAATTAACTTATCTTTGCAGATAGCTTTAACTGCATAAACCATTAGATATGTTAACAGTGACTGAACAGTTTAATAAAAATACATCATGATTGCAAAATGCAAAAAATTTAATTGAAACCATACATAATTCAATAGAAGAGCATAGATACTATACTGTATATAATGATAAAGATCTGTTCTATGTTGGAAAAGTCATAAAAGTGGAGGATAGTAAACGAGATAGAATAGTGACAATTGAAATTCCCTATATCCTTTATTGACCTATTGATTTAAAAGGTGTAGATCAATTCACAGCAGATATAGAAGCTATAAATATTGTATACAAATTGTAAAAAAAATATTCTGGTTAAGGAGTGTTGAATGTATGCATTTCTTATGTTGAATAAATTGTATTTAAACCTGAAATAACTAAGTATAATGTTTAACTAGCAATTGATAATCAATTTAATAAATTGTATTAATAATATACATAAAAAATGTATGTATTTACATTAAATATGTGAGTGACCAATAATTAACCCAAAAGTGACCAGGAATTATCCCATCCCTGGGGTTAATCCTGGTTACTAATTAACTTAAATTATTCAAATAATTTCATTGATAAATAGCATTATAAATACTTATTATATACATTGATAAATACTTATTCAAATAGCATTATTGATAAAATATTTTACTAGATGAACATCACAATGTGCTTCCTGCATGCCAAAATTAATAACTCTAGCTTAGATAGATTTTGTAATAATTGAATGTTGATGCTTATTGATCAGGAATTACCCCGGATAATTTTGGGGTAGAAAAAATATTAACAGATAAATAACAGATTTTTAAAAACCCCAAGAAAATTGGTAGCACTAGCAATAACAGCTGAAAAAACAATGAAACCGTCACAGTAAAAGCAAATAAGTTTAATAAAATATGTATATGTAAATGAGTGTAAAATTAAAATAATAAAAGATTTTTTTTAATGGCGGGCACTTGGGATGTATTGTCCCATTGGCCAGAACTGCTGCTCTCTTCTCGTTACCCAGTGGGCACTTGTGGCGAAGCCACGGCGGTGGAGCAGCACTCTGGCAATCCTAGCCAATGGGACAAGTGCCCGCCATTAAAATAAAAAAATATTTCATTACTGTACAATTTAAACAGAGTTTAAGAATTACATTTTGCCAACTTAAAGTAATTGTTCCCAAAGAAATAATTTGCTGAATGTGCCAGTTTTGAGCATTTGTATATTATTGACTAAAATTTGATATTATTTAATATTGTCAGATCAAATAGTGAAAAGCTGCAGTGGCTAGGTCTTAAAGGTGTAAAGATTAGTATTAGCCTTGGAAGGAAAAAAAAACTGCAGAATTAAACAATTCATCCTTATTAACAGAGTATCAGTTCCAGAATAATTAACATACTTTGGATCAAATTTTGGAGTTATAATTGTGCTTGGTCTCCTCTGTTTTGCAGGTGTCAATAATGATAACTCACTTCCAGTTCGAGTTAAATGGGACATATTAGGATTATTCCTTGCAGAAACTGGAACACTAATGCTTCTTTTTTTCTATTGGTAAAATGAATAAAACACAATTTTATTAGTAATATCTTAAAAAAAATGCATGCACTCACTCAAAACTCTTAAAATGTATAAAGAACATATAGTAGCAGAGGTCTGTCCAGGGCAAATTTACTACCGTTCAACGCAGGGCTGGGTTTTTGCAGTCAAAAACTGGTTTTTGACACGACAGTGGTAAAAACAGTGTTTTTACCGGTAAAAACCTACTGTTTTCTTTCATTTATGGCATATAGAGGACAATATATTATTTTCACATAATTGCCTTTATAAATGAATGTTGTAAATCAGTGTTTCCCAAACTTATGACTTTTGTGTATCCTTTCTAAATTTTTCGTAACGCTATGTACCACTAATTAAAAAATGAATGTATTTTTTTACTACAAAAAAATTGCACAAAAGTCAAAAATTACAACTGCTGTTGACACCACTAATTATTAACTGTTAACTCTGCAAAAAATGGCCAATAGAAAAATGTGTAATCGTAAATTTTCATGGTTGGCTTCGTTTTTAAATAAACTTTTTGTTTGCTGTAAGATATTTCGCATAAGAACGCGCTAAACTGTTCCCGTACCCCTGGGGGTTCGCGTACCAAACTTTGGGAAACACTGTTGTAAATGATTGCTATTGATTTTGCAACTATATACATGTACTCTTATAGAAGGATATACATTCATACAGAAATATTATTTTATACTTATTGAAAATAGTGATTCTTACTTTTATCATTATAGCTTGATTTGCAAAGCTTGGAACTATTAATAAATTCAAGAAGTAAAAAGAAGAATTTAAAATTTGGCATTTCTTAAATATTAGAAATAAGCTAAACAAAACTTTCAAAACTTGTCACTACTAACAAACTCTAAGTCAAGAATTACTGCTATTTTGTCAAGTTAAAAACTTTTATTCAGTTGAAAAAGCACATTAAACAAAAATTAGTTACAAACAAAATTACATGTTCAGTAGTCGGGGTCACTGTGCCGAAGCATACAATAGCATTAATTTTGCACATTTTTCATTCCCCAGTCGATTTTTGAGTTAAGTATGGATGAGTCCAAAATTTGAGATTATTTTACCAAACACTTATAAATTATATTAGCAAATACTCAAAATTATTTTACCAAAACTATGGGTTTTTGACATGATGGTAAAAACCTGTCAAAATCTTGCCAACCCTAGTTCAGCGGTACCTTAACAAATTCACTGTTTGATCAAACTGTATTTTCGCAAATTCAACTATAAGAAAAATAGTACTTTCACTAAATACTTTTCCTAAAAAAGCAAATTTTAATATTTTCCTCCATGCCTTTTAAAACTTTGTAGTACAATTTTTTTTTATGAGTTAGCAGACTATAAATTTATGATTGAATATATATTTCTTTTTTTCATCGCTAAACAAATCTTTGTCTTAATTCATACTTAGAAATATTTCATTTTCACAACAACTCAGTATTAACCGAGTACAGCATCAAAACTTGTCTCAGTATGTTAATATTAAAAATCTGTTATTTTATCTCAGTATACTCAATATGCTAAGTGTCCTGAGTACTTGGTAAAATACTAATTAAAATGATATTGTGTACATGCTATGTTGATTTTTTAATTTTCACAAAATAGGTACCTTTTAAAAAAGCCTAGACAGACCCCGAGCAGTAAAATACAAAACAAGAGAATTAAATGGGATTCAACAATCGTTGAAAAATGCAATTACTTATGACAAATACTGTCCAAATTTAAATTTGCTAATTATTATAATTTTACTTTTTTTTTTAATCAAGTGAATACTAAGAAATGAAAATGAAATTCAATTTTTTATTTAAATTTTTTTCCATAGCATTTCTTAAAGCTGAGCATATGGAAGAAGTAGTAAGTTGGCGAGCTAAAAGGCATTACAATCTTCAACAACCATAGTTCCATCACTGAAAATATTAAAATTTAAAGTTTCCTAATTCTTTCAACCGAGAAATATTTTATGAATAAATACTTTCTAGCATACAACAATGATATTAGCTACTGAACTGTCTTAAATATTAACAAAAAAAATAAATGGAAAAAAAGAATTATCTTTTTTTGTCAAGCTCTGTACTTTTGTCATGCTCTGGCTTCAGGAACAAAATCTGTTTTCTGAATAATAGAGAAGTGTAAATTTAAGTGTCTCTTCCCTCCATATTCCAACATAATTACCATAATAAGATTCGTAATTTAATAAATTCATCTAAATTATTTTTATTAACAGTACCAAAGTAAATGGTTAATAAATTTGCACATCATTCAAACACTTTCAAATAGAATTGAAATATCCCAGCATTTATTTAATTTGAATATCATGTTAATGTATCACAACAAAATATTTGCAGATTTTACGTCCTGCTACCCAAAAATGGTTAACAATAAATTACCCAAAATGCTCAGTATAGTTACAGAAAGTTGTTAATAGTCCACAAAAAATATAGCTTTTTTGTATTTAACCAATCACATGTATGTAACTGTTATATTGGTAGGCTTATAACATAACATAGATTCAATAACATTTATATTAATTGAATTATCTCTATAAATATTGAAGCATTAGTTAAAAAAAGAACAAGATTCTGAGGAAAAAAAAGGTCATACAAATTTGTTTAGGGAATTCCTCCCTCCCCCCTCCCCTGTAAACAGACCCTTAAGCTTTAAAAAAAAAATTAAGTTTAGAAAACAACATTTGTGCAGGAGGAAGGAAATTTTATTACTTCATCTAAAACAAAGAAAAGAATTACTAAATTTTTAAAAATAGTAAAAAAATGTTGTTTTTTTTTCTTTCTAGTTTCTTGACTTAGGGCATATTTGAGACTTTTGTAAAAGAATGAGTTGGGACAGATAAGTATTGGAAAGATATGGCACTGTTTGCATAAACGGATTAAGTTGAAAATACCGACCAGGTGGCCGAGTGGTTAGAGTGTCTGACTACAGAGCCATTGGCCGCGGGTTCGAATCCTGCTCAGGGCATGGGTGTTTCTTTCTCTCTCTGTGTTCTATGTCCTTTCTCCTTTGTGTGAATGTGATCCGCCCTGTAAACGGGTTTGTGGTTGTGTGACGTGGGCGACGCCCACTGGGTAACGAGAAGAGAGTAGTAGTCCTGCCATTCCTGTGGCCAATGAGAGAAACCCCAAGTGCCAGTCATTAAAAATAAGAAGTTTTGAAAACTGCTTTCTCTCAAACCAATAATTTTTCATAATTCCATCAAATATAACAGCATTTATATAGCAGCTAATACGGCTTCTATTGCATACCAGATTTTTTAAAATTTTTGAATTTGAAAACTACTGAACTTATCAAACTTATGATAAAATACCTTCAAACTTTTTATCTAAAAGTGATAATAGCATGTTTGCCACAGAAAAAAATAAACAAAATAGTTGCTTTCAGTCAGGGTTGGCAAGGTTTAGGACAGAATGGATTAATCCCCGGTTTAAACCGTCCTGTCCAAAACCCTTTTACTCAAATTTATCTGAACAATATTTAAGAGGTAAAATAAACATAGAACTAATAACATATTGACAATTAAATATACCAGAGAATATTTGTTTTTAAAAGTATAATGTTTTATTAATATTGTTTGACTCTTCAATTTAAACAAAGGAAGATTAATCAGTAATCAAGTTCAATTGGTCCTCTCATTCAATAGTACATAACAAAAGTTTGGCCTTGCCATTCAGTTTAAAATATTAGGGACTAAGTGTTTGGTTCGTCATAAACAGGTTTATTTATCTATAGTACTATTCAAGAATACCTACTTTTATTTCATTCATGTTCAATTCTTTTAGCATAGTGGTGATACATCACCAGTGTCAGTAACTGAAACTGATGTTATGCCCTTCAAAACTGTTAATACATTTTTCAGTTATTTTCTATTTTCAATTTAAACTAATATATTTATGTTTAAAAACATTTTTTTTAAATAGATGTCTTTTTTATCATCCTTTGATGTANAATTCAAATGTTCTAGCTTCTAAACAATCAAATGTTCTTTAATAAAAATGTTCTAAAATTAGGCTTAACAAATTTAATGTAAATATGCATATAAACTTAAACTTTATACATATAAACTTTATTGCAAATAAACTTAAAATAGAAATAAACAGTAAAAAATATTAACTTACTTTTGCTTGGAATAAAAGAAAAATAATGCTCAATTATCCTTTATAATGATTTATAAAGCTTCTAATCCAGATCACAAAACTATAAATAAGTGTTGCCACTTTCCTGTGAATGAATTAGTGTTGCCACTTCAAAATATACATAATTAAATCAAGTGTATACTTTCGGGTGTAGTGAATTACAGACATATCCCGTGCATAACATTAGGCATGTCCCGTGCATAACACAGATAAAATAAATTTATAATCTTATCAAATAATGTATTTGGAAAACATGTAGCATAATTGAATAGAAGTAATATTTATTAGTTAAGAAAAAAATATAATGACAATACACAAGTTCTAAATTCACAGAGTTTATGAATAATAAAAGTCAAGGTAGAAATTTATCTTTTTTCTGAGTCCCGTGCATAACGACTATATTAAATGTCTTTTCAAGTATTTAAACTTTAATTTTTGATTTCTTTTCAATACAATATTTAAGAAACAGTCTTGTTTTGATTTGAATTGTAAAAAAAAAATTAATAACTTCATTATTTTATTATTTTTATATACTTCACTGGTCTGCAAATGTCCCGTGCATAACAGGAGAATGGCCCTTATGAGGAAATTTTTTTTTTTTTTAAAAACTGCGGGAAAATTTATCGAATTTCGTTCCGGTTTTCTGATTTTCGGATAATGGGTTCTGTACTGTCTATGTTTAAAAAGTGATTACTCAAATTCGAAATTCAGGCACCGTAATATCGTATAAATTAATCATTAAAAAGGCGATCGAGAAATGAAATAAACTTACAATGGAGTCAGTGCAGATTGAATGATTTAAAAAGTGAATTCAAATGTGCTAAATTTTTTTTATTTTTTAAGGAAAAAAAAAAAGTTTTGAGCGTTCAGAAACTATCTTGTAGGGTGTAGACTTTCTACCCAATTTATGCTTAAAAAAAAANAAAAAAAAAAAAAAACATCGCTAGGAGTACAGAAAAGTCTCCCAAAGGTCTACTATTCTTGAAAATAGTTGCTTTTTTTTTTTAGCCTTTTCAGGCAAAAAAAGTTGCCATAGTCGCCTCATGCCAAAAATAGTTGCATTTTAGTCACCTGTGGCAACCCTGTAATAGTTGAATTTTAGGTTCTACCAAAAAAAGTACTGCTCCTAAAGGGCTCGTTGACAAAAAAAACAGTTATTAAATCTTTAAAAATTAGAATTTAAGGATTTTACACTATGTCAGTGAGATTAAATAGAAAATTTAATATTTAAAAAATGGGGAGATTTCCGAATCATGATCTGTGCCAGATTAATCGCCAACTCAAAAAGTATAACTTGTAGTCACCCCCAGACAAATATTAACAAGTTTTTTTCTTTTAATTTTAAAATAAGAACTTGTAAGCTTAAAATAAAATTTATTTGACATCTTGGCAATTGTGGACAATGGGACAGATCACGATACAGAAATATCTCCTAGACACCCGAAAACAAATAAAAGTAAAATATTAGACAGTAAAAATAGTTACCTCTTTCCTTTGAGTTCTTTTTCTCTCAGATGTCAATTTCGTTCTGAAATAAATATAGTAAAAATTATAGTATAAAAATTGTAAAACTAGTTATTATGGTAAAAGGTTATATTAAATTTATTTAGGTATGATATATTGGCCGGTATTAATACTTCTCAAACCGAACATGCACGGACACAAAGACAAAAATTTTTTTTTTGATGTGCTCCAGCTTTGCAAAAGTTCGCACAATTCTACTATATATTTACATGCACCTTTGAGTTTCAGATTTTAATTTTCAAATTTTATTATAAAAAATAATGAAGTATTTAAATGACTGAAATGAATTTTAGAAATTGTCAAAATTATAAGATATTATTACTACATAACTCAACTTAAAGCAAAAATTAAAAAAATATAACAATCAAACAAATTAACTGTATTTGTACTATCTTCCAAGAATTAAGAGCAAAAACACCTTAAGGATATTTCTGTATTGTCTGTTGCACCAACTCAGGGGTCTATCCCGTTCAAATTTACTGCCGTTTAACGGTACTTTTACACATTCAATTTTAAGAAAAGCGGTAGTCTCACAAAATACTTTTACCATATTTTTGTGCTGCCTTTTTAATGTAATTTTCAAATTTCACAAATTATGACTAAATTTTCACAAAATAGTACCTCTGAAAAAAACTTAGATAGACCCTTGCAATTACAATTGCCAAATATATTTTAAACTAGCAAATTAAAATAAAAAATGCCGCTGTTTGCTTAGGGGTGGCAACGAGTTATACGTTTTGACGTCACTTTTTTTGTGAGTGATTCTGCCACAGATCACGACATGGAAATCTCACCAAATTCTTTCTTTTTGTTATTTTATGCCTGAAATGTCTTAAGCCTTTTTGAAAAATTAAATGGACAAAAAAAAAAAGAAGATAAAAGAGCCCTAGAGTACGGTAAAATTTAGAGCTCCAGCTCCCGTGAAAACATTCCAGAGCATCCCAGTTCCTTGTAATTATGCATAGATTCAGTAGGCATAATTCATTGAAAAGTAATTGGATATTTCTGTATCGTGATCTGTTCACACCAACTACAAGATGCCAAATAGATTTAAAACTTGTAAAAATTTTACAAAAAACACATGTAGATGTTTGCCCAGGTGTGGCTACAAGTTATATCTTTCCAGTTAGACCCTTTCTGTGATGTATTTTTTAGTTTCTCACGGGCCGCTGCCCAAACTTGGCAATTATTCTGTTACAGATCACAATACTGAAATCTTCCCAAATAATTTATTTGTGTGGGTAATGTAACGTAATTCAAAATTAAACTTATTTTATAAATACTTTTCATGTTGTGGGGGCGGAGTTATCGACCATGCCAACCTTCATCTATCAAAAGGTACCTCGTGATTGAATCAAGTTAAAATCTCTTATACCAGTGAATTGATGTTTAATTTTCGTAGTGGTAGTTACGCTATAATACTCCCCCACCAGAATTTTATGAGGGATAGAATTCGATGAATGGATAACACTAGTTGCTGTACTTGTGAAAGACCGGGAGAGCTTTGTTGAGTGCTGAATGTGAGAGGTGTATTAACATCACGTCATAGCGTTCGTTGTTGCATTTTGCAGTCACAAGTCAACTGTTCAATGTGGACTATCCATCGAAGTAGGCGTTAATGTCTAGATTTTTGCGAAGTGGGTTTTACTGCATGTTCAAATCACCTCCGGGTCATCAATGTGGGGGCGGAGTTATCGACCTTGCCAACATGCATCTATCAAAAGGAACCTCGTAATTGAATCAAGTTAGCATGTCTTATATACCAGTGATTTGATGTTTAATTTTCTTAGTGGTAGTTACGCTACAATGTCATCAGATAAAAAATGTGCAGTACATATTCCAGAGACGATAAAAATAAGAATATTACTAATGAAAAGAAATAAATTAATATTCAAAAATATTTATTACCTTTCATGCTGCATACGGAATGCATTTTCATTTCTCGGACATTCAGTTTCACGAACTTTTTCTTTCTGTTGCATTTCCATCACTTCAGCTATAGTCATATTTCTAATGTTTTCTGGATACATCTTTAAACGGTCCATATAAAGTTTCTCAATTTTACAGCATCGTTCAGCACATATACTGTTCATATAATTTTCGAAATTAGTAGCTTCAGCTTTGAATGCATTAAGTAGTATTGAAATGCTTTCAATCTTTGCTTGAGTAAGTGGATCCACATTCTTAACTTTTCTTGCTTTACGTTTAACCATGTTACCTGTCTGGAAAAATATTTAAAATTTTAATATCGAAGTTTGCTACGCTGTGCAACACAATAAAAAACGTACTCGGCTCTTTTTTAAATGTACGTTCTTAAAATTACTTGAAATTTGCCAAACATCAAGCTCATCATTGGTCAGTTTTGAGCTCTTTAAAGAAAAAAGATAGCTTTAAGCTTTCAAAGCACAAATTAAACTGATAGAAACATTTTTACAGAATTGTTCTCTTTGCGAAACTTTCACTAATGTAACTTAGAACCTGATTAGAAAAAAACATTCGCCTCTGAAAAACTGGCTAATCAGATTCCAGCGGATAGCTTTGATATCGCTTTTGTGATTTTTTATGCAGTTAGAATGACTCTGAAGATCACACTTCAGATTCAAAACAATATACAACAGAGCTCGTCGCACTCTACAAATCTACGCCTACAAATAAACAAAACCAGCTCCCGTCCAATTTGGATTTCATTTTTCAAAGAAAACTTGAATTTCAATATTTAAAACAGATATCAGGTCAAATAAGAAGTAATCTAAAAAAAAAAAAAAAAAAGCTCTTTTAACGACATAAACCTAAAGTACTGAACCGCTCGCTTACTAAATTTGTTAGGATAATTTATTAAGATATTAATTAATTTTACCTGTAAAAATGAACTCTGCAAGGGCCTTACATTTTGTTTTTAAAATAGGTGACAGAAAAGAGACTATTAAGTTTTATACGAAAGTTCTCGGAATGAAAGTAATAATTATTAACACATTTTTTAAAAAAAATTCATGCAGGATATATAAATTTAATAAAATTTTCTATTTTTTAGGTTTTGCGTCATGAAGAATTTGAGGAAGGCTGTAAAGCAACCTGCAATGGGTATTTCATGTTTACACTTTTATTAAAACATTTTATTAACTGAATTTTCGTTAATGATCATCTTTCTAAATAAAAGGAGGATATTTTAGCAACTGAAAGTTACTCGAATGGTGTTAAGGTCGTCGGGCTACCGAAGCGGGGGTGCCATCCCCTCCGCAGAGGATCAAAATTGTGATGGCATGTCTTCGGATCATCCTCCGGGATGTTTCCCAGACCGTCGCCAATAGCCCATTGTGCAGCTCTAGTGCGACGTAAATTAACAACATCGAATGGTGTTAACAAAATGACGTTTTTTCAATGATACTGATTTGACATACTAATTGTTTTACTACTTGAAGTTAAGTTGAGAAATTATGTTAAATTTTTTAGGTTTTAAATAGTTATTTAGCATAATCTGATTGAAAACTTTCTTCGCTTCAAAAGTTTTGCTCAGGGTCCCAACTTCTAGGGGGTGTTAAAATTTTCTGGGAAGAAGTAGAGTAGGTTTGTGAAAGATGATTATTCGAAATACTTTTCACGCACTCCAATTTTTTACTTGTTTTGATCGTAACATTTTAAAATATTATTAACATGAATAATCAAGTTTTATATTGAATTCCTATAAGGATTAAAATGTTTTTATTTAATTGCGTAAATTATTATGTATTTCTATTTTAATACGGCATAATAGATGGTTTATGGCCTAATTTAATTATTTTTAAACCAATTACGTAAAAAAAACGATATAGAATAGATGGTTTATGGCCTAATTTTATTATTTTTAAACCAATTATGTAAAAAAAAATATATCTTTATCCGTCAAATAAGGTTTTAATTTAAAAATAAGTTTTAATTTTTTTTCTTGCTGCATCGAAAAGATTTGAATGTGACCTCAACATTTTAATCAACACATTGTTTCCATCATGGTAAAGTTCTTTATGCTTTTTTTTGTAATTACAATCAAAATTACTCTAAAAAATTAAACATTCAACTATGTATCATTTACACAATACTTTCATCTTAAAAATCTATGTGTATATTTTAAAACTCAGATAAATTCCTGGAATTATGAACTATTTAAACTTCATTCATCTGTATTTAAACTTCATTTATCTATTTACTGTAACTTAAGTAGACTAGTAGACTAGTAGTAACTTAAGTAGAGGGGGTATATTGAAAGTGAGATATTTGGATGAAAAACTTAAATTCAAATTACATTTTGAGGTTAAATGGGATTAATTTCTGCAAAAATATTAAGATTTATTTATTAGAATATTAAGATTTATGTAAAATTAATTTTATATTAAAAATACATGTGAGACACAAGTTTATGTGTACATTGCTCAGAAAAAAAAGAGGGGAAAAACTAAGCACCTTGACTAACTTTTGATCTAATTATCACGTAATGGAGCATTCAAAGATTCGAGGAACGGACTTCAAATATATTCATTAGCTTGTTTGGATGATATTTAAAGTTTCAAAATCATATGCAAGAACGTATTTTCTCTGAATAAAAATATTTTTTTACGACGGATACTGATTTCTTACCCAAGAAAACAGCAACCTGGGATAGTTTATTTAGGAGAGCGGTTGAAAGTTTTGACCCCTTAATGTTTATTTTACTTATTGCATTTTTTGAGAATGTTTTAAGCAAATTAGAATTCTTTTTTTGCACAAAATAATGGAATCAATGCCTGAACAAGCAATAGAATCAAAGATAATTCCTCATAAAATGAATTTTTAATAATGAAGAAAATTGAATTGCAAGGAGTACACATTTTTACATCATTTTCATAATCTGAACTAAATCAGCTGAATAGTTCCTGAAAAATCGAATTTTAAATATCTGACTTTTGCGAATACTGGAGACTCCTTTAAGAATATTTGCATGAAATGTTGAGCTATTACTTTCCTCTCCTCAACCCTTGTTTCTTGAATGGTTTCCTGAGCCATAAATTTCTGGAGAAGATATCTTTCCTGGATACTTTTACATGCAGAATTTTAACTATAAAAAAAGCTAACCTAAGAATATATCATTAAAAAAAAAAAAAACACCCTTAACTGTATTTTTCAAACAATTTATTTTATAATCGACATTAAACACCCAACCAAATTCTGAGTTTACGACTATCAATATTCATATCTGTAGCCTAGTAATTATGAACACAATCCAGAAGACAAGAAAACTCCTAGATCAAGCTTTGGTGGATTAACTTTTGTGGGGAACTTTTTAATGGAGCTATCTCCTATTTGTGTTACATGAGGAGGAAAGCCACAAGAATTTCCCATAGTTGGTCCAATGACATGGGATTTTAACCCATGATCTGTCCACCACTGAGGATATTTATTTCAGCATTGTGTTCGGTGCGAGCCTGGAGCAGAATTCATATTGACCAGCCAACTGTGGGGTTTGTGCCTGGGTCACCACGTTGGGAGGCGAGCGCTCAATTCCCCGAGCCACTGTGGCAGAAATATGTATTTTTAAAGAAAGGAAATGAATAATTTAGGGAATATAAAACTTAGGTTTCATTCGGCACCACTGTAATCCAGTGCTCCGGGCGATCGCCCGTCTTGCCTGTCCTCATTTCATTTACATCATTGACATTTTGACTGAAACGAAAGTATATTTAGTTGCAGTTTATTTGTAATATCCAGGCATCTGATTCGACTACAATTATTCTAGACCATCATTTTGTGTGGAAAACGTCTGTATTGTTACCTATGTCAAAATAATCACTAAGTTTTGAAAACTTCAAAGAAGTAATTTGCAACAACAAAAAAAAGACATCACTAAAGAGGGTTAATTTAANACACTATTTTTTATCATTATTATTTCACATAAATAATAAAGTTAAATTGAATAATTACCGAATTCTGAACGAAAAAAACAAAGTAAGGTTTAATCTCTTAAAAATAAAAACAAAAGAATTATGATATTCATTAATATATTCAACTGACAATATTGAAAGAAAATTAAAAAACGATTATACTCTTCAATAAAACAAAGTGCTAAATGATTTCCGTTTGTAATAAATTCAATCATGTAAAATAATACTTAAACATATAATATCAAAATTAATTTTCACATTTAAAAATAAAAGAGAAAGTTTTTTTAAAAAAAAAATATACCTAATTAATTAAGAAACACTTCTTTATATATTCTTTTCAATAATAGATTACGTTCAGAACAAGGTAACGACGGCGATCACAAAAAGTCAGTCCCATTTAAAATAATCTACAAGAAACGATATCAAGTCGCGACAAAGAAGGAAAAAAACTAATCGGTGCGGAAGCGAACATGCCAGATCACGATATATGTTCTCAAAACTGATTCTGATTCTACGACTCATCAATCAAGGCCATTTCAATATAACAATACGAACATCGTCTTCCCCAGCGCGAGTTGGCATTGGAGCGTCCTTGCGTGTCTTGTATCGCTATATTGTATATCGCTATATCGTTCGTCTTCTTTATTCGACGACTTAAATCAGATTTCTGATGCATCGCCTGGAACGAAAGTCGCTGTATCGGCCTGCCGATACAGCGACTTCCTATGTCAAAATAATCCAGTCCTACCTATGTCAAAATAATCACTAAGTTTTGAAAACTTCAAAGAAGTAATTTGCAAAAACAAAAAAAAGGTATCACTAAAGAGGGTTAATTTAAAAGATGAGTCTCTTATCCATTTCTGGGCAAAGTTATATAGATTTAACATTAATTCACTTTAAGTTAAAAAACAGGTCTATTTAATTTCGCACCTTAGCTATTTCAGTTGTCGGAAGAGGTACCAATTTGGAAATATCAAAATTTTATGGGTACTTTTTTATATTTTTGTTTTGTTTTTATAGGCCATATGATGGAAAATGGAGCAAAACTATGATTGGATATGGCCCTGAAGATAATCATTTTGTTATAGAACTAACTTACAATTATGGAGTCAAATCATATAAGCTAGGAAATGATTTCTGTGTAAGTTTTGGATATAATATTTTTCACTTCAGACATAAATATTTTTTATTGTTATAAATTATGTTGGTAACTTACGCTTTTTTCCCTTTTAGTAATTCAATAAAAAGCAGAGTGGAGATGGGAAATTTTAGCTTCAATTTTGCTCAGCTTTGCTGTATAGTCGATTTGCAGTCAATTCGTGATAATTCAAAGTACAATAACATTCCTTTAACTCAAATTTTTTGCGTTCCAACCTCTTTATTTTTTATTCAATGTTAATTTTCCTCAATTACTCGATATTTACTTCTTACAGAGTTCTCCCTAGGGTAAAACGGCACTTTGCGTTTTGAAAAGTCTAAACTCTAAAAATTTATCAAAATGTGCAATATTAAGTAATAATTGAATTTATCATTAACAATTTTTTAATTACCCTCGTATAATATAATGTAATATTTTTTGTGTATTTTTCCAAAAAAGTAATTCTTTCTTATTTTCAAAATAAAAGAAAAATTTGTTGTTCATAAAACTAATTAAAGGCATGTTAAAAAGCAATCTCTGTGAATATTAATTTTTTTTTTTGCACGAAAAATAACAAAAAGTTATTAATTGATGGATAACTACAATTTTAACTGAAAATATTAAGAAAATAAACATTTAAAGTTTTTTTTTAAAAATATTTAACAAAATTAGTTTTAAAATTTAAAAATCACTTAAAAATTTATTAATATCCCCCTACAAAAAAAAAGAGAAAAAAAATACAGAAATTTAACCATATGAGAGTAATTCTAACAATCAGAATTAAACACAGATAATTTTACCAGCGTGTAATTATTATTTAAACTGAAAATTAATTTTTTTTCAAAATGGGATATGAATAAAAGGGTTATGTTTTTTTAAGGGATGGCTGCTTATTTTTACAAAAAATGCGAAGAGGATGCACTTCAAAGGGCAAGCCGCCCTTAAAAAAACTCTTCGGGAGAACATCGTTTCTTATCATTCATTCTTTCAAAGCATATTGTTCTTTAAAGCTAAAAGAATACTAATACCTTTTCCGACTACCAACGAAGTGAAATATTTCCCAGCTCCTTCTTTTGAAGTTCCTCACACTTCATGCAGCATGTCTTAAACAACATCTGCTAAGTCTCTGAATGTTGTTTTATAAGCATTGTCTGTATAGGTGCAGTGCCTTGGTTAATCAAATAAATATATTTCTCTTAACATCTGAGAACAACATTTAAACTCATTGATGCTAGATTTTTACTATATTGTTTGAAAAGTCCTTTTGTCTTCATTGATGAGATATTCATTCCTTTTCATTTATCATTTGCAGCCTAAAATCATTCGCTAAGTTGTCAAACATGTTGAAGCCAAAATTGAATTGAATTTTGCCGTGAACATGATGTTTTCAATATTGATGAAATGTTTCTTTTTCAAATGTCTTCCTAATAAGGCAATGATGTTCAAAGATGAAAATCGCTGCAGAATTAAAATGAGAAAATAGTCTTAGTCAGATTCAATTCTTGTCATTGGTAAGAATCGAAATCGCCATTATTAAAATGTGAAAGCTTTTCCTTTGTAGTCTGAATGTAACAAAAAACTTTGATGGCAACAATTTTTTTTTAAAGATTTTATGAGGAAATTAGTTTATTTCATGTTAAAAAACAAAAAGTAATAATTTTTGTGGATAAATGTACTGTACATAGTTATCTACATGATTTGAAAACTATAAATTTGCAATTTCTGCCAACAATGACATCAGCGAGATTACAGTCTATGGATCAAGGTATCATAAAGTCTGTCTTAACAGTCTTATAAAGGCATCTTAAACTGTTTTATTATGAATGATTAGTCCGGAAAATAAACGTTATTGAAAACTGAGTCCCAGTTTAAATTGATGTGTTTGTAGTCATGAAGTTGATTTCCAGTGCTTGAAGTAATAATACTAGTGAGATGACAGTGGAAAAAAAAATTTCTGTAAGTATGGATTCTTTAAAAAAATCAACAATGAGCGAGATCCTTGCCTGTGACACTAAATGAACTTAATGAGGCAGAATGTGAAATAGTAGATTTTTCAAACTTTGAAAATATTGCTTTTTGTAGTGAAATTCCAGATGAAGAATTTATACAATCAATCACAGAAAAAATTGATGAAAGTGATAGTTCCAAATGTATCAGAAGCTGGGCTTCAAAAGTTCCCCAAAGACTTAAAGAACAGAGATAATATAGATGCTTTTATATTTTTGCACATTAAAAAAAAATGATTTGTTGTTGTTTACAGGGACTCAAAAGTGCTTAATTCAACGAAAAGTCTAATTACTTTATCAAAATGTGAAATTCGATTTAAAAAAAAGTTGTGAATTGTATAATTTTGTTTATGTTTTTTAAACTGTTTTTGTTCTGTGGTTTATGATTATTATATCCAAATTTATTATACATTAAAAAGTAAAACACTGTAAAGTAAAAAGGTAACAAAGTAAAAAAGTAAAACACTTTTGACTGGCATGTTGTAATTTAAAAGTATTTTTTTTTCTTTTAGGGAATAACAATAAATTCAAAAGATATATTGGCCAATGCCAAGAATCTAAGCTGGAAAATAAGTCAAGGAAATGAGTTAAACTATGTTGAAGCACCTGGAGGCTATAAATTTTTTGTTGATGACAAACCTTCTTCTAAATCAGGTATTTATTTAGCACTTGCTATTAAAATACCAATTTTTCTCAGGTGAGAAATGCTTTTTACTGATTTAATGGATGGTGGTTTCTACAGCAGGGGGTATTGTACTCTCTCCTTGTGCAAAACTTTCGGGTTATTGATCAGGTCTACTCTCTCCCTATTTGTCTAGCGCGTGTTTTCTTGTTCCCTGCTGTTGATTTTTTGTATAGGTTATTCAAAAAATTTTTCTTGTGAATTGATTTTTTTAACCTCCAACTTTTTATACCTTTCTCAGCAGAAGATTTCATTTTAAAAATGCAAGGAAATTTTTAAATATTTGTGATTTTGTTAAGTGTTTAATGCTCTTTTATTTACTTAATGGAATAAAGTACTTCAAAAATTACTGATTAAAATATGTTTCCTTCAAATGAATAACATGTACAAATTCTTTAAGTCTTCACGAGAAAACATTCACATTTAAAGGTATGGCAATTCAAATTAGTGGCAAATAATTTTGAAGCCAATAACTTTTTGTTTAGCAGCAAGGTTTACATACGACTAAATTATTTCTATACTTTTCGATTAAACTGAAATAAGTATTATACCAGGTCAGTTTGGACACAATCATAGACCTTTAAATTTGCTGTCCTGTTCCAGATTTATGAAAACAAAAACAATTATTCAGACATTTAATTACGCATATGATTTTGACAACAAGATTTCCAAAAAACAATGAAACAACTGCTGCCAACCTTTATGAAAAAAAGGGAAAAAGTTGCTGCTCTTGACCGTAAGTCATAATTCTTGTTAACATTCAGTCATAGAGACTGTCGCATCAAATCTATTGGCTTAAGATTTGCACCAAGCAGGTTAGAAAAATTAGTTGTGTTTGAACCATGTTTCTTTACTTAATTTACGTTAAAAATAATTGCAAAGAATCGCTGCAAACTACTGCTTAACTGCAACGCACTGATTACTACACTACTTTTGTTGTGATTTACACTACAAACTATGAAAAGAAGTAGCAACTACAGTAATTTCTCTACTTATAACAGGCTATTTCACTACTACTCGTCTGTGTTTATTATCTGATTTAGTAGGTTACCTTAAAATATTATCTGCGCTAATTAATTAGCATATTTGATGTCACCCCCTCTAACCATTAAGATTGAGTTCTAGAAAGTGAAGATCCGATCATTAGATAAAAAATTAATCCAAGTAATCTGTTCCCCCCCACACACGCATTTTACAGGGATTTAATCATCTTAAATAAGTATGGGTTTTTCAATCTTATTCATTGCTCCCCAAGATTTTTCTTTTGTTATTTTATTTTTTACGTTTTTTGCATTTGTCAGACATAGTTTTACATAGATATGTCTGACATTAACAAAAGTAGCATTTTGAGTACGTAATATTGTATTATTTTTATGTAGATAGCTGCACTGAGGGTTAGTGTTAAGAAATCCAAGGGATCCAATCTGTCAGAGGTGGATCTAATTTTAATGAAAGAAATTGAAAATTATTTGCATTATTACTTTAGTCAAAGAAATTAGAAAAACTGATTATAGAATGATTAAAAACTAGTTCTTGTTTTTTGAGCAGTCCTAGTTTTTTTAACATGCAAAATAATTCTGTAAACTTTTTGAAAACATAAAAGGCACCATATTTTAACATTGCTTAAACTATAAATGGCAAGTAGTGTCACCTGTAGTTGTTTTGATTAGTGATTTTGATTAGTTATTTTATAAATTGTTGAAAATGTCTACTTATTATTATCATAATTCTCTTTTTATTTTAACATTTTTGTAAGAAAAATAGTTGGCTTAAATATTTATTGCAGTTGATTTTTATTTTGTTTCAGACCCTGTCCAAAAGGTTACTTTATCCTGTTCTAATCTTAAATGTTCTGTTGGTAAGTAGATAAACATAAATTGTGCCTTTATTAGTTACTAATTTTTTTCTCATTAAAAGAAAAACTATTAATGTTTTTAGTATATTTAAATTAATCTTGCAGAGCCAAACTTTAATAATATGAACTTTGATAACACAAATTTTTCAATATCATAAAATAGTTTGAATTCCCTGTCTATTTGCAATATTTTTTGTACAAACAGACACCTTTTTTTTTGCTAAGTATATTTCTATGTCAGCTTCAATTTCTTAAAATATATTTAATTGCCAAAAAAATTTTTTTGCAACTGCTGAAAATTTAAAATCCTCTTTTTTGTATTCCAATTCCCAAAATGTTGTTAAAGTTTTTTTTATAAATCGCTCGAGATTCTAAAAAAAAGATTTTTTATGCTTGAAAAGATATTGCCTAAAAATCCATTTATGGAGAAGTAGACATACAAGATGTATGAATAGATAAATAATATCTGTTCATAAAAAACAAAAGAACTTATAATTTAATTATGGAGTAGTTACTGGGAACAATAATATTTCGGTGTGTGATGATTAGGAAGAGTCAGAGCTATTAAAGAAGGTTACGGCACTTGGAGATTATCTGAAAAAGAAGATTATAGAACAAAAGAATTTCAAAACAAAAAGACGTAAAGGCAAAGATATTGACATTGTTTGAAATTAATGTTTTTTTAAGTTAGTACATGTTATACAGCTCTTAAAATGTTAGTGCTATCAAACTCAAATGTAGATTCAAAAGTTATACTTTGTTGTTGTTATTGTATTTAATGAAGAATATCGGATTACTTTACAAAAATAGGAAATTCAGTCAAAAGTAAGGTTGTAAATTTTAAAATCTTATTTATTTTTCTTAAACTTCCTTTATTCTGTAGTTAACAAAAAAAATTTAAGTAAATGCTCTATACATTAATTATAATATCCAAATTTATTATATATTAAGAGACAAAAAAATGAAAACTAAAGCTAAGTTGAACTTTCAATAAGTTATAGTTTTTCTTTCCCCTCAGATTTGAGTGATCATTTGAAGTTCTGTAAAGATTCATAGAGTGTAGAAGAAACATTTATGCTTCTGTATTTTTGCACCTACAAGATATTTGTATTTTATTGTTTACAGAGACAAAAGGGTATTTTATTGTTGTTGCTTACAAAGTTTCAAAAATGCCTAATTTAACGAAAATTGTCGGATTATTTAGCAAAGATGTGAAATTCAATTGACAGTAAAGTTGTAAATTTTATAATCTTGTTGATTTTTCTTAAAATTTCTTTATTCTGCTGTTTACAATTTTTTTTAAACAAATGATCTATGCAATAGTCATAATATCCAAATTTATTATATGCTAAAAAACAAGAAAATGCAAACCAGCTGTAAGTTGAACTTTCAATAATTTATAGTTTTTCTTTGGTCCCCTCAGATGTGAGTTATCGTTAATTGACTTTTTGTTCTTCTAAATATACTATTCATTCTTTCCTTATTTTCATTTTGTTTTATTTATTTTTTCAAATAGAATATTGGAATGGCTTGCTAGGCATGAAAATTTTCAACCAGGAAGATAAGACAGTATTAATGGGTTATTCTTCTGAACAAGTATTTTTTATTCTTTTATTTTCAAACTCTTGGTTTATATTTCTAAAAAGTAATAATATAAGTTTTCAACTTATATATTAAAAGACTGATATTTATAAAACTATAAAATATTTTCCAAATGGAACTTGAGTATACATAAGCTACAATTTGGAATGTATTTTAAATTTCCATGATAATTTTATTACTTTTCAGGGCGAAAAAAAATTAGGTGTCCTAATATAAAAAATGGTTAAAGCGGAAAATTGTTATAAAATTTACCAGTTAATCTTTCTGTGATGAATAATTTATTTTAAATAATTGAAATTGTTTTGAGTTAGTAGTCTCAAATGTATTATTTAATCCAATTTGTACCAGTTACTATGATTTTCCCTTAAGTTTATGTTAATTTGTTTTGAAAACCACTATTTGAATGAAAAGTTTGTGCAGATTTTCATTAATGCGATATTTTTGCTAATTGCAATTTTTAAAATATTAATAATTTTTGTTGTGGTAAAAATTATTGAATTATGATTTGTAGGCAAAGTTCATCCATTGTGGGATGTTAAAAAATTGCTATTAACCAGCAATTAAAAAAATTTCAGCTATTCTAGAAGAAACCGAGCTTGGAATATTTTTTACACATAATAAAATGTGCTTATTGTTTACAATCAGAAGTACTACAATCTTTTAAAAATTTGATTGTGGTATATATTTGACTGTGGTTAAATATAACTGTTTCATGAAAATATGACAAATTCAACAAAATTTTGATATTTGTACAATAACATATAGTTTCATTGCAGTGCAAACTTGAACTTGTAGAAATAAATGAACCTGTCAGCCATGAACAAGCTTTTGGTAGAATTGCTTTCGCTTGTCCAACTAATGAGGTAGTATTAAATGTGTCTTCTATTTAATTTTCAACTTTTAGTGCAATTTAAAACTATTTTTTAATGTAATTAATGAGTTTTTATAACTATAATGTGCATTGATTTTTTCCTTCTGTTTTTTAGTAGAATTTGTGTTTTAGTGTTCCATTCTATTTGTATAATTTTGTTTCCTGTTATAAAAGGTAGTCACAAATTTTATCTTAATATTTTTCTGCTTCTAAAATGTATAATTTACAAATAATAATAATAATAATGAATGAGTTGGTGGGTGTGAGTTTCATTATCTGTTTGCACTATTAAGATTAAGATTATTATTAGAGATTTGTTGTTAAATTTAAATATTTAAGATATATATAAAATTTATTTATCTCACTGATGATCTACTTCAAATTGTGCCAATAATTCTTTTAAACTTTTGCTCATTGAAATTTTTTTTATATATAATTTTACTCTCCTTATTTTTATTCTTGGCAACATTGTTTTTTATTTTATTTTTAATTGTTTCTGAGGTATTACAGAAGTTAGCTTGAGTAGCACAAAATCTAAAATTTTACAAAATATGTTTTGTAATTTTTAGAGATTTTTTAATTGTTTGCAAAAAAGTACTTTAAATTCTATTTTATAAATTGACTTTTATATTCATATTTACTAAACATATTTTCATAAATAAGGAATAATGCATGTTAAATCACTTCAGAATTAAACAATAATTTTCATTGATTTTATTAACTTGAAAAAATCTATAAAAAAAACATGATTTTTCACTATTTTCTCTGCAATATTTATCAGAAACATTTTATTATGATTATGTTAAATTATTGAAAATGTTTTCGAATTTTTTTGATTTTATGTTTATAAATCAAGAACTTTAAACGATAGACAAAAATAATTATTACTGCTGCACGGATCCTAATTATGACTTATTTTTTTTTAGATAGTGATTAAAGATATATTTGAGTGCTTATTTTTTGTTGAAAAATCTGGCTAGGCAGCCTGTTCTTATTTACGAAATATATTTTTATAAATAAGGAATAAAGAATGTTAAACCACTTGAGAATTAAAAAATATTTTTCATTGATTTCATCAAACTTTATAGCATTTTTTAATATTTAAAACAAAATTTGCTAGGACACATAAATTTTTTGCCTTTTTGTGAAAATGTACACTACTATTAAATAACTGCACAAATGTATAAGTATATCAGATAAAACTGTCTTTTATCACTGTCTCTGAATAAAATTTTCTGTCATAATTATGACATTTCTGCTACAGTTGAGCTCCACCAATGAACAGTCAATTGCAGTGTATTTTTTTCAGTGGTTCCAACTGAACATCTTATTAACTAATGTTATTTATGTCCTCATAGTGGACAGCCAAGAAATTAGTGGTTTGTTTGTTCTAGACTCTAATTTCTTTTTTATAGATTTTTTTCTTCTTAGTTCTCTAACCTTAATCGTCATGAGTTATGTCTGCAAAAAATGGCATTTCTTTTCAATTTGTCAAATTTCACTTTTTCTTTCTCATTTCTTAAGTTAGAGTCAACAAGTTATTTGAAAATGTTGTCGTGCTAGTTGACATATCAGCAATCCAAGCAGTTACATCTTTAGAATTCTCAGATTCACAATTAAAAGCTGTAAAAAGAATTGAGGGTCACTTTTGAACCTAAAAAAGAATATTGTATTGCAGTAGGTACCCTCTCATTGTTAAATATATGGATAAGATCGAAATATCTTCTTAGTGCTCCATTATGTGCTGAACTACTTCCTCATGTACCTCTCGAGCCATAAATTGAACAAGCCATAAATTGAATATCTTATGCATGTGTGATTGTGCTCCGGAAAAAATCCGGATTTCTGGATATTTCGCTAACCACAATACGAAAGTTTCCGGAAATCCAAAGTCCAGAAGTTTTAAAGAATCATTGATCACATATATATATAAAAATTCTTGTATATTTTATTTAAAAATATTAGAACCAGAATTTTTACTTGGCATCTCATTTGTAAATATTTTTTCTGGTAGAATAATAAATGTGATTAGAGATAAAAGTGAACTTACACATAATTATTCATTTAAATTATGCTGCATATAATTCATTTGGAATATCTTGTTTTGAAAATTTCAGTGATTTAAATTTATTAAGATATTAATTCTTTGAATGATTTTACTCAAGAAATTTTCAGAATTTTTGAGTTGGGCCCACTATCATATATCATATGTCACATGCTTATGTCATATTTATGTATATATTCTATTGCTCGAAAGAAGCAAACTCTGTCACCAATAATTGGTTTTACTGTATGTGGCACTATAGCACCGTCCATGTTTAAAAATTCTTGTTATTTAAATAAGGATCAATAATAAATCTAAATAATAATTTCGTAACTAATAAAAATATATTTACAAAATTATTCCAAATTAATAAATGCAGTGAAACCTCCAGGAAAGGCCATCTTTATGTAGTGACCTCCTCTATTTACGACCACTTATGGGATGCATGGAATTTTTTCCATAGACCGGGCAAACTTCTTCACCAAATGCGAAGAAGGTCAAATAAGGAAACACGAAAAAATCGCAACAGAAAAAATTAACAAAATAAATAAGTAGATTAAAATGTATTCAAAATATTTGTGTGAGCTTATTTAGAGAGCTCTTTTTGAAGATCTCTAAAAGAGACCTACAACCTCTTGTTGCAGTCAGAGTGGACTAAAGATGATGCTATCAAAGAATTATTTTTGGAGTTGAAAGCTAAATTAGAAAAAGAAAAATTATTTTAGAAAAAAACTAAGCATCTCAAACAAACAAACCTCTTCTCATCTTTTAAAACTAACTATATTTTAAAACTAAATGGAAACTTAAGCAAAAAACATAATTGTTTGTTTATTTATTTAAAACAGCTCTATCATTCATAATTGGTAAATTTGTTTTTATGCACAATTATATCAACAGCTATATTTTATTCAGCTATCCAGTTTTCATAATGCCAACACTTGTGGCATTTGCGCACCTGGAAAATGACACTGACTAAAATAAAAATTGTTTGTGAAAAATCACATAACTTCGATAACATTTTAAAGTCAATGGAGGTAACCTCTAAGAATGATCAACCTCCATTAACAACCATTATACTATGAAACAGAGAGTGGTTGCTCCCGAGAGGTTTTACTGTACTTAACATGTAATTAAGTAATCAACATTATTAAGACAATCCAACAAAATACTAAATAAATAATGTATAACTAATTTTTAACATTATTTAAATTGTTACTTAAGATAACCTGTCAAATGAATAACAACTATGGTAATGCCACTAGATAGGTGCCATATAAGAGAAATATATATAGATTAGTATTTTGGAACTTCTTGAAGAACTCAGAATAATTTGCTCTTTTTTTTTGTATTTATTTGCGTATGTGTGTTTTTCTTAGTCGAAAAACCTATTAATTTTTTTGTATTTTATATCATAATCTTTAGAAAAAATTGAAAACTAAATTGTTATTGCAATTTTTTTCTTTCTTTTTCAGTTATCTAAAATACAAGAAACAATACAAAAGGCAGGACATAAAATTATAACTCCTTTAGTAAGCTTGGATACTCCTGGAAAAGCTACAGTTTCTGTTGTGATTTTGGCTGACCCTGTAAGCAATTCATGATTCAAAATTTGTCTTTTTTCTTTTACGAATACTCTTGTAACAAATTTGATTTTTTTAAAGAATTTTTAATTTACAATTTTCTATGTCCTTTCATTACTCATACAACCTTTGCTATGCAGCCTCTTAGGAAAAAAAGCAACAACAAAAAGAAAAAACAATGTTATCTTGAAACAGAATAACCTTTGATTTTTTTTCCTTCTGTATACCATAAAAAGTGTTGAGTGTTTAGTTTCCTGTTGCAATTTCATCTGATCTTGTTTTCAATTTCTTGTTTAAAATTTATTTTATGTTACATGAAGTTTCAATGCATTTTGTGAAAACAAAAGAAATGAAAAGTTTATCAACTGTCAAATATATATATTATGTAATAAACCGGATACACTAATTTTTGTTGAAAATAATGTACAGTTGTTCAATTTCTTATTAAAACTTTTTCTTAGTAAATTTATTTAATCCTATTTTTTCTCACATGAAGTAGTTTACCATTTTTAGATAATTACTGCTCCCAGAACCCAAATACCCTAATGACTTTTGCTAATTTAAAATACTACTCAATTTATAGTTATTTAATTACTCTAAAATAAAGTATTGTTAGAAAATTTTTCTATCTTTTTTACCTCTTAAGAAAAAGGCAGATGAGTATGTTTAAATTAAACTACAAATTTTAATAAAATAATATTGTTAGTCATAAGTATTTTATTTCTTGATCGACTTATTAAAATATATATACAAAAGGCTGAGTTATTAATATAAAACAAATAATTACCTTCCTAAAATGGCATAAAATTGTTACATTTTGTTTATTATCTCTGTAAACATAGATTACAATATGAATACATTAATATAAAATGGAAAAGAACAGTCTTTTTAACTATTCATTGTGTTTTTAAATGTTTGCATTTAATGCTTTGGTGTAAATTTAAATTATATTAAAGCTATGAAATCTAGATCATTTGTATGGAACGAAGCATAAAAGTTGTAAATAGGAGAGGATTTAATTAATTTTAATAATAATATTTTTTTACTAAACAAAATTAACTACTAATTTATTTGTTTATTGTTTTTAAGGATGGACATGAAATTTGTTTCGTGGGTGATGAGGCTTTCCGAGAATTGTCTAAGGTTGACCCCCAAGGAGAGAACTTACTTAATGAAGTGAGTAAAATATTTCATGCCATTACTTTTTATATTAATGTCTGATTAGATTTGAGGAAAATAGCGAACTTTTTATGTACTTTATTTATTCATTTCTAAGATTTTTATTGTATATTTAAAATTTGTAAAAAAATATGACTTTAGAATTTTTTTAAACCTTTATCTAAAGTTTTTAAGAAAAATTATCGATAATAAGAGAAATTTTTTAGATTGTAATGTGTAAAAATTTTCTCATATTGATTCAGATTTTAATGTTAAATGTTATTTTAAAATAGTTCAAGTTATCAAATCTTAACTAAATATTATAAATTCAGTTATTTTTGAAAGACTTCAAGCTGTATAGAATATAATCAAATGTACTAAATATTCAAATGTATAGTTTTTAAAAATAAGCATTTCACATATACTAATTTCTTAATCTCAAACTTTTGTTATTATTTTAAAACTTAAACTTTCAGTGTAAAAAGTTTTGTAAAATAAAAATAAAAAATATTTTTAATGCTACTGGAAGAACAACATATTTTTCCTTGAATTTAACTTATACTTGTTGTATAACAAATAGAGGGTATCTAAAAAGGAACTACTGGCATTTTTTTCCATACTAAGTATGAGGTAAAAATAATTTGTTTATTTTAATAATATGTACATTTTTGAGTATATTTTAATTCCCATTTTTTATCCAGTTTACGTTTTACCTTTTAGTCTACTTAGTTTGTCCAAATTTATTTGCTTAATACTTGACAGGTTGAAGGTGACAGGATGGTATTTTTCTAAAACTTAATCTTTTTCAATTTATAACTTTGTTTGTTATCTTTCTTTTGATTATTATTTTTTAAATACAACATTTTTAAATAGTCTATTTAGTTTGTCCAAATTTATTTATTATTGAAAGGTTGAAGGAGAGAAGATGGGTCTTTTTCTAAAATTTGATCATTTTCAAATTATAACTTTGATTGTTCTCTTACTTTTGATTATTGTTTTTTAAATACAACATTTTTAAATAGTCTACTTAGTTTGTCCACATTTATTTGCTTAATACAGTACAGAACCCGTTATCCGGAAATCAGAAAACCAAAAAACCTGAACGAAATTCGATAAATTTTCCCGCCATTTTTTTTTTAAATGTTTTTTTCCTCATAAGATTTTAGGATTTTTCTCTCTTTCTTGAAAGATGTTTACCTTACCAACATTTTGGAAATAATCATTAGTGTATTACTTCATTGTTTTTTCTTCTTTTTAAGATTATTTCCGAATAATTTTTTTTTTAGTTGGGTTTAACAATAAAAAAAACTGCTTTTTGTAGAGATTCAGAAAACCGGAAAACTCAGTTATCCGGAATAGCGATGGTCCCGATCGTTCCGGATAATCGGTTCCCTACTGTATT
>NC_092206.1:19761687-19779646 GCF_043381705.1 Parasteatoda tepidariorum
GGAATGACAAATGTAAAAAATTTTACCTGGTTTGATTCATTCAAATTTATTCCACAGCAAAGCTTCTTTAAGTTGAAGATGGAAACATACTGCAATTTTGTTCTATGATGCCAGTTGTTAACTTCTGAAGTTTTTATTAAAATATTTTTATTCTAAGAAGATTGCAGGTGATAAAAACATTGTAGTGAGGGAATGACGCAAAACACTGGGGACAAAGTTTAAAATAGTGCTGTGTTAATATTTTTATCAGAAATTTAATTTAAATTTGATTTTCTGAATTCTATATTTCAATAGTCTGAAATAAAAAGCACGAATTTGTAATTTTTTTTATTTTTATTTCAGAAAAAAATTTTTCTTTTTTTAAATCAACAGTGGGGACAAATGAGGGAATGACATATTGGTATATTTTAATTACCTAAAATAAATAAAAAATAAAATATGATAATTTTATTTTTATTCTTTTGTTAGCCTGCATTTTGAAGGACATTTTCCCTGAAAAATCTTTTTTCGTAAGTTGTAAAACAAACATAAAATACACTGGGGACATGAAAATGTTTTTGTGAGAATGACCCATATATAAAAGTGTGTTTATTTGCTATAAAATGAGGAAATTCGAAGTCAATATTCTGTTTCAACATTTAGCCCGATATCTTTCCTTAATATTGACATATATTATTTATATTCGACCACGTATAATATTACCGATAACTAGTGTACCCTACCAAAGGGAATAATTATAGTCTTATTAGGGGGTACACAATGGGGCCCTATAATTTAGTATACTATATGTATATATATAATAGTGTGCTTATTAGCTTTAAAATGAGGAAATTCGAAGTCAATATTCTGTTTTAACACATGGCCCGATATCGTACCCTAATATTGACCCATAATATTTATATTGGACCACTTATTGTATTACCGGAAACTAGTGTACACTATCAGAGGAAATAATTATAGGCTTATAAGGGGGTACACAATGTGGTCCTATCGTTTACTATGTATGTATAAATATAATAGAGTGTTGAATAGCGTTAAAATGAGGAAATTCGATGTCAATAGTCTATTTTAGTACATGGCCCGATATCGTACCTTAATATTAACGTGAATAAAGTGTTCTGTATATAAAAATAACTATTTTTTCTTTGGGAAATAGCGAATAATATCTATAAAACGGATACATTTCGGATAATTTTCATTTATTTATTTATTTTATTTATGTTATTTTTTTAACTTCTATTTCAATATTTTAAGTTGAATGAAGTGTTCTATAATTAAAAAGAATTATTTTTCTTTGTTAAAGAGCGAATAATGGCTGTAAAAGGGACAAAAGTCGTATCAGGAAGCACGCACACATCACACCCCGTAACTCCCTATAATATTAACCTATAAACTTCAAACTCAGCCCGCACTTGCAGTTTAATGTATCGAAAAATTGTACCAAAGGAATTTTTTATACACCCATTAGTGGGCCCACAATGACCCAAAATATGTTTTGTTATAAGCTAAATTTGTGAGGCTGGCATGAGAGGCGTGGCGAAGTTGGTAGCGCTTTGGGCAAGTTAGATTTGTTGTCCCGGAGAACCTGGGTTCGAAACCGCGTGAGTGTCAACTTTCAAATTTTTTTATTTATTTTTTATTATTTTTTTAATATATTTTTCGATATTTTAACGTGAATAGAGTGTTCTGTACATAAAAATAACGATTTTTTCTCTGGGAAATAGCGTATAATAGCTATTAAATGGATAAATTTCGGATAATTTTTATTTATTTATTTATTTTATCTTACATTATTTTTTTAACTTCTTTTTCAATATTTTAAATTGAATAAAGTGTTCTCTATATAAAAAAAATTATTTTCCTTTGCTAAATAGCGACTAATGGCTGAAAAAGGGACATAAGTCGTATCAGAAGGCACGCACACATCACACGCCGTAACTCTTTATAATATTAGCCTATAAACTTAAAACTCGGTCCGAACTTAGAGTTTAATGCAACGAACAATTGTACCAAAGGAAATTTTTATACACCCATTAGTGGGCCCACAATGACCCAAAATATGTTTTGTTGACTAACCGGGAAAAGGTGCTTAAAGCTAAATATTCGTGGGACTGGCATGTGAACAGGGCCCGATTAACCCCTAAAAATAGAGGAAGCATAATTGGATTTTGGGGCCCCCATAACTTGATCAAAAGAAACTTTTTATATTTTTCGCCCATGAACAATACATTTTAAAGAGACAAGAACCATGAGAAAACTATAAGAACCTTAGAAAGGAATACAGAGATCTTATGCAATCATGTTAGACCCTTCTTTACGTGCTTTATAGTAACAAAAACACGAGGGAGTAGCTAGCACATATGTTAAAAAATTTAAATATTTAACTAAATTAAATTATAAAATTTCTTGTTATACGAAAGGTTCTTTGCAAGATTAGTCTCTTATTTTACGCCAATTCGTTTACTAGCGGCAGAACAACACAAAATTCTAATTCAGCATAAATTATTGTTACTGCACCAGAAAAATCATACCAAATAATTTTCAAACATGAAACAAAAATATTTTTCGTACTGATAGATATTTAAAAGTCTTGTGTGTTTAGTTCAACAATAAAAAGCAGAGTAAAATTAATTTGAGCACACATGATAGAGAAAAAAGATTTTAAAAAGAAATAAGAAAATTCATAGGTTTATTACCATTACATATGTTTTTTTCTCGCTGTTAAATTCGCAAAATCTTCAATAATATCTGCAAATTGTAACCTATTTGTAATATCGCTCTCTTTTGCCCAAAAGGGCTAAACTACTTAATTTATTATTTGAAAGAGTTGATCTCCACCGATTTTTTATTCTTTTCAATACAGAAAATGAACGTTCACTAGTGCAGTTATAAGTCACTAGTGCATTTTAAAAAATAAGAAATTGGGCCCTTAATTTCAGTCGTTTGGGGGCCCCCCTAGAATTTTACAGGGGAAGCACTTGCTTCCTGTGCCTTTTCGGTAATCAGGCCCTGCATGTGAAGCGTGGCGAAGTTGGTAGCGCTTTGGGCAAGTTAGACTTGTTGTCCCGGAGACCCTGGGCTCGAAACCCTGCGAGTGTCTACTTTCAAATTTTGGTTATTTATTTTTTATTACTTTTTTAATATATTTTTCGATATTTTAATGTGAGTAAAGTGTTCTGTATATAAAAATAACTATTTTTTCGTCAGGAATAAGCGAATAATATCTAATAAATGGATAAATTTCGGAAAGTTTTCATTTATTTATTTATTTCATTTTATATTATTTTTTTAACTTCTTTTTCAATATTTTAAATTGAATAAAGTGTTTTCTATATAAAAAGAATTATTTTTCTTTGCTTAATAGCGAATAATGGCTGAAAAAGGGACAAAAGTCGTATCAGAAGGCACGCACACATCACACCCCGTAACTCTCTATAATATTAACCTATAAACTTCAAACTCAGCACGAACTTAGAGTTTAATGCAACGAACGATTGTACCAAAGAAATTTTTTGTAGACCAATTAGGGGGCCCACAATGACCCAAAATATGTTTTGTTGACTTACCGGGAGGAGGTGTATTAAGCCAAATATTCGTGGGGCTGGCATGTGAAGCGTGGAGAAGTTTGTAGTGCTTTGGGCGAGTTAGATTTGTTGTCCCGGAGACCCTGGGTTCGAAACCCTGCGAGTGTGTTTTTTCAAATTTTTTTTATTTATTTTTTATTATTTTTTTTAATATATTTTTCGATATTTTAACGTGAATAAAGTGTTCTGTATATAAAAATAACTATTTTTTTTCGGGAATTAGCGAATAATAGCTAATAAATGGATAAATTTCGGATAATTTTTAGTTATTTATTTATTTTATTTAATATAATTTTTTAACTTCTTTTCAATATTATAAATTGAATTAAGTGTTCTCTATATAAGAAGAATTATTTTTCGTTGCTAAATAGCGAATAATGTGTCAAAATGGGACAAAAGTCGTATCAGAAGGCACGCACACATCACATCCCGTAACTGGCTATAATATTAACCCATAAACTTCAAACGCGGCCTGAACTTAGAGCTTGATGTAACGAACAATTGTACCAAAGGAATTTTTTATACACCCCTTAGTGGGCCCACAATGACCCAAAATATGTTTCGTTGACTATCCGGGAGGAAGTGAAGCGTGGCGAAGTTGGTAGCGCTTGGGGCAAGTTAGATTTGTTGTCCCGGAGAACCTGGGTTCGAAACCCTGTGAGTGTCGACTTTGAATTTTTTCTTATTTATTTTATATATAATTTTTTTAATATATTTTTCGATATTTTAACGTGAATAAGGTGCTCTGCATATAAAAATAACTATTTTTTCTTTGGGATACAGTACGAGGAAATTTTTATAGGTGAATTNTAACAAACAATTGCACCAAAGGAATTTTTTATACACCCATTAGTGGGCCCACAATGACCCAAAATATGTTTTGTTGACTCACCGGGAGGAGGTGTTTTAAGCTAATATTCTTGGGACTGGCATGTGAAGCGTGGCGAAGTTGGCAGCGCTTTGTGCAAGCTAGACTTGTCCCGGAGACACTGGGTTCGAAACCCTGCGAGTGTCTACTTTCAAATTTTGTTTATTTATTTTTTATTACTTTTTTAATATATTTTTCGATATTTTAACGTGAATAAAGTGTTATGTATATGAAAATAACTATTTTTTCTTCGGGAATTAGCGAATAATAGCTAATAAATGGATAAATTTTGGATAATTTTTATTTATTTACTTATTTTATATTATGTTATTCTTTTAACTTCTTTTTCAATATTTTAAATTGAATAAAGTGTTCTCTATATAAAAAGAATTATTTTTCTTTGCTAAATAGCGAATAATGGCTGAAAAAGGGACAAGAGTCGTATCAGAAGGCATGCACGCATCCCATCCCGTAACTCTCTATAATATTAACCTATAAACTTCAAACTCAGCCCGAACTTAGAGTTTAATGTAATGAACAATTGTACCAAAGAAATTTTTTATAGACCAATTAGGGGGCCCACAATGACCCAAAATATGTTTTGTTGACTTACCGGGAGGAGGTGTATTGAGCCAAATATTCGTGGGGCTGGCATGTGAAGCGTGGAGAAGTTGGTAGCGCTTTGGGCGAGTTAGATTTGTTGTCCCGGAGACCCTGGGTTCGAAACCCTGTGAGTGTCGACTTTGAAATTTTTCTTATTTATTTTATATAATTTTTTAAATATATTTTTCGATATTTTAACGTGAGTAAAGTGCTCTGCATATAAAAATAACTATTTTTTCTTTGGGAAATAGCTAATAAACGGATAATTTTTATTCATTTTATTTAATATTATTTTTTAACTTCTTTTTCAGTATTTTAAATTGAATAAAGTTTTTCTATATATAAAAAGAATTATTTTTCTTTGTTAACCTATAATATTTATATTGGAATACATAATATATTACCGGATACTAGTGTACCCTACCAGAGGAAATAATTATAGGCTTATGGGTGTACACAATATGACAATCAAGTTTAATATGTATGTATCAGCAACCAAAATAAAAAATTAATTCAACATGCCAGTGCAAAACTTTAATCAGAAATCCTGGTGTCAAAAGTTCAAGTCAACAAAACATTACTTTGCTTTTCTGCCATAACTGCTGTCTCCTCTGCCCTTAACAGGGTGGGGACATACCAATCTGGATCAAGCAAATTGTTTTTCTCCATAGCGTTTCCAGTCTTTGAACCATTTATAAACTTGAGAGTGAAATATGAGTTGCCAAAATAAAATTTTTTTAAACTTAAAAAAAAAAAAAAAAACGTGTTGAAAATAAAATTTTAAAAAATTATTTTATAGAATTGAAAACAAACACTCTGGTGTTCATATCGAAAAAATGTTTGATGCTTTTTGTCAATATGTTTTAAGGATTAAAAAATTTTCTTTTTTAATCTCCATATGAATTAGTTCTTGTTCATTTACGTCGCACAATGGGCTATTGGCGACGGTTCCATATGAATTAGAAAACAAAATGTAAAAAAACAAAAAAGAATTACAGTTTATTCTTTGTACCTTAAAACAGTGGTACAGTTAAAGAGGCTTGAGAGTTCAAACTTCACCCAGAAATCATCCATGTGAATTAAATCAGTTGTTGATAGAACATAAAAGATATTTAATCCATAAAAAGATGCATCATGGTAATAAGATAATTTATAAATAAACACAATGCAATTAATTTTAATTTTGGGCATTTAAGTTCCTTTTTTTAAGAAGAGATAATTGTGAAATATTTTAATATTAAACAGAAAATATTTTTATTATGAAATAGAACTAAGTGTAATTTGTTATTTCTTTCAATCTTAAGTTTATTGTCACACTGGGATTTTTCTTATTGCTATTCCTTACAAACAAGTAAATCAATGAGAAGTTAAGGTATAGTTTTATTTGCACACATGCATAATGTTGAATTTAAACTATCAGTTATTAACAAACTGTGATGATTATTTTATAATTTAGATTGAAAAGCTAAAAATCAAATACATGCACTTGTAAAAATAGTGCCCCCAAATTTACTTTTACAAATTTTACTACTTATGATAAATACGATGAAGAAGTTTAGTTGCTTGCACAAGTCTGAAGCCCCGTGGCAGAATCGTGGCGACACTGTCGCAGAATGTCACTGAGTTCTTGCAGAAAGATTTTTCATTTGGGAAGTAAAAAATTTTGGTTTTCCTTTCTGCAGAAATTTTTGAAAGGTTCTATCTTCTTTTCAGAATTATATTCAAAATTATATGCTATTCTTGCGCATCAGAGTTGGAAAAAAAGGCAGTAATTTTTCTATTTCCATTTGAGAATAATGAAGTAAAAAGTTTGGCTTCCTTTTCTGCAGAAATATTTGTTCTATTTTTTTTGGCAGTTATTGCTATTGATTTTCAAATAGTTTTTAAAATTCGATATTGTTAATCTGATATTATTTATAACAGCTGAATCTTGAAATGAAAACACGCATTCGTAACCATCCTTTTTAAAGAGTTCGATCTGGGGTGATTTCGCAGTCAATCTTTTTCTTTTTCGTTAGTTGCTGCTATGAATTTCACAATTTCTAATTTGTTTTTAAATTTGATGATGACTTACAAAAAAAGAAAATAATTAGTGTATTTTCTCCCTGCAAAAGGCGAGAATATAGAATAAAAAATTTCACATATTCAATTTTAAAAATTACATTATTTTTTGCGAAATTTTTTTTCTTCTTTTGAAGTTGACGCTTTTGTTACTTTAAATTAGTAACAAATATATTTGTTATTACTAAAAGTATCTTGCTGAAATATATTAATGCTGGAGAGATTTGTCGCAGAAAGCCCGAAAAAATTCTGCCACAGGGGTCTTAAGCAGCTATGTTATTTAAGAAATAGATTAGTTTCATTGCATACTGTTAGTTCTTAGGTTCTTCAACACACAAACCTACATCTCCCTTGGTTGTAATTTGGTCATGACAAAAATCATTACTGAATCTATCAAAAGAACCGGAGGTATGTTGTACATTTACAAGTAGACATGACTTACTACGAGCAAATAACATAAAAAATGCTACTAAAAAATTACCGCTACTACACTATAAGCAACAGAACATAACTATCTTATTTATGCACATAAAAGTTAAAAAGATAATTTTGGGATATCTTGTATAGTGTTTATTAAAAAAATTTTAAACCAACTTAGTTATTTTTACTTTGTTTAATGTTTTGCAACTTCTTTTTGTTTTTAACCTCCTTGAAAAAGAACACTGCATAGGAACTAAAAGAAAATAATTATTACTACTATTCTGTACTCCTTTTTTTTTAAGCTCCTTGAAAAGGAACACTGTGGAATTAAAAAAAAATTATTACTCTTATAAAAAAAATTTCTCTACAATTCTTCATTACATATATTTTCCTAAGAGTAAACTCCAAGTAACTATATTATCTTTATAGTTTTGGATATCAATCTTACTTGGAATATTACTTTCAGATTATGACAAAAGGAAATGTATTTCCTTTTAAGTATGCTTTTATTTTGCTAAAAATATTTTTCAACAAGTCCATATGCAAGTAATATTTCATTAAAAGTATTACTTAAAATCCTAACTGAAATTTAATTACCCTGTTATTAGTAAATGTCTCGTGCATTAATTAGATTAACTTTTGTTATGGTAAAATGTTAGAATAAAATTAAAATTTGAAAGGGCACAGTAGTGTTTTCTCTCCAAATGATTGATTACCTCATTAATGAATTGATTTAATTTAAACTATAACCCCTTTTTTTTAAAATTTACATAGAAATCTAAGTATTATAAATAAAAAATAGTTTCTGAAATATTTGATTTTGTTATATTTCAAAATTCTAAAG
The DNA here is from genome assembly GCF_043381705.1 of Parasteatoda tepidariorum. Lineage (NCBI taxonomy): Eukaryota > Metazoa > Arthropoda > Arachnida > Araneae > Theridiidae > Parasteatoda > Parasteatoda tepidariorum. The sequence continues at coordinate 19,770,068 of NC_092206.1, forward strand.
TTATAGGCATATATTCTTCTATTTTTAATAATATTTATTGTTGTTGCAGTTCATTTACGTCGCACTAGAGCTGCACAATGAGCTATTGGCGACGGTCTGGGAAACATCCCTGAGGATGATCCGAAGACAAGCCATCACAATTTTGATCCTCTGCAGAGGGGATGGCACCCCCGCTTCGGTAGCCCAAAGACCTGCATGCAAAATCGAGCACGTTACGGTAGAACAATTTAACGAGGATCAATACCGCACACCCTCCGTCCCTACACAGACTGATCCAAGTGGTCACCCACCCGCACACTGACAGCAACCAGTATTGCTTGACTTCGGTGATCTGCTGGGAACTGTGTCTTAACGATTAGTACACTGCGGGACTGATAATGTTTACATTTAATGAAATCAAAGCAACAAGACAAAATTTGAAACTGCAATATTTATCTCACAAATCAATTGTACCAATAAAAATGCAATAGAATATTTGGCTTTACTTTCTTGTTCCTATTATGAACACTACAAAATTTAATGACACTCTTTTTGTTTTCTTTAAAAAGTAACAAATGCGGAAAATGAATGACACCATTGCTAAATCCAATTTGCACCAAGATTTATTTTATAGAGTTAATAGTTACTATCTAAATAAGTAAATTAGTATATTAATTATATTTAGGACCTCTTGTAATACAATTTCAATAAGTCAACTAAACGTTCTGAATACAAATGGATTTTAATATAATACAAATGATACACGTAAACCTTTAAGTTAAAAGCGCAGCTGTTTTTCCATTAATTTCCCAATTTATTAGTCTTCATTATGTCTGCAAGAATCAACTCTCTGCATTTTTCTAATGTCCCGAGTTCACACCAGCCATCTCTTTCATGACAAATATCTTCTCTCCCGTCATTCTGATGAATAAGAGCTTGAACTGATTCCAAATGAATATCGCACAACTGATAAAAACACTGCCTCGCAGTGGGCAGTTCACCAGGTATATATTCCGTCAGAAGACGTCTAGTTTTTAAATCCTGATCGGACATATTTTCATCTTCATCTTTTGCAACAACCAAAAGATCTGTAGTTATAGGAATATTCTTCTGTATAGATGCAGCTTTATTAGAAAGACCAAAATTTTTTGTGCGCGGCTGAATTTTATGCTCATTAATGGGTATGTTGGCATGTATCCTCAGATCCAGAACTTGGAAAGGCTTCGAGGCAGGTGTTGTTCTTGGATCGTAGCCAAACTTAACCCACAATGTCCTCCATGGGCCATTCGTAAAGTAATAAGCTGAACAAGGTAATGGATACTTTAAACGCGATCTATCACATTTCAGTTTATAGGCAATGGCATTCCTGCTCCAAATAGGCTTCTCCTTAAAAAACTCATCGATTTTGACCTTTAACTCAAGGTCAAGAGGGTAAGTTTCCAATTGTTTCAAAGCAAGGGCTTGCGGCTCTGATGGCGTTTCTTTACTATCAAACGTGACAAAGACAGCAAACCCAGCTCTTCTCTTTCTACATTTACCGATAATGTTTTCCGGCAAAGAACGATTAGCCAAACTTGCTTTTGCTTTGTTGGTTTCAATATATCCATTTTGAGGTACATCAAAACGGGAATACATTAAAGGCGGGATAAACAATTCCATTTCTTGATCAAGCCAAGACACAGGATGCAGTTCTGTAGGGATAATGTTTGGAATTAAAGATTTATATTCGTTAAGCTGTTCGTCAAATGCAATAGGTAGAATTTGAAAATCCACTAAGGACTGGAACTTGTAGGAAGAACAAGAAACTCCTAGTAGCTCCATACTGTATGTTGGCTCTTTCTTCTTAACTTCTTTTTTCGAGCTTTTCTTAGTTCGTTTGATTACTTTCATCATGAGGGTAGTGGTTTTAATCATATCTCCGTGCACACACTTGCAATGGGGATCGTCAGGTCGAAATTTTAGTTCCAAACGTTTCGTACGATTACTAAAAGTTGACCACATTTCAGCTTCCCCTCCTAAAGTTTTTATCATATTATCCAGATTGACAACAGTTCCTGGATAATCTATTGTTATGAGTTGCTTCGAATTAAATTTCACATCCATATTTTAAATTATTTACGACACGGAATTTGTCATTAAGGTTTTCAGTCAAACAAGATTTAGAAGAAAAATACAAAAATAGTTCCAAACCCTTTTAACAAATTTATATTAAAAAAGCACCATAGTTTATAGCGTATTTAATTAAAACAACACTAGCAAAAGCAATATTAAATAGATTTAATTTTAGCATTATGCAATTTTAGCATTATTTTTTTAATGCTAGCATTTCGCCTTCTTTGGCTGTTCATTTCTGCCTTAATCTCAATTATATGAAGTTAGTTAATTTATAATTAAGAATTGAATTTAAATGAAAAAATAATAATGATTTTTAAGTCGATAATATTTTTTTCCGTGTTTTTATTGTTAAAAGCAGAAATATTTTTGTATTTGAAATTTTGTTGCCATAAAATAATGTAACATTTAACATATCCGGTATCATAATTCTGCTTCCGTTGCAGAATTTAGTTTGTTTTGTTTGCTGTCGTTGCCTGCCGGTTCACGGTTTAGAATTCTATTTTTATCTTTTTAAGAATAAGTTTATTCCTATCAATTATCCACTATGTCTAAAAATGGACCTTTAATGTATAGAGTCAATCCCTTATATGACTCGCGCCCTAATATAATTCTACCTACTTGTATGTACAAAATGAATAATATTTATGACACCGTGGAACCATCAAGTGTTGTCAGCAATATGAATGTCGAAAATGTAGATCAAGTATTTATTTTGGTTTTACTTTAAAGTCTTCATAGTCAATGTAAAATTTATATGTGACTTTTTCATGTTTCCCGTTGCTAAACTTACGCAGTTTTTGGGAGAATTTATTTATAGGACTTTTTTTAAAGAACATAAGTAACATAATTACTAACATCCGATAAAGTATGCTATAAATGTTTTGTAGCAATAATTAGGGACATTTATAGTATCTTTCTTAAACAATTACCAAGCAGAACTTAAAAATATAGCATTTCTTCCGAGAAAGTACTGCATTTTTTAAATGTTACATCACATGTTTGGGAGATTTCTATATCAGTACATGGGGGATATTTCTGTATCTTGATCTGTCGCGTCAACTACAATCGCGAAGATGCCAAATAGATTTTAAACTTGCAAATTTTAAAAAGCAAACAAACGTGTAGATGTGTTTGCCCGGGAGTGGTTAGGAGTTATACCTCTCGAGTTGCTCCCGTTCTTTGATGTTTTTTTTAGTTTCTCGCTGGCCGCTGCCTGGAAGTTTTAGAGACTTGGCAATTATTCTGTCACAGATCAGGATACAGTTACTTGCACCAAAATAATCACCCAATAAGATACAGAAGAATTTTTTTTTCTCCTAAAGAAGTCCAAGAAGTACCTAACCATTTGTAAATATTTATTCTTGCAACCACTCTCTGGCAAACCTTAACTTATCTTTTTTTTTTATATAAATTTTCTGGACGTTTAAACATTATGGCAGTTGTAATTGGTGGTAAATAGGAAAACACTCCTTATCTGCTAGTTAGAAAATTGAATTTTGATAACTCGATTTTTTACATTACTGTTTCCATACCTGTTGTGCCAACAACAATCATAAAGCTGCAAGTGCATTTAAGCTTGCAAAAAGTTTTAAAATATGCCCAGAGGTTCGCTTGGAGATGAGCTATAAGTTATAATCTGTTCTAGTTGGTACAATTCTATCTTTTTTTCTTTTCTTGAATTGCTTGAAATGACAAGAAATCATTTTTAAATTTTGATCGTAACTGAAGGTAATTTTTACAAAAATAAATGATCAACATATACAAAAACCAGTTTTTTCAAAGAGATTAAAATTGTACCTCTGCAACTATTTACTTTAGATTTAGATTTAACTTTATTTGCAATAAATTTTCTAGTACATCAATTTAATTTGTAAATAGCTAACAATCATTATTGATTCTTTATCTTAGTTTTTAAATAATGATTAAATGTACAAATGAACTGTTGATAAGTAAAATGTAATTTCTAAAATGTTTTAACTTCGTAAAATATAAATTATGATTAAGTAAAATAATGATAGAAGAAATTATATGTCAAATAGAAAAAAATATTAAAATTTTCAGAAGAGCATTAAAATATTTGAAGCAAAAATTTAAATTTGTAAAATAATTTTTCATTTTTGTAGAATTATGTATGCCAAATATTTTGTCGACCAGTTAGAATAATTAATGAATGTTGAGAAATTTATGAAATCTGACAGGCTTTTAATTTGAATTTTAGAATTTTTAAAAACAAGAAATTAGAAATAAAACATAATAAATACTTTTCTATTTAAGAAATTGCCTTTAAATATTTAATAATATTGAAAATTAATGCAATAAAATATTGGATTATCTTAGGCACTTTTATCGTGTATTTGTTTTTTAAATATTTATTTCTTTACTATATCATACTACTATTTATTATTACATATTTTCATTTATCCTCTGTCTGCTCAATTGTGTATTACTTTCACTTGCCCCCAGAGGTTGGTACACATGTCATAAGTTGGAAAACAGTACTGTAGAAGATTATTTTGAAGATATTAAATTTTATTTTAATATTTTATGATATCAAAGCTGTGTAGTTGAATGTTTTGTTTATTTTCTAATATTTTATCATCTAAACGCAAATATAAATTGAGTTATCCTAATTTTTTTATTTTAGCTTATTAGTTTTAAATATTTAATGTTTTTAGGAGGATATAAAGTTAATTGAACTAGAAAAACGTCAATTGAGTATCATACAAAAACTCGAGGATCTTAAAGAGAAAGTTGTGAAAATGACAGATGAATTAGGAGTAAAAATGGATAAAGTAAGTGATTTTGTTTTTATCAAATTGGTAAAAATGATTTAAAAAAATGCTATTTGTCATTTGTACCTTAAATGTGTTTTAAAATTTAAATTTTTTTTTTATGTTGCAAAAAAGTTATCTGTTGATAATAACTTAATGCTTTTGTTTTGACCAAAAATTCAATTTTTTTATTGCACTATAAAAATGCTCACATATTTTAAAATGATAATTCTGATGCATTTTGCTTTGTTGCAATTTTTTATTTCAAATATCGTCCTTGTGATACAAGGAAAATTTTCGACTTATAATGAAAAGTCAGGGAATTTGAAAGTGTCTTCGTACTGGATATCCTGGGCTGTTTATTATTGTTGAATGAAATGATGACTAGGCTTTTTTTTTAAAATATTGACTTCTTTTTCTTTTGATCTTCATATCTTGTTCTTCTCCTTCAATACACATATTCTCATTCAATTTTATATTTTTTGATTATTATTGCGTAAAAAAAGTAACTAAAATTTATTTTGATTTTTGCATAAAATTAAGTATCAGGTGTCGAATATTGTAGCAAACTGCATTATCTTTTATAAGTTGTATATAGAATAGCACTAAAGTTGAGAAGATACTTTCATGTCTATAAATTATAGAGTTTGACTAAAATTTCTTAAAATAAAATTAGTGTAACACAACATGAATGTAATTTTTTTCATTTGAAAGTTATAGTAATTTTCTCTTAATGATTATTTGTTTTCTTCATAGTTTTGTTCAAAGTAACTTTATTTTCTGAGATAAAGTAAAACATTAAGGATTTTAAAAAAATGTGTCTCCAAGACATCAAAAAAGTTGCCATTGATGGAAAAATGAAGCAAAAAATAGTTTCTATCTCATTCTGGCATTATTACTATTTAAGGGGCAACAGCACTTGTAGAAAAATAAACTACCTCTTTGTGTCACGTTTCTGGATGTCCGCTCATCTTATGTAACAGCCCCCCTGTTACGATGGAGAATTTAGAATTGTTATATTGGGACTTAATGAGCACAAAAAAGTTTTTTTTTTTACTCTTTTTTGGTATTTTTGGCTAAAAAAAATTAGCTTTAATTTAAAAGTTTACAAATGGTCAACTTATGCAGAGATAATGCAGATGTTACTGAAACATGTCATGTTCATACTAATTTTATACAAAATTTACTAACCTATAACTTTTGTATTTACACTTTTCTGATGTAGCGCATTGTTTTTGAGAAATAATTAAAGCTCTCAAAGCACCCTGTTTCTGATCAGGTTTTTTGACCTAAAAGTTGACACTCACCTGGCCTGAGAAGGTAAACTTTGTATTATTAAAATATTACCAATGTAGTTAAAAATAAAAAGGCTTATGTCATTATCTTTTTTCTATGAATAAGCTTGTTTTCTTTGCTAACAACTGGATTACTTAGTTATTGAAAGGTTTTGCTATTCAAGCATGTCCTTCATCAGTAATTGTCAGATAATTAAAAAGTAACAGTTTAAGTTTTATAAACAACGTATACATCAGTAATGTGTAAAATTTTGTAATACAAATTATGTGCTGGTTATCAACATTTATGTTATCTTAAGTATTTTTAATGATTTAGATGAAAAACGTGTTTAAAAATTTTTTGGTTTTGATGTTTAACTAGTTACTTAATTTTTTTTTAATGTGAAGTAGCCTATATTAAAAAAAAAATTTTTCCCACCAATTTTCATATTAATTATATTTTTTTCAGCCTATTGAAAGCATAGACAAGTTTCAAGACATTGTAATCAGGGCAAATCCTCAAAATCCACCACTTAGTATTTGGGTGTTTTATCAAATATTGTCGCAAAGTGTTCCGGCAAGATTAGTTACTCATCTGCATTCATCTTTAAAAAGTATTCCTGAAGCTATCTGTCATCTCCCAACCTATAATGCAGAGGATAAAAGCAATATTTCTCTGACTGTAATTTGGAGAGATGGTATGTTTATTCCTTGATTCTATTATTTCAAATGTAATCTTGAAAAATATAAATTTTTGCTTTGCTAAAACTATGCAGAGCCAAACTCATATGGGAAGATATTGTGCTTCTTCGATCACTTAAATTCCATGTAAACCAAATATGAACAGTTCACAGAATTTTGTTCCAACACCCATAGCTTTTATCACATTAGAATTGCCATCTTATTCATCAGATTTAAACCCTTGATTTTTCAATTTGGTCCATCTTGACAAAAACATGGTTTATGCTAAACCTCATAATACTTTGGCATCCTTAGAAAAATGTTGTAGTGATAAAAGAATAAAAAAATTTATTGCTACCCATAGAATAGAAATTTGGAGCGTTTGCTGTTTTGCACCAAGATCAAATATGGTCACTTTGAAAATCCGCAAACTTTTTACATGTAGTTTTTGCATCTTTATTTGAAAGGTTGGTTGTGATATTTCAATAAATTAATTTTTTATTTTATTTTTTATAATATGTGCGCTCTAATTATTTCTTGTCACTCTGTCATTTTAGCATATTCATATTTTTTTATGAAATATGCTAAAATTAGTTATTTTCTGAATAATAACTTTTTACCAATAAAATTTTTTTTTTTATGCATTGCTGTAATATTATTATTCTATTTAACGTAAGTCATTGAAAAAAATTCTTTTAAAATATTTTCCCCAAAATAATCAGAATTATTGTTTTTTTTCTTTTCTTTTTTCTTCTCATTTTAAAGTGTTATTTTTGAATGAAATAATGCATATCTAAGAGCACTTTTTAATTTCAAATTATTCTACTGCTTGAGATTTTAAATTCTCGAAATGTTTTATCTCATTCTTAAGCATATATATATAATTGAAATAATTAACTCTTAAGTGAATATAAGTTTATAATTTGTTTTTCATATAATTTGAATTTTAACTTTTGGCCCTTAGTATTTTAATCTGATAATGTTGTTGTTTGTAGTAATAAATTATACATAGCTTGGATTTTCTGCTAGACCTTTGTATTGTACAAAATTTTTTGTAATTGTGGTAGAGTTTCTGTGAAAATTCAATGTAAAATATGTATTGTGCTTAGCTTATTGCTTGTTTGAGATTTTAAGTAATACTACTAAATAATCATGTAAATTTCAAATAGAAGGTAGTTTAAATAGTTCAAGAATATTTTTTTTAATCTATATTTTATTCAAAAATATGTTACCTCTATATAAAAGAAATTTACTATCTTTTACTATTCAAATGTAAGAATATAATAAGGCTCATAAGGAGAAGGTAGGAATTAAGATAATTTGCTCAAATTAAAATGCTCCTTAAATATTAATCAGGTAAATTTTTTCAAAATGGAAACTATAATATACAAAAATGAAAATAAAAATGTATAAAAAGCCTTACTTATAATAGTTTTTTTTTTTAATTTACTCTGACTGGAATAATGTTTAAATTTTTTTTAATATATACATAGGGAAAAGTGGGGTAAAACCTGGTAGCTAAAATTTAAAAACTTGTTAGGTCAAAATTTTTTGACTTAATCTGTCAAATTTTATAGAGATATTCATTCTTTAGTTTTGTACAATATATCATTTTTGAACAGGTTAGAGATGCAGTACTTTTTTACAAAGCTAGAAAATACATTATTATATTAAACAATTGAAATCTAATGTTTTATTGTCTTCTTTGGAAGATCAATTCGTCTTAATTCTACAATTGTCTTCATTCAACTTCACAACATCACAACTTCATTCAACATCAATTAAGGACTTGGTTTTTTTTGACAAAACTTTTGTTATTTTGATTCTTCATATGCTTTTCTTTTTTGTTATTTTGTTTTGAGGTTTTCATTTTTTTTTTGGAGTTTCTGCACAATGACTTTCTCTTCCTTGATAGCACTTTTTTAAAATCTTGAACCTTGATCTTTTCTTAGCTCTCATGATATTATAAATCGGCCTTATATGNGTATTGTTTATTTTTACCTCGTCCCGCCCAATTTAGGGCACACGAGAGTAGAACAAACATTCTACAGACAAAACATACATAAAACATGAAAAATTATAGTAGCAACAAATATATAGACATATAAAGAATAAATTAACATAGACATATAAAGAATAAATTAACATATGAAAATATTTACAACATAAAATGCAAAGTTATGGTGAAATGACTTAAGCAAAAAGCATAGTAAATAAATTTAACTTAACTTTAAACTGAAGCACAGAATTTAAAATGCATTTAAAGATTAAGTATATGAGAATGAATGACAGCTAGGTTATATTGTTATTTGAATTTGGTGGATTTAACATGTCTTCGAGTGTAACTGGTCTTACCCTCAACGGCAGAGATTCGCAAAATGAAACATAAAACAGAACCGTGCTACTACTGAACTTAGTAATCCTTATTGTTTGTTCGGGTATGAGTCCTTGATAAACATATAATAAACTGGTTTCAAAAGATTTTTAATTATAACTCAAGAACATCAGAGAGTTATCATGATAAAACAAACTGATCAACACAGATGCCTTGGATTCAACAACAGCAATTCACCAATATGGCATCTCCTTTTTACCTGGTAGAATGTAATTCAGTGTCTGTTCTCTAAAAAGCAAAATTATTTTCACTAAAATTTTAGTACCCAGTTCCATCCCATAACCTGGTCTTATTCTACTCTCTCTCTCTCTCTCTATCCCTCCCTCCCTCTCTCTCTCTCTCTCTCTCTCTTTTTTTTTTTTTT
>NC_092206.1:19780111-19817841 GCF_043381705.1 Parasteatoda tepidariorum
GAAAATTATCAAAATCAATTATATATATATATATATATATATATATATATTTCTGTGGGATTCATGATTATGAGTTTGAAGCTGTTGATGAATTTAAATATATTGGGACTACTGTAACCTTCAAAAAATGACATAAATAATGAAATCGATAGCTGTTTAGCAATGGCTAACAAGCGCTACTTGTGTTTAAAATGTTGTTCTACTTGTTCTAACTAAAAAGTAAATTTCTTAAACAAAAGACAAGCATTAACATATACAAACCACTCCTACGGCCTGTGATCCTACATGGTAGTGAGTGCTGGACTCTTAATAAAAAAGAGAACAAATTGCTGATTTTTGAGAGAGGGATACCTAGAAGAATTTTTGGTGCAGTCAATGAGAATAACAAATGGCGCACCCTTTACAATCAGAGCTATATAAAAAGTATAAACTAACTGGAAAGCCATGGCAAAGAATAGATCAAGATGGTAAAAACTTTTTGAGGCGGCCTTGGTCTGTCATAGGCTGTAGTGCCCAAGAAGAAGAAGTGTGTGGGATTCAGTCTCGGCAATTGCTTGTAATACTTGTAATTGCTTGTAATTTAATGTACTTGACAGGAAATTATTAATTATTATTTATCATTGATATATTATTATGATTATTAATTATCCATTCCTATAGAGAGGGTGTTTTTAACCTATCTCATTAGGAATGGAATTTTCAGTAACGTTTGAATGCTCTTTTTGATAGCTTTAATAACAATTTTGATAAAATTTAGTAAAAATTTCTTATATTTGAATTATGCTTGTAATTACATGGTTCTCATAAAGGCTTTTTAATATTAAACTACCATATTTTAAAAATTTCTTCGTCAAACCTATGATCTCATAAAATCTAGACTTGTATTGATTCAGTTCTTCTGTATTCAAAAAATTTTGTATTCAAGTCTTCTTATTTTTGAAACTGAAAGGTATTTAAATGAATATCAACTTTTAATTGTTAAAGTTATGTAGTCTATGAGTTTTATTGTAAAAAATCTCTATAATTCCCTATGTGCAGAATATTATTTATGTGCTGTAGAAGTTTGGTACAATTTTTTTTTGTTTTCAAAAAAATACTGGATATAACATTTCATATTTCTTAGACATTATTTGTCATTTCTGTTTATATGTTTAGGTTCAAAAGATCATGAAATGGTGGTCAATCCTATTCATCAAGGACCTATTGAAGGTGAAGTAAATATTGCTAGGTAAATACATGTTGTTCTTTATCATCTTTCATTATTTAACCTGATAAAACACTTTTTTCTTTTGTGTTCTCAAGTGTCTTACAATTTAGTTTCCTTAATAATGTGTCTTTATTTGCAATTTAATTTCCAATAAGCTTATTTGTTTGTACAATTTTAGTGAAGAACTAAGATTAAAGAAAAAGTTTCCTCTAATTTAATTTTAAAAAAATAACAATTTTTAAAAAAATTAGTTTTAAAAAGTAAAATTTTATTTGTGAATGTCCTTAATACATATGTTGTTATGAAACAGATTATTTAATAACCAATTTATTATCGTTTATTATAAAAATATATTTTTATTCTGTAAATGCATTTTTAAAATTAATTTTTATTAATTAAAAGAAAGAGCATTTTAACAAAATTCAAAAATTGCCTTTATTCTTTATGTTTATCTGCTTATGTGTATCTCTTTTCTTTGTCAAAAAAGGATGTCTCTTTCAAGTTAAATTTTTTTTATAACTTGTGCCTAAAGACGTGTCTGCAAAGGTGCAAATTATTACAATTTGTCTGTAATTATTAAGATTTCATTTTCCAGATTATGGTGTTAGAAATAAACTCCCCCCCCCTTTTCTACCAAGAGTTATAAAATCTGTCTGCTGCAAATATTCATGAAGAAAGCAACACTTAAGCGTTATTTTTTTAAGTAGTAAATTCATGCATTACTTATCAATATTAGGTATATACCTATATAGAATATAAGTTTATACTATATAGAATTAAGCNCCCCTTTTCTACCAAGAGTTATAAAATCTGTCTGCAACAAATATTCATGAAGAAAGCAACACTTAAGCGTTATTTTTTTTTTTAAATAGTAAATTCATGCATTACTTATCAATATTAGGTATATACCTATATAGAATATAAGTTTATACTATATAGAATTAAGCAATTTGAGCTTTTTTGAAGTTATATGTATTATTTCTTTCTGAATTTGAAAAGCAGACACCCCCATGTCTGTAATTGCTCTACATGTCTTCATTTTAATGATAAATGTTTGTATCAAAAATTTTATTTTTTGAAAATTAGTTAAGAAATTTCAACTGCATGCCTTTCCAGTACCAGATTAGAAGATTTTTTACCTGTTGCCATAGTTATAATTTTTATCATTTGCCGCAGAAAATAAAAGATTTTGCATTATAGTATTTACTATTGAATATAAATTGAGTAGCGATCAACAATAGTGCATAATAATTTTTAAAAAACTTTTTTCTATTGTAAACGTAAATTTTAAGAAACAGAAAAAAATATTTTTTAAAGAAAATTTCAATAATTAAACTCTAAATATTTATGGGACTGGTTATATCTATAATTTACTAATGTACTTACTTTTTCAGATTATTTTCAAAATAAACAATAAAATATAGGGTCTGGTGTAGTAAATAGGGTAAAATGGAGATATAAAAAACAACATATATTTTTCCTTTTAAATTGAGATAATTTGTTTATTATTTTTAGAGACATTTACTGTTTGCAGCAAGCATTTACATTCTAGTTTTAGGAACTGATAAAAAATTTAATGTTTGCAGACTATCTGTTTATGATCAACTTACGCAGTGTGTTAGTTTTATTTGCTGAGGAACTTTCTTCTAATATCATTAAAACCTGGCAAAACTATTAATTTTAGTTCATACTTGTAGAAAAACGTCTAAGGAGCAAATATGCATAGGAATTTAAGAATAAATTTGAAAATTCTTTTTATTATGAATTGTTTTCTATGGGTATACAGTTAGGCTTAGCTAAGTGTTGTATAACGGGTATTTTTTTTACTTCTGTGTTAGTTTTATTAAGTTTCTAATACTCTATATTTTATAACAAAATAGCTAAAAAATAATCTACTTATTTGATTACACATAATTTTTGCACTGAAAGCAAAATTTCTTTTAAATAAATTTTTTTTTAGAGAATTAAATGGTTAAGAGGTAAATAATAATATAACGGACATATTATACAATTAGGAAATATGACTAAAATAACAGAATGGTACAACTTAGTGAGCATATTTACAGATATAGATGAGTTTTAACATAAGTTTCTGTCTTCATATTGCAGTTTTTTCATAGAAAACAAAACAATTTCTTTAAAATAACTCATTTGTATAAAAATGCAGGTCTGCTATAAATAGTAAAAACATTTTAAATTATCACTATAGATGTTAATTTTTACTCTCTCCTTCACATATCAAGTATATCCAAAACCATAACACTTGTCTTGCTTTTTTAAGAAATTGTGTAGTGTTTAGCAAATAATGCTGCATCTTAAGTAAAACATAATTTTGATATCCTAGTACATTAACTCTTTTATTTAATAATAAAGAAAAAAAATTTTTTTAAACATTTTTAAAAAAAAATATAATTGAAATACATTTGTTTTAGAGCATTTTTATATCTAAAAAATATTAATAAAATATACACTAATTTTAGACCTATCCTCACTTTGCCACGAGGGTGTGACAAAACATGTTCTTTTGGATGCATTACTATAAGAAAATAAACAAAATAGATAAATTATATTTCATATTTAATCTATATGAATGTAATGTTTATGAAACGCATTGAAATTTTTGTTAAAATATATTAAATTATTTGGTTTTAGAGCCTTCTTTTAAAAAAAGCTTTATTTTGTATCCAATTTATCCCACCTAACTCTACTTCAAAATATTTGCAAAATAAATATTAAGACACTGCAAATAAACCTATAAAGTATTTTTCCACATTTCTAACTTTACCTTTTTTGGGAGTTCTATTTTATGCATACAGAATTTATTGAATAACATTCATAATGCTAACGTTTTTGCATTTTTATGTGCTGTTAGTATTTTTAACTATATATAAATGTTTTAATCCATCTATAATTTTATTCAGTTTGCAAACATCATATCCCCTTTGTATCATTTTATCCAGTGTATTTTATATTGTTTTCCTACCTTTTTATCTGACTTTATTTATACCTTTTATTTGATTATATAAACTTACTTGTACCATTTTATCAATAATAATTGTACAATGAAAGTGTTGTATGCACTTTGACCTTTGTTTTTAAACTGTTATACCGTATTGTTTGGCGGAGCATGTCCTTGTTTGAATTTTGTGCCATTAAGCCCTACATTCAATCAATAAATCAATTCACATTTTTTACTATCATTTTTCATTTTATATATAGGTACATCTCAAGACTATTATCTTTCAATTATGAAAACGATCCAATTACCTCTACACTCATTGATGATTGGTTAGAAATCGCTCATACTTCTGTACTTCATGGCAATACTAAAGATAGACAGGGTATTCTGCGATCTCTTAATTCACACTTTGGGAAAAGCACGTTTCTGGTCGGTGATAGTCTGTCAACTGCTGACATTGTAATGTGGAGTGCTCTTATTCAGGCAAAACTTCATATAAATTTACCAACTAATGCTTTGAAATGGTTTAAATCACTATCTAATAGTGAGTTTTTTCAGAAATACAATGAGTTTATTTCATTATAAAAATGTATTTAAATAGTTAATAAACATTTTACATGTATTTTGTCACTGATTGTTTGATTTCTGTTATTAATTTTTGTTAATATTATATTAAAAAAATCAAAACTAATGGCACTTTCTGTAAATTTATTTGCAATTTTGATCAGAGTAATCACCTTAATTTGTTCACTACAATTCTAGCTCAAATATATATATATTTATATACATTGGGATTATAAAATAATTTATCCTACATCTAATCCCTTGGACAGCATGTTTGAGAAAACAGAATGAGAACAAACCATTAAATTAATTTAATATTAGATTTTTAATTGTAACTAAACAAATCTTTATTTCAAAATTGACTCCTGGTGGCTCAGTGGTAATGGGTTCGATCCTTGGACCAGGTAAGGTTGACTTAGCCTTTCATTCCTTCAGTGGGTCTGATTTTATCATTGAGTAATAATTCTCCAGACTTAAATATAAAATGTACTTAAATAAAAAACATACCTCTCAATGACTTTTGTTTCAATAATCATATTTTCAGATTCTAATGATTCAGTCTTAATGGTCAAGAAGTAGACTTTAAATATACTAACTGTCATACTTTAAACATTTCCTAGAAACTACGCTTTTTTCGACTGATATCCATCATAAGACTTGATTATCAATTCTAAAATTGAAGGATGTGATTTGTTAAAGAGAAAATTATTTAAGGACTACCTTGGATACATTAAAATTTCTTCTTAGCATTCAAAAATAATATTCTGAGGAGGATTATTATTTATTTATTTTTTTGCACACTGTTCATTTTATATTTAATGTAATTTAGATGGAATCATGGTTCTCATGATTTAAATCACCTATTTTATTTTAAATCATTGATTTATTTCAATTAAATTTGTTTGAAGTATTTAAGTTGAATTTTTTTACATAATGTAATTTATTAATATATATATTCTTTAAGGTTACGATTTTTTATTTATTTTTTCTGATTTTAATGATAATGAAGGCTATATCTAAATAATGAAAGAGGGATATTTATAAAATTATTTTTTGATGTCCAAAATAGAATTATAAATGAAGAAACTAAATATGAATGAAAATTAATTAAGAAGCTAAATATAGATGAAACTTTAATTATAATTTTCCACTGTTTGTATGTCAAGTAGTTTGATTTTAATAAAAATGTTTTAGTTAAATTCAATTCATTTAGATTTAAACTTATTTAAAAACACGACTTTTAAAACTTATTAAATATGTAGTTAGTGTATATATTTAACTTGTTTTTTTATATTTTTCAGTAGTTAGTTGTAATAAAATAATAAATGTAATCATTTTAGTTGAAAAAATGTATTATTTTAGATATGTTTTTGAATAATAATGAATGTTATTAATATATTTTATCAGAGCTTGATTTAAAAAATGTAAAATTATCAAAAAACCGAATTTAATTTAAAAAAATCTAATTTAAATAACAAAATCCTATTTTTATAACTTTTTTAAAAAATAATCATTTTTGCCAACCCTGGACCAAATTTGAAATTTATGATTTAATAGTGTAAGGGAAGAGAGACACATAGAATGAGGGAAATTTTTGGGGAAAAAATTGAGATTTATCGTAGAAAGTTTTTATTTTAGTCTTATTTATCTATATAATATTAATTTGACGCCCGGTAGTTGAGCGGTAGCGCTTCACGCTGTCGTGCTACAGGTCCCTGGTTCGATCCTCGGGCCGGGCAAGGTTGCTCAACCTTTCATCTCTTCAGTGGGTCGATAAATGAGTACCAAGCATGCTTGACATACAAGCATGCTTGACTAAACATTGGGGGTTCGGCTGACCATCTGACTGGAACATCTGCTCCTGCAGCCCAGAACCCAAGGTCAAGAAAACTGAGATGGGCACAGTAGGCTTTGGCCCTCTATGAGCTGTTGCGCCACTGAGTTTAGTTTAGTAATATTAATTTATTTAAGTTTTAATTCCGATGATTTCCATGCACTGTGCGTAGCGTTTTTAAAAAGTGCTTATTTTCGTTTTTTAAAAGCCCTTAAAGGAGCTTTTTTCATTGGAAGTTTTTAAAATGTGCTTAATTTTCCCTTTTTTCAAAATGATATTTTTCCTTTACTAAGTTGATTTTCGCTTCGAATTATGCAAAAAGACTCAGCTCGCATTTTTCTATTCAACGTTTTCACAATTAATTCAACCCCAATCTATTTCGGCGTATTGTAAGTCCGTGGCGTATGAAAACGCCATTCGTTTTACATGATTTAAAATTTCATAATTTTTGACAATTGTTAAAAACAATGCCAAAAAGCTTTTTTTTTTTTTTTTTTGACGTGACGTTTAAAACAAGATAAAACCGCCAATTGTCAAAAACTTTCCAACCCTGCCTAGTTATGATATTTTTTAAAGTGCTTAAAAATATTTTTGAAGGCTTCAAAAGTGCTTAAAAGGTGCTTATTTTTGTTGAATAATTTGGTTGCGCACCCTAAGGCTCTAAGTGACAGTTTCTTTGTCAAAGAATGACGTAAGTGCATTTGGCAGTAACCAATTGACGAGTAGCTTTAGAAAACCTGTTGTTGCCCAAGCAAGCCTGCTTGAAATGAAGCTGCGTTTCTTCTTTTTTAAGTGGCGTCATCTATAGCCAAGAATACGATTTCAGCTACCCATACGTCACAACCCGTTTTAAAGGTAGGACCCAATCATACTGCTTTCATTCATCCACAGATTATAATTTTGGCCTGAATCGGAGAACGATCTATCTCCAATTCAAGTATTCTTTCCAGAGGTATTGATTTGTTATGGGTATTTGGAGAACTTTGTGTCTCCAACAGATTTAATGTGCACCAGGGGATGTGCAACAGATTTAATGTGGGGGGNTTCGGGGGGGGGGGGGGATTCGTACTCACGAATAAGAGTCCCATGTCCTACCAACCAGGCTATCCTGGTCTTTTAGAAAAACCTGTCTTTTTAGAACAGCATTTGATTTTCTTTTCTTTAAAAAGTACGGGAGAAAAAATAATGCACGATATTGGTAGAAAACATATATTAAACTCAATACTGTTTTCAACCTGCGCTTGGATATCATGTTTCTGAAAGTAGTTGTTTAAGTGCAACATAAAACAAGGGAGAAAAAAAGGCAAGAAAGAAAAAGAATGCAATGATTAACACAGATTAAATATGATGATAACGCTCTTTTTTACGTAATGATAAAAAATCATCAATCCTCATTAAAAGAAAACTTCAATTTGCTAATTAGAGAGAAGAAAATCACACCCTGGGTTTTCTTTCTAATTCCTTTTGAACTCATCGATATCTGTCGAGCCTATCAGTTGAATCAATCAGTTTTGTTCAGATTTAGCAAATAAATGTTACAATGTTAATATAAAAAATCAATTAATAAAACTAAAATAGGAAACCTATCGTAGTAAGACTTAAAAAGTAAAATCACTCTGAACTCATCGATATCTGGTGAACCTACCAACATCGGTGAACAGAATAGTCAGTGTTGCTTTCACTGCACGAGGACTCTTTCGGCGGTGAAACGCTTTTACAGAAACAGGACGAATTATCAATCAGTTTTGCAAATAATTATCACCATGTTAACTTCAAAAAGCAATTTAAAAAAATATTATAGAAAACCTATTAAAGTAAAAGTTATTTCAAATTTTTGAGAAAATTGGTATGAAATCATGATAAAATTGAAAATTTTAAATTATCGAGACAGGATTTCATTGCGAATCAATGTCTTTAGGAAAAAACAAGCAATTATCGATATAATTAGGATACACACTTAAAAATATGTCAGTGCATCATAATAATACCTATTTTTATGTAAATACCTAAAAATATGTAATGTTATGAAGATATTATTTTTTTTCTCAGACGAATTATTACCAATATCAGTTTGCAACTAGGTAATTTAAATGAAAATACTAGAGGGCTTTATCACTTGCTTGCTTTGTTCACTAGCCCCATCGTCTGCTACAACATTTTTCATTACTTGATGATGACTGACTGCTGCATCTAAGTTTAATAGCATTTAATTGAAAGATCCCAAAATGTTTTATTCTATTAAAACAATTTTGGTTTTTCTGATTTAGTTCTCGATTTCATTAGGATAAAATTTAAACCTAATTATTTAACTTGGCAACTATATTTCCATTTCATCTATAACTTCGGTTTTTATTTTTTAAGTTTTTTCATTTTTCAACAAAAATTTCTAATTGCTTTTTAAGAGATTATTTAGCAGTAAAAATAGTTCATTGTTAATAATGTTTTAGAATCCTAATGTTTTAGAAAAAGTAAACATAACTTATTTATTGTTTAATAATTGTAAAAAGGTTAATAAGTTTAGATAATGATTTTTATCGTAAAATGCTACGTAATAAGGTAATATTATAGAATTATTTTATAATAAAGAAACAGTACTTTCAGTTTTGAGCCTTTAATTTGAAACAATATTCAAAATAACTCAAAAATGTAACAACAAAGGACGATTAAATATTACAGGCTAAATATAATTAAAAAACATTACCTATAAGTTACATGCATAAATATTAGAGAGGCTTTGCATAGATCATGCAAACGCTAACCTTATTTTCTATTCCTTTCTGTCAGCGCGGGAAATTTTTGTAATACTTATTACGAAGCTTATTGTTTTTTAAAAAAATAAACCAGAAAAATTTAACACTTTTAGTATTTTTAGTTTACGTTTTATTGAAGCTAAAGTTCGTATTTAATACCCATACGTAAAATTACAATTATTTTAATCAATTGTGAAATAGAAACTAAAAATATGTTTTTTTGGAAAAAAAAAACCTTTTGTTAATAATCAAATAGAAGTTAAAGCAACGCACTTCTTCATGATACATAACTATAGTATATTTAGCTACTATATGTGATATATTAATTACCAATTACTATTGTGTCGTATTTTTAGAAATTTTCAATTAATAAAATTTATTATTTGTTTTAACTACTATTGTATAATGTTTAGAACTAATTACACAGAAACGTTTTTATTTTCTTTCTTTATGAATAAAATTTCATTACATAACGAAAGTTATATCATTTTTTTTATAGCAGAGGTGTTGAAGTTCACGTAAAAGCAAAACATTTGAAAAATTTCGACAGGACGCAGTTAATTAAAAGATAATATTAGAATCCAGATTTTTTATTTTTTTTGCAATATGAATAGATATATATTAAGTTTTACAATCTTTTAAAATAAATTATTTTGTTGAAGTTCAAAAGTTTTAAAAATGTCTATTTTTTTTCTAAAGTGAACCCCATTTAAAGGCACAAAAATTATTAAAAATGTTTAAAATTACTGGCAACATCAAAGCAAATGTAAACTCTTGTAATTAAACTAACTAGCAAATAAAATGAGAAAATAAATATTTTTTTTATGTTTGTTAAACTTCAAACATTAAATTTTTTAAACTAATTATGATCAACATATAACTCGGTTTCTAAAATTTTATTTTAATCAATCAAATCCTACAAGTTTAAACGAAATTTTAAGGCGCTAACAGCAAAAAAACTGAAAATATGGCTGATTCTGAAGACATCGACTCTGAAAAAAAAATGAGTTTATTGTTTGATTAGATTCAGTGAATATATGCTGCAGGAAAAATTAATAACTCCTGTAGTTTTTGGTGTAACAACAAAATTTTGCTGTCAAATTAATCAGAATGAATTTTATTAAGATATAGATTTTTTTGTTAAAAAAATTAAAAGTTTTGATCCAAAACACATCTTTAGATAGTTTTTCTCAAAAAGATCCGATAGTTTCACTTAAAAGTAGGTTTACCAACACTTTCTTACACAAGACTGTCATAGTAATTTAATGTTCCTTTTTTTTTCCACCATGAATATTGTATTAAGTGGATTGAGACACTTAATCTTGTTTCTTAAGACGAAGAAAAGCCTTAGAAGAAGAAATGAAGCCTTTGGAATGATCAATCCGTTTAAGACGCTTGACGAAAACATTATGTCAGGGGGTATAAAAGCGTTACGGAACCATGGTAAGTTCGCATTCGTGCAAAGCAAAGCGGTTCCTAGTGGTTCTGTTGGCTAGCATTCTTCTACAGAAGCTTCACAGCGCTACCTTGCGGGTGACTACTGTAGATTTGGAGATTTCTGAGCTTTAGGTATAAAAAGAATTTGATTATTATTATAGATAATGTTCAGCATTAATTTTCTTATCTAGATATTATAACTTAAATATATTTTTCTATTCTGTTAATTGGGTATAACATGAAAAAAGCACAACTACTTCCATTTACTAGGAATAACATTTACCTTTTCGTTTAATTAATAAACTGAGTTTTAAATATGTTCACTAAACTCATAAACTTCGGTAAAGCAACAATATAAATTATTTCCAAAGGAACTAGACTAATACAATTCCAACCTGGCGAGTAGCGACTTATAAACAAGACACTTCGTTTGATGCTTTTACTTGTTGCTAGAAATCAGGTTCGCAGAAAATGCTGTTTACTAGTTAAATTTAGTAGGAATAACACGATCTGTGACGTAGGCTATAGTATACCCAATTATCGATGTTGCTGAGTCGGTAGTTGAAATGTTCTACTTCAACTATGGACTTCTTTGGAAGATTTGGATATTAATTCCAACTTATGATCTTTTAAAACTTTCACCGAATCTTAGAAAAATAATAATATTATTACTATTTTCTATTCTTTTTTCACATGTGTGTGATTAGAAGAAATATTTCAAATTAAGAATGTAAGCTATGTTCAGCATTAATTTTCTTATCTAGATATTATAACTTCAAGATATTTTTCTATTCTGTAAATTATCAAAGTTGTTGAGTCGGTAGTTGAAGTGTTCTACTTCAACTATGGACTTCTTTGGAAAATTTGGATATTAATTCCAACTTCTGATCTTTTAAAACTTTCACTGAATCTTAGAAAAATAATAGTATTATTACTATTCTTTTTTCACATGTGCGATTAGAATAAAGATTTCAAAATAAAAATATAAGCTATGATAGTATTATTTTTGGTAATAAATGTTATTATAAAGTAGTTTCATACTTTGAATAATTGTGACATTTAATTTTATTATCATTGAAGAAAACAAGATAACAAAACGTATTACGAAGTATACTAGCATTTTTTTTTCTTCAGAAACTTAAATAATGAATTAGAATTAAAAAAAAAAAGAGTATTTTTCTATTGAACATCTGCAAAACCTTGAAACATGATAAACTTGATACATTTAACTCATCCTCTTTGTTCGAAAGTGCGAATTTTGGTTGGTATGTCTTGAAACTTGGATGCTCAATTACGTTACTTTAAATAAATAAGTATTAATTAATTTAACTATATTTAAATTAATAAAATTGATTTTTGAAAATAAGTGTTAAAAAACCATATTTTGAATAGAGGTTTTCAAACCGTATCTGACTTTTTACCTCATTTCAAGTTAGTCAGGTCCTGGTCACTGAAATATAAATTCGCCATTTAGAAATATATATCCGATATTTCAATTCCCTTGTCTTCTGGATTGGGTTCAAAATTACAAGGCTACGGAGTTGAACATTGGTGGTCGTAAACTCAAAATTGGGTCAACTATTCAACGACTGTTATAAAATGAAATAAAATTCGAATTTAGTTGGAACCACAGTACTAAATAAACATAATTTTCATTAATTTTAAAATGGTAATTTTAAAATAGTATTCTTAAACTTAATTATTTAAATTTCCATTTATCTACATAAAGGAAATGCGGAACTAAACAAACTTTTCTTTCTTTTTTTAGCAAGTTTACTTCTTCCGTCATGTCTTCCAGTGCCTTTTTGGCTCCTCGCGGAATGCTTGGAGCACCAACAAATCTTGGTGCAGCAGTGCCTTATGATGGTGCTTTCTATCCCTACCAGAGAAATGCCACCGTCGTGGACACAGTGCCTGCTGACATCTTGCATATGGTCCACGAGCACTGGTATCAGTTTGCCCCGATGAACCCATTATGGCATAGTCTTCTGGGTTTGGCTATGATCATTTTGGGAATCGTCAGTGTAATCGGAAATGGGATGGTCATCTATCTCATGACATCAACCAAGGTAAGTTGGTAGATTGTTGCGCAAGGTTTTTTAATATAAAAATGTTGCAATACGTTATACGTTTCATAAAAATTAACAAAGCAATGAGTAGTAAACGACTTGCTTAGACTTCCTACTGCAGTTTAAAGAAATTACTTCTAAAATACAATGTAAATAAACAATAAATTTAAAAAAATTATAATATTAAATTAATAACATTTTAATCAGCTAGGTTAACTTAATTGTTTTAAAGCACAAATTCTTAACTAACTACTCTAAGCCTTATTTTACTATTTCCTGATTCGGGAAGTAATTATACAAACTTGGATTAATGTTTTTGTCCCTCTAAAGTACTAATTTGAATTTGTTTATAAGGTAAGAAAAATCATTAATTGATATGAGACTTCGAAGAAAGATCTAAAGACTTTAGAAAAATCGATAATCCGTAGACTAGCTAAAGCAGTAATCCTTACGCTTAACTTCAGGTTTAAATAAATCCACAAAATTAAAATAATGAAGCAGTTAACTTAATTATTTCTAAATTTATTATTTCGTTGTTAAAGATGTTTTTAGGGTATATATTTTAGGTTTATTACAAAATCGAGACCAAAAACGTGATAGTTCTGTTGTTAGATATATGCTCTCATATTCATTAAGGAATTTCAGTAGTTTCAGGAAATACTTTTCTTACTGATAGTAAACGTAATGTACGTATATTTTAAGAAATTAAAATTAAAAGAATTTTGTTCATCATCATTAATTTAAAGAGATATATAAAAAACGTCAAATAAGCATTTGGTCATTTACTTCAGTTCTGATAAAAAAAAAATTTAAAAATTCAATTTGTTTAAAAAATACTTGCCAGTGATGTTTGGAAAAAATATTTTACAAAAACAAACGTGTGAGAGTGTGTAGATGTTAAATGCGGCAGTTCCTCGACCCGTAGCTTTTGGAACCCGCTCCAAACGGTTCTGACGATGCCGTTCGAAAACAAACTGAAAAATTTAATCGGTTTTCATCTTAAGAGGAGATATTCTTTCTTTCTCTTTTTTTGTAAGTAAACGATTTTGTGTAGAATTCAAATGTTTTAGAAACAACCTTTTCATTTTAATAATAAAAAAAAAAATTCCAAAGCTGCGCCGATAATATTGTTTGGTCATTTTTTTCATCAAAATAGAAATTCATATAAAATATACATTTAGAAATTGAGAATTTGATTGGTGCATTGACCCTTTGACGCAGCTGGGACACCATTGTCCTTTTTATATATTTTTTTCTGACGCTTTAATCATAAGCAAAGAACATCATTTGGTATTTCTTAATTNACAGAGTTGAAATTAGACCTACTGAAAAGGCCAGTTTCGCTTATGAACGTAACTTTAGAGTTGAAATTAGAGGTGCTGAAAAAAAAGAGCAGTTTCGCTTTTGAACGTAACTACAGAGTTGAAATTAGACCTACTGAAAAGGCCAGTTTCGCTTATGAACGTAACTTTAGAGTTGAAATTAGAGGTGCTGAAAAAAAAGAGCAGTTTCGCTTTTGAACGTAACTACAGAGTTGCAGTTTGACGTGTAGAATAAGTGTTTTCATTTGTGAACTTATTTTGTAATTCAAATCACGAACTTTAGTTCGATATTCAAATTGTTAGGGATTATCGTAAATTTAAATGCCTTTTGTTGTGATTTTTTTAGCTTCTTAGCTTTAAATATTGACTATTTTTCTATTATAGAAGAAACATTTATTTTTTCTCATACAATGATCTTTACTTCTTTATTTTATAAGCTCGCACCGAGTAGATATCAATCAAAAGCAGCAAAATAAGGAGAGACATTAAATATTGCCATATTTAAAACTTATTGCATTGAATTTTATGTTTATTATTATATTTTTTACATAATTTTATTTTATCTAATGTTTTTTATTATATTTAATTTAATATTAATGCTATTTTAAAAAAATAATACAAACTTATTATATTTGAATTGTTATAAGTCTTTTTAATGATATAATTGTTTCTCCTTTATTTCTTTTTATTGAGTCATACAGTTTGTATTCCTTAAGGTTATTTTTTGCTAGTACAGATGAATGTTTATAAAATCTAGGTAATCTTCTGTTTTGTCACTATCAGCATTTTAACAAAATTGTCTCATAGAAAGCTACAATAACGGTGTATTTTTAAAAAATATGTTCCATGTCTTTGTGGAGAATATTGACGTTAAGAAAAAAAATAACGATGAATGAGAAGAAATTACGGGAGATAGTGAGTGGAGCGAGCAGGAGATGTTTCTTCGAATTAATTAAGTAAGGAAGGATCCTAATAAAAACATATGAAATTAAACGGCTATACTAAAAAGCGGGTATTAGAACTTATTTTTTTCTCTTTGAGGAATAATTTTATAGAATTAAAAAAAAGAAAACCTTCTTTTTAAAAAATAATTTAAAATAATTTTATTATTCTAAAAGTCTTATAGATTTCATTTACTGAACCTAATTGATCTTTGAATACTGCGATTAAAAGAGGATGCTTGAGGGTAATTAATTTTTTTATACAGAGGAAAACAGATTTATGACTTTTAGAAATAATGTTAGAAAGTTGAACAAGTGGTAGCTACAAAACAAGTTTATTTCTATTTCAGATGGATTTTACTTTATTTTTGTCAAAGAAACTGCCCCAGTTTTCATAACATAGAAATAATTCTATCCTTCTTATAGAACATTCGATTATGTTAGTCAGAAGTGAATAACTCAATTAATTTCAATATTCAATTCGCGGCTAGGAGAGCCTGCTTGGTAGGGTACTAGGCCCATGTCCAAGAGTTCTCGGGATCGATCCCACTCCGGACGAAGACTCCCCGTGTAGTAAATGGGAACTTATGCACGTTAAATTTGTCGAGTCGCAAAGTCCTCCATGATCCTATAACAAATCTATACCTTTGGGGGTACTGATCCAGGAGTTTCCTTGTCTTCTGGAGTGATTCAAAATTACAAGGCTACGGAGTTGAACATTAGTAGTCGTAAACTCAAAGATTGGGTCGGCTGTTCAACGACGGTTATAATACAAAACAAAATATTCACTAAAGATTTCACCATATAGCAATTTGGTTTGTTAGTCAGAAATAAATAACACAAATCACTCCATTATTTAAGTCCTAACTAGATCATGATTTTACTTTAATCTAAATCTTTAAGCTAGTCGGAAGTGATAAATTCAATTAAATTCAATTTATAATTCATAACTCTATAGGGATATTTTCTTACTCTTAAGGGCCTTTCCTTTATGGTTGTTAGAAAAGATGTCTTACTGGAAAGAAGAAAAAAACATTAAACTTTCAAACACAAAAGACAATATAAATAATTTTGAAATCAATCAGTCTCAGGTTAAAAATTTTATTACATGTAGATCAAAATAATTAGAGAGATCCAGAACACTTTTTTTTTAAAGAAAAATGCATATTTATAGAAGGCTTAAATAATGTTTAATTTTTTCACACTGATTTATCATACAAAATGTACACGAAAAATGCTCACGATATAATTTTTATCCATAGGTTTTGAATTTTCACTTTTGAAGAAAACTAGAAACAAAAGGAAATGATTTTTTTTTTTAAATAACGGCAGGCGCTGAACTTTCGTTTTTCTCCTTAGATGCCGGAAGTGTTGCTCATTTATTGATATCCGGTGGGCACCTGTGAACCAAAGTCATGGAGGCGAGCAACTATATCCACGCGACACTGCCACGATTACCCATTCTTGGGATAGGACATTCACACAACTCACAGATAAACATCCATGCCCCGATCACGATTCGAACCCGTAGCCATTGACTTCGGAGTCAGGCACGCTTAACCGTTCGGTCACTTGGCCGGCTGGAAAAAATATTACTGCTATGTGTAGAAATAATTAAAAAAAATAATAAGTGTTTATAGTGGTGATACTTTTTATTAAATTCTTAGTAATGGCAATGTAATTTTCTTAGTTTAATTTTTCTATTGGGAAGCTATCCGATATATTTTTTATTTCCCATGCCCTCCCGATTGACATTCGTCATTCAGGTATCAGGAAGGTAGATTTGTCGGCCACTCTTTTAGGAGACCCCTATTAGGTGGGCCAACGTTGCTCTTACATTAAGAACAGTACAGATAATACAAACTTGCCTTGTCCGGGATTCGAACAGAGGACATTTCTTAGGTTAGGTCAGCTCCCTGACAATTACACAGTCCGGTCGGCAGCAATATAAATAACTAGAACTTTCATCACTTTTTAATGATAATCATGTGAAATAATGTTACTACTTACAAACATTCTTCTTTGCATTCTTCTTCACATAATTCAGGCTTCCGCTTATTACATTCGTCAGTCAAATAGTCCTTTTTTATTCTAATTTCTAGTAGAATGAAAGATAATTTCTAATGCTCTTTACATCTCATCAAAATGATACTTCCAAAAATATATATGCACTTATATTACAAATTATACATGACGTTATGTTACAATATTATAAATATAATATATATATATATATATATATATAAACATAATAAAGACAGATTAACAAAGAAAATTTTAATATAATTAAAAGCTATAAATATAATAAAACTCTTAGTAGAACTATCTTTAATTATAATGATATCAGCAAAAAATTAGAGAAAATTAATATATCCGATTATGAATATCACTGTGAAGAGAAGAAATGTTTTGAATTTGTTGATAAATATCATAAGCATATTATTACTGGTAATTTAAATATAATAGAAAATTTAGAACTGAGAAATTTAATGTTAAAAGGCACAAAATTCTGACCCATTTACCATACATCAATTAATAAAATTCTAAAATACTTTCTTATGTTCTCAATAATTTTTTTTTTAAGACATCAAATAGATTCACCTAGGCATGGAAAAAAGAATGGAAAATGGGCTCTTTATTATTACTTTAAAAACTTTATTTTTAATAATAAGGAAAATTTAAATAACGGTAACAATTTCACAAATTTTGTCAAAAGTGATCAATCAATTAAGCAACTGCAAAAAATATTCTGTAATTATCCCTATCGACAAAGCTAACAATAACTATGCAACCTTCTGTAAAAAATTCTATGTTGAACTTTTAAATAAGGAGTTAAATAATAGTAACAATTTTAAGTTTTGTAATTTAAATAATAATATAAACATTAAAATTTTTTTTAGCTTTATATAAGAGATTAAAAATTAAAATTAATAATATACAAATTCCATACCTAGTAATCAGGATAAAATTTCATAAAATTCCTATTAAATTTAGAACAATCACTTTTGGGTCTAATTCTTACATAACTGAACCTGGCACCATTTTCTCTAACTACTCAGATAAAATTCTTAACAATTTTATTAAATAAGGTTTTTCTTGGATTATCACTAATAAACAAACTATTTTAGAGTTTATTAAACAAAATAAAATTAGTTCCAATTCGACTTTTGATTTCCAAGATATCTTTAATAGCATTCCCCTTTCTAAACTAAAAGATGTTCTTTTGAGTTATTACTGTGATTATAAAAAATATCCTTTATTGCGATTTTGATTATTGGAAAATACTAATTAATTTAGGTCTTTTTAATAATTATCTTTACAATGGAGAACATATTTTTGTTCAAATTGATGGAATACCACTAGGATCTAGTTATTCATCTCTTTTAGCAACTTATTTTTACACTAGTATGAAAAAAAATTATACTCTTAATTTTTAATTTTAATTAATAATGATTTAATTATCTTTAATTTTCAAAATTATGCAGTTTTGCTAAATAATATTTACTACGAGGATGAAATATAGTTTCAAAATCATCACAATAATATTAATTTTAATTTTTTGGATTTAAGCTTTATAAAAAATAAAATATCTGCATTGCTGGTTTATATGATAAAATAAATGATTTTAAATTTAATATAGATAAACTAATTCAAACGTTTCAAAAAATATTTATTTAAATACCATTTTTAATGAAACAAATAAAATTAAAAGAATTTGTAATAATGCTTATTTATCGAAAAAACAAATAGACGAACTGTTCCAAAATTTAATAAAAAACAATGGATATCCCACTAACGTAATTAAATTCTATATAAAATCGTTGAGTTAATTGTATGTTATAATTAAAAATTTCTTTGTTTACTAAATTTATATATTTACCATGTGCAAATCTGATTTCAGGCAAATCCATAACCAGGAATCTTCTAATATTTAATAAAGATTTTTTTTAAAATAAAATTCTTTTTCATTAAATGTTAATAATTTCTTAAAATTCAATCTTATTAGTATTAAAATTTTTAAATTGAAATTCAATACTTATTATTTTTCAATTAAAATTAAATACTTACTAATTATAAACTTTGAATAATACAAAATAAGAGAAGAATTTAAAATAATTAAAGCAATTAAAAACTATACTTCCAGTGGAAAAACACGACATGCAGCTGAAATTCCAAATGGAATTGAAACAAAAAAACAATGAAAAAATACGACAATCGAAGCTGACGTCTTCAGGGGGTACTAGCTCCGGAGGCCGTAAATGCAAAATTTTTTCTTTCGAGAGAACACGATAAATGTTTAAATTGCTCTCTCTGTACCCCAAAGGTTTTGCCAAAGTCCAGGAAGAAAAAATACAATACAAAATACATTAAGCAAATACAAAAGTATAAAATCAAGACTAATACATAAGAATAAAAAGCTCAAAAACTTACTTGAAAACAAATCCAATAACCAAATTACACAACTGACTATCAAACAACAACTAAATTGAAATAAACAAATATCGTTTATTTCAATAAAAAACTAAAAATTCACACTACTTCAATATAAAACTACAAATTATTTTGGATTTCGTTCTTGAGTGTACTTTGGCTCAAAATATATCTTATTAAAATTATAATTAGGAGAAATATGATAATTTTTAAAAGTTACGTAGAAAATTGTACATAAATGTATTTTTTTCTGCAATTTTAGACTAATTGCGAAGATAATATTGTTTAAACATTGGTTGAATAATTCTCTAGAAGTATTTCAATTAGTTAAATTTTACAGACACAGCAATGGATAGTAATCTGAGGTAAATAAAAAACAAAATGTTTTCCAACTATTTTCACAACCTACAACCTTTATTTAAGTATAAAAAGTATTTTTCAAATGTTAATAAGTATTTTTTTCTTTTTAATAAAATGAATTCCTACAAATTTGATGATGTAAGAAAGACTTAAACTTGATAATAAAATGATAAGAACTATAAAAATTTTTAAAACTAAAAATAATTATGAAATTTACGATTTTTAAGGTAATCAAAAAGTAGCCGATAAGTCTTGTGCATGGAGTACACATAAAATTTCAAACTACAAACTTCAATAAGCCATAATAATTCTTTAAGATTTTGCTTTACATTTGTACAAAGTAAAAAAGGGTAAAAATAACATTCTTAAAAATTCTTAACAACATAAAATCAAATTCGTGAAAATGATTTATATATTAACACTTGTTTTAGTTAGATTATTAAAACAACTTACTATATAAAATGGAAAGAATAATATGGAGGACATTTTATTATTTTTTTGCTGTTAACCTATCTTGGATATTTTTACATTGCTAATTTCAAATCAGCAATCAGTTCTTCTCACTAAGCTAGTTTTTTTAAATGACATTCTTAGTCTATTTTTTGTCGAAATGTAGAAATTTGAAAACATTACGTGCAACAGAGGTTCACGTAATTGTTGCTGAGGGAGTTAGAGCACATCATCAGGATTAAAATGACATAGAAACCAATGTAAAGAAACCTCGTCACACACCATTATAGGCGTTTCCCTACTATGAACTGTTATTTGGGTGCTTGTGATCAGGGTTCCAAAGCAATTTTAATCCTGATGATGTGCCTTAACTTCTCTAGAAGTTTGTTGCACATTTACTCAACCCACTGTTATACATAGAGTAGTTCACTCTGACAAAAACAGACTAAAAATGTCATTGAAAAATAAAAAAAAACATGTTGCTTTATGAGGAAAACTGATAAGAAATTTGATATTTGCTTAAAGGAAAAAAAAATTTTTCTCCCGGTATTTTTTGTTGAATTGATTAAAATAATTAAAAAAATCTTTAAAGTAGTAATTTTAATAGTAAAAAATAAAACTTTTATTAGTAAAAGAAAAAGTTATCGTAGTAATAAAAAGTGACCTTAATAATAGTAATCTTAAATGGGTAATAAAATTTTTTTCCATGGAAATTATTAACAAAACTCATTTATCTTCAATTTTTTATTTATATTGTCAGTTTTTAATTATGATGCAGGTAGAAATATTAATAACATGAATAAAATGTTTACAAAATTAAATAACAAATTTCCTTACAAATAAAAAAAAATCATTTTATGCTTCTCATAATGCGCCGTGAATGATGCGACTTCACCTCTTGGAGAGCTTTATCAAGTTCTTCAGTCAAATGAATTATGTTAGATGAATCAGATTCTAAGACGGTGTTCGTAATTTTACCATCTTTCTTAAGCTGCAACCCTAACAGCAATGTAGGTTCGACAGGTCGCCTTAAACTCCTACTTGCAATCTGTAAATCAGATATGTATATAAGAATGAATGTAAGGTGTAATAAGTTGAAAATAATATAAATTTAAAAATACTTTTTTGGTTAAAAACATTAAAATTTAGTTGAGTATACCTCCAAAGGGTTAATGAAAGTAAAAAAAAAAAAGAGTTAAAATAATTATAAAATTTTTTTAAAAAATTAATATAATTTCTTAAGAAAAAAAAACTTAAGAGGTGCAGATTTGTTTTAATGAAACAAAAAGCAGAACATTTTCAATAGCAAAAAATCTTTTTTTTTTATTCGCCAGAAATTTTTTTTTTCCATATATTTTTTAATACTAATATCATATTTTTAGTGAATAAGGTAACTTTCTGAGCCCCTAAATGGCAATAAAATTGGGGGAAGGGGTTAATTATAAACTGAAAATACATTTAGCACAAAGATTTTTTTCTCAAAACAGACTCTCAACTGAAAAAAAAAAGTCTTATATATAAGAAAAATGCCAGCATAATAAAAGAAAACTATTCTGACATAATCAAAAGCCTTTAAAATGTAGTTTTTACATATAACTTAAAAAAGTATGTTGTAAAAAGTTTTCATTAAGTAACAATAGCTTTTCTTTATAATGTTTATATTTAACTTATAGATAACAATGGATTCAATTTTATCTCCCATTTTTGAATCAGACAAAATAAAATTTTTTGTTCAATCCAACTAATTAGAAATGCCATATTTTTTAAAAGATGATCTGCACATTGTTTGCTGCAAAGTGTTACAAATTTAAAAACCAAGTAAAATTTTCTATCCATTCAAAATGATTTGGTATTCTTCTTCAATCTTTTGAAAATTGAGTTAAATTCTTTAAACTGGCCAAATATTCAACCAGAATTAGAATATCAGACGACCCAAACCATTATTTGAGAAAGAATGAGCAAAAATTTATACACACACTAAATAGTATATTTTATTTTACGTTAAAATTAGAAGAAAATATGTTTATTATTTTTTAAAGTTATTAATAGCTATTCTCCGCTTATCTTAGAATAACCAAAACCATTATTTGAGAAAGAATGAGCAAAAATTTATACACACTCTAAATAGTATATTTTATTTCACGTTAAAATTAGAAGAAAATATTTTTATTATTTTTTAAAGTTATTAATAGCTATTCTCCACTTATCTTAGAATAACCAAGGTTTTTAGGTAATTAGAAACTTGATTTTTTAACAAATCTATATTTAGGGGTAGGCTCACATATCAAATGCACACAAAATTCACCATTTAAAGTTAAAAATAAAAGATTAACTTGTAAAGGGAAAATTTAAACAGAAATAAAATAAACTGCTAAATATGCTTACCTGTATGTCTAGTCGCCATTCTAGGTCATGATATTGGGGGATCCCAAAGTCCAAACCATAAAGATGTGACCGTATACTTTCATTGTTCTCCAGGTAACATTTAGTGAGTTCTTCTTGGATTTCAGAGCTAAAACCTAACACTAATATAGAATCTCTAAACTCAATTTCATCCACCTATAAAATAACAAAATTAAAATAAGTATCGCAAATAAATCACATAGAAAATTGAAATATGTATAAATTGTCTAGATGATTGTACAGTAAATATAATAGAGTATGAAGTTTATTAAATTATTAACAATCAAAACTTTGATAAACCTTTTTGACTTTGATAATCCCCTGTCTTTGCTAAACAATTTGGTTAAAACGGTCAAATTTAAGAATATGTACTCAAAGTAATATGTACTTTAAAAATATGTATAAAAGAAAATTCATTATTCTCTCTGATAGTAGAAAAAAAAACTAAGAAGAATACCACAAAAACGATTCTTGGAGTAGTTATAGTATTTTATTTACATGGCACTACAACTGCACAGTGGGTTATTGGTGGCGATCTGATAAAAATCAATGAGGATGATCTAAAGACATGCCTCCACAATTTTTATCCTTTGGAGAGGAAATAGCTTGACCACTTAGGTATCCCAACAACCTGTATATGAAGTTTAGCACTAACGCAGAACAGTTTAATGAGGACCGATACCATGCACCCTCTGTTCTATTGCAGGCTGATCAAAGCAGTCACCCACCTACTCACTGAAAGAGATGCTTGATTTCAGTTATCTACTGGAGCCATGTCTCTGTGGCCACTGGAAGCCTTGGACAATCCTTGCACTACAGAACAATACAAGATTCAGAAACAATAAGATTTGATAACAATGGTTGGCAGTAGGTGGCAGCACAAATCTAGCTGAACGCAGTAAGGTAATCAAAATGGTGTTCAAGAGCAACCGAAAAGCTTTTATATGTTAGAATTTGCTAAATCAGAATGAGTGGTCTTCGAGCAGAAGACACAAAGGACAAGACACACAATTAGTTGGGTGACCTAAATGTTTGATAAGGCAAGCATTTGAATATGACAAACCTTTTCTGCCATGCTCACCAGATTTATTACAATGTGACTTTTTCTTGTAGGTCTTGTAGTCTACTCATCTGCTCTGCCATATAGATAGACTATGTCTACAAGAGGATATTGATACAATACCTACAAGAATATTGATCGTAGAACTGCATGAAATGTACTGTTACTTCAATATGTTCAAATATGGTACATATTTTTTTCCTTTTTTAAAAAAATGACTAGATTTCTGAAAATAATAATGTAATTTGAAAGTTAGTAAGAATGGAATTTTATAATATTCCATACATAAGAAATGCCAGAGAATTTGTTCTCATATAAAATCAAT
This sequence comes from Parasteatoda tepidariorum, assembly GCF_043381705.1. NCBI lineage: Eukaryota > Metazoa > Arthropoda > Arachnida > Araneae > Theridiidae > Parasteatoda > Parasteatoda tepidariorum. The sequence continues at coordinate 19,804,224 of NC_092206.1, forward strand.
AAATTATGAGAAAATAGATTGATCATGACAATGCAAACATTATTCACATGGAGTTGCACACCTTAATTCTTAAATACTACATTAAAGAAAGCAATTCAAAAAAGATCAAAATTGTAATAACTATATAACCTAGTTACCATATTTTTTGAAGCTTCAATAAGTAGCTGAACAACTCCAATTATAGCATTTTGGACAAGATCGACATCAATGTTAAGCCGCTCTTCAATGAATATTGGAAAATGAAAAACAATTTAATTAGAATAAAATGCAAAATTGAAAATAATAACAAAAAATTCATACATATGTTATTAAAAATAATAGAATAGAAAAATAGGAAGGATAAATATATCTTATTAAAAATAAAACTAGACTGTTAAAGAGTTCAATGCAGGAGTGTTTGAATACCTTGATACTTGCTAGTCTTCAATAAGGATTGCAAAAAATATAAATTTAAGAAACTGTGAATATATTCTGCAAGAATTCATATATTTTATAAAAAACTATAAAAAAAACTAATTAAGTCCTTTTTATTAACACTTTAATAAATCTGTACAACATTTATACATTATACACTTATATAATTTCTAATACAAAAAAACAAACAAGCTTGGAAATGAAGTAGATATGTACTCAAGTATATTTAAAGCTTCTGCAAATTTTAGTAATAGCTAATGTTTAATTTATGCTCAATTATTTCACTTACTAAACGTTACCATTAGAATTTAGTTCATGTTTGATAAATTTGACCAGTTAAGGTAATTTTATCTTCAAACTGATGCAGAATTATATAAATTTTACCCAGATTAAATCCCTTCATTCTATTTTTTAAACATTGATTGATATATTTTAATAAGGGGAAAGAACACAGAAAATTTTTCAAAGAAATGAAAAAACTTTTTCGTTGCACTTTTTGATAATTAATACTTTACAATAATTATACCAAAGTATTTTTTTTTGTTCACAAAAGTGTAAAAAATACAACATAAAATGCCAAACGCTGCATATGAGCTTTTGTACTCAGCTCAGTTCAAGAAATTGAATTTTTAAGAAGTTGTACATTTAAAATTCGATTTCTCACCAATTGAAAATCAGTTTTGCTAAATTTTTCATTTTGCAATTGCAAAATTACATGCTTTAAAATGATTTAAAAAACTGCAAACCTTACAATTCGAAATTTTTTCATCTAATTATTAAATAATTAATAAGAAATGTATAATACTTACTAAAAAATATTTTTTGCATGGAATTATCTTTGGATAAATAAATTTTATGAATGTAAGCAAAATTTTTAAATTCTCTTAAAAAGTTTTTGAGACATACTGAAATAAGCAAAAAGTAACATTAACATTAATGGGTCAAAACTTTGGACGGCTCTCCTGACCAAACTATGGGGACCTCATATACTACCCTACCCCATATATTTTGGAAGTCAGAAATCTGAATCCATCAGGAAAGAAGGTATGTTTATTCAGAGAAAATGCGTTCATAAGTATGATTTCTCAACTTAAAATATCGTCTTCACTAATTAATAAGCACATTTTAGATCACCCCCTCGAACCAATAAGATTGTCTTAGATTGTGAAGATCTGATCATTAGATCAAAAGTTATTCAAGGTAGTCTGTTTTTTATTTTGTGTACTGTACAGTAAGATAAAAAAGGTAGTTATCTAAATTAATCCCAATCATTAAAAAAACAACATATTTTTACAGGTTTTTACTGTGTTGTTCCCGCTTTATAAGAACAAAGCATTAAAAATTGCAACAAAATGCAAGTTCTTGCAACAAAGGCAAGTACATATAAATGTAGAGAAAGAAAAAATAGTTATTTATACTTACGGGCAGCACTTTGATAAATTTTTGGGTTGATGTTATTTCGTAGATGCTCCACTGATATACGACAAAATTCTCGAACAACTAGAAAAAAGTCTCACAATTATAACAAATAATAATAATATGTAGTAATATTACAATTACAACAAAAATAATACAATGTAGGCTGTATTAGTAAATTTTGTAATATTAGCATTCTATAAAATAAAATAAGAAAAAAAAAATATTCCTACATTACCTGTCAAGATTGATTTCAATCACACAATGAACATTTATTTATTAAAGTTACATTACATTGCTAACAATCAGCTTAATATTACTCAAAAGAATTATTGAACTCTTTTTTTTAGAAAAAAAAGCTCAGTTATTAAATTGCAAATGTTTTTAAAACTTTTGAATCTTATAGATGAGGTAGCTTTTAATTCATTAAATAGGTCATATATATTTATAGGAAATATTTGCATATTTAGTCATATGTTGTTCTTATAGATTGTGCTTTTTTTTCCTTTTCAATATTCTTTCAAACTTTTTTAAAACAATTTCAATAATTTATTTAGAGTTGCTAAACCAGTAAAAATTATTTATGCATTTTTTGCAAGAAACATGTCTGAAATTGTAATAAAAACTCACCATTTATGGTAATTTTAAGAAGAAATTAGAAACAGTTTTATATATTCAAGTATGTATTAGTAACTAAGTCTCATGTCACTGATAGCAGAAATACTCCAGCATACCACCAAGAGTTGCAGATTATTAGAGCATTTGCAGATTATTTTTCATCTCAATTTTTTAATATGAGCTTAAATTAATGCAGAGAGGGGAAAAAAATCATTCGCTGCCGTTGCTGTACTAACTCCATTGATACCATTGCTATACTAATTCCTAATTCTTGGGCAACTTCTTCTCAATGGAATGTCACCAAGCTTAGACTCTAGTCTTCCATGTGGTTCATTTTCAAGATTTTCATCCCCACCTTCAAATTTTTTTTACCAACGTTTAATTGTCCATTCATTAACAGAGGCTTCACCAAATGCAGCACTAATGCTTGGAGCAGCTATGATTATTTTAGAATTCATAAAAAAACTAACATGTAAATCTCAAGAATCCAATTTAGAAATCAACGTCTAAAGCAATACAAAAAAAAAAAAAAAAAAAAAAAAAAAAAAAANAAAAAAAAAAATCAAAAAAAAAAAAAAAAAAAAAAAAAAAATAATAATAATGCATTAAAATTTTAGTATAAGTTAAAGCACATAATAATCGTTAGATTAATATATATATTTTTTATAAAATTCCTAAACATTTATTAAGAAAAAGATTCTTCTTCTTCTTCTCATTGGCACGACAACCCAGGATGGGCCTTGGCCTTCTCAACAAGCCTATGCCAAGACATTCTTCCCTTAACCAAGGTTCTCCAGTTTATTATCCTTAAAACTTGTAGGTCCTTTTCAAGGCACTCTAAAAATCTTAGGTTTGGTCGTCCTCTTTTTCTCGTACCTGTTGGCCTGACACTCAAAACTTTTTTGGTTGTCCTGCTATCCTCCATTCTTATAATGAAGGATAGCAGGACAGATTAACAAAGTTATTTAAAAAAAAAAAAATCAGACAATTCATAACAACCTGATTATATTTAATAGAGAAAGAACATAAAAAAAGCATTTGTAAAAAGTAATATTAATCACAGATACTGTGTCTAGGGCTAACTTTTCTACATCAGACATCTTTCAGTGTTTTCAACAGCAGTTAAATAAAGCCAATAAACAATCCTATCGCTCAATCCTTCTCCGCAACCTCATTTCCGCTCATTCTTTCACTTAACCATGATCGTTTTCTTAAATTTCGATTTAAATATATTCTACTATAATTAATCTACTAATGCGTTACAAAAATTGATGAAGAACATTAGAATGAACAAATAAAAAATGAAGTGGTTGAAAAAAGATGAATGTGATATTCCAAATAAACATTCTCATACATGATGGAATTTCTTGAAAAAATAAGGTGATTATTTCATACACATAAATAAGAGAGTAGGTAAGTATGAAAGGGTAGAACAATAAGTGTATATACTTTTTTCATCTATATTTTTTAAAAGCTCCAAGTGCTTTTTATGAATATCATCTAGAAGTAAAAGCATGATTTATGACGTTTGATTATTATAAATAAATATTATTCAAAAAAAGGTTTAATAGAGGAATAACACAAGTTCTCAGCTGTCAAAGTTACCGAAAAATTAACTTGTTTACAAACAAATATTTTTCAGTTGGGGGCGTGATCGTATATTGCGAATAGCATTGTGAAATTAGCTTTTAGCTTTCTAACGAAAATTTTTAAAAAAGGTTAAAGCGTAAAAAAGTGTCTTCGTCCATTAGGAGCTAAGAAAATTGAAGTGAAGTAACAAAACAAAAGCAGCGAGTAGGAAAAATTTTGTAAACAAGCTTGATTTATTTTCAGTTTGGGCTTTGCTATTTTCCAAATATTAAATATGGAAGACGGCTCTGATTCAGAATATGAAGTAGAGGTAAAAATTATAATATTTTTTTTGTCCTATTTCTCTTATTGGATATATGGCAATTATTGAATTGCTGCTTTGATTAAATACCTAATTTTCTCCCTGATATATTTGTATTTGGTAGGTCTATAATAATCATTTTACTTATTTCTTTAACTATGAAGACAACCTGACAACGGCTCTACCATCAAAAATGCTAGTTTCTGTGGAGGCAAACTTTAACTAAATGTTTGAAGCTACTCAATTCTTTTTACTCCCTCGAAGCTATTTTGATTTTATAAATAGTAATAGACAAAAATATAAACAACCATAACTCAGAATTAATAACCTACTAGTACAAATATTTAATCTGTAAGCTTTGGATATTTTATCTAATATATTTGAAGCGTAATGAATGGTTTGAAGAATAAACACATTAAATAATTATTATTTACATTTATTTACAATTTATACCTGACTAGTTTGGGTTAATGCAGCATCAAATATTTAAGATGCAAATACCCAAAGATAAAATAATAGAACACTATTAAAATGTAATTCTAAAATGTATGGATTAAAGTTGAAGTAAAAATAAACTTAGAGTTAATAAATAATAATAAAAACATATTTTCACTTCATGCATATTTAAAAATTTGACTAAATAGTCTGCTCTATTTAATGCTTTTACATTTTTTCTTATTAATGATATAAGAATATTTTTCTTTCAGGAAGCTGTAGTTCTAGTTGAATTAAATGGAATTATTGATTCTAATTTTTTATTCCAAGAAGACATTCCATGTAAAATTTTGGTATGTATATAAGTAGTGTTTGCTGAATTAGCAGGGGTCTGTTTAGAAGAAATTTGGGTCCGTTAACGGACCCTTCACAAAATATCTTTTCATGAAAACGGACCCATCACAAAATATTTTAGCTTAAAAACGGACCCTTCACAAAATATTTTAACTTAAAAACGAACCCTTCACAAAATGATTTTTCTTTTAATCGAACCTTTTACAAATTTGTTTATCTTCATTATTATTTTGTTAATCGAATAAACCCTTTCCAGGGCAGAAAACAAGAAAGATGGATGTAAACGAATTAAGTTTTGTCTTCGGCAGACGATTCTTCCATTATTCGTCCGAAATTAATATTCTGCGTTCAGCAGTATAGGCTAAATACCAAATATTTGTATGTTGCATCTCTAATTTAGAAGCAGCAATTGTTGTTTATTTTTTAAAATTTAATTTTTTTAATTATAATTTTACAGTGTTGAGCATAATCTTGTATGTCTTTACAATTTAAAAACTCCTTGAAAAAGTTTTTTTTTTTGCAATAACGGACCCTATTTGCACAAATTCATAAAAGCGGACCCTGGTTGAAGGAATGTGAGTAATTTTTTCACAAATTTCACGAAAAACGGACCTTTCACAAAATGTCTGGACAGACCCCTGATTAGTATTTCAAGTTCTTTAAAAATTGTTAATACTTATCAATGTAAAATAGTCTTGGGGATATCTTTCAATAATTTTAAATATATTTAAATTAACTTTAATATTCCTCCAATACTGTTATGTAGGTTATAAGGCTCAAGTTCATGTTTCTAATATTTATAGCACATTTAAATTATGGTCTCTTTTTTTCCTCTAAAGTTAAAGAATGTATTATTATTATGTAATTACTTATATTCGGAGAAGAAGTGCACCTGGCTATTCTATTATGAGATCTTAACCATCAAGCCTTAGTCTGTTGTTGGTCTGCTGATTAATATTTGTATCGAAAGTAATGTAAATTTTTATTAGTGTATATCATCCTAGTTTATATGTCAACTTTTCAAGCCTCTCAAAATCTTACAAAAAACGCAGGATCAACCTTATACCGGCAATAAAGTGTGGCATCTGTTGATCATGAAATATAAATGTGATATAAACAATGAGATAGATAAGAATAACTCTGCATCAATTTATTGCTTCAAAAAACTATTTTTAATGTATTATATAAAATTAATTTTGTATTTTCTCTCATATTTTCTTAACATAAAAGTCTTTTTTAGAAAGAAAAACTTTAAATTACATTCAGAAAAAAAATTACGAATAAGCAAAGTTAAGATAATTTATTCAAGAGTAGTTTAAGAAATATAATGCAATGAAAACTTAAAAAACATGCCATAAAACTACAATTTTAAAAATTCCAAAATATTTGGGTTGGTTTCAATTTTAGCAAGCAGTGTAGTCATACAGATTCCGTTTTGTTATGGATTTTACTTCATCCTCATTTGCTATATCCCACGAAAATTCATCTTCACCCCGATACAAAGAATTCAAAGTTCCACAATTTTTAAGAGATTACAATTTACATACTTGACGTAACAGAAATTTTCTATCTTGTAATCAAAAATAGGGGGTCAGCTTATACACCAAGATATATGGCATATTTAAATTGGTTTAGTCTCAAAATATTTTCTCATTGTTGAGAGCATTATATGAATAATCAGAAACACATTTGTCAAAACATTGTTTCAGTGACAGAATTTTGTATTAAAATATTCCGCTGGTCCAAATAACTCACCTTATTAGTCCATGATTAAACTTGAAAATATTTTATTAGTTTTTTTTTTATTTTTTTTACTAAACCAGGCTGAGAAATACTGGTATAGATCATACTATCATAATTTGTTTGTGTGAAGATTGTAAGATTTCTGTCTTTCTATCTCTTGTTTTTAAATCAATAATACTTTATTTTATTCACATTATATATCTTTCAATTGAGCTGTGGAGATTTTGAGAAGTGTTATTAACAGAGACAGATTTTTGATTATTATTATAAACTTATTCTCTTTTCTTCCTTAATAAGGAGTTTCATGTCACTGTATCACTCATCTTCAAAATTGAAAAGAAAAAACCTGCCTTTTGAATTTAATGCACTAAAACAGAAAACATATTTTTAATTCCAGAAAAAAAAATTTACCACCTATTTTGAACTAAAACTTAAAAAAAAAAAAAAACTGGTCTAAATTTTAACTCAATTTAACAAAGGGAGAAAAAAAATGCTTTAATGAAATTGAAATTTCTTGTTTAAAATCCTATTTTCTATTTCAATATTTGATAAATAAAGTAATAAAAAATAGTTAATCAACTTGGAAATGTATGAATTGTATTAATTCTCTAGTGAATAAATTTTAATAATAAAATTTAATCCTTGCATTTTAGAATACAGCAATAGAATAGAATTCATAATATCTCGAATACAGAACACATAGTTAAAGATTCATTTTTTTTACATAAGGTTTACATAAGAATTTCAGTATTTTTAAACATTTTTCTTGGAAACATATCTCTAAAAGAAAAAAAAAAGTTTTTTTTCCAGATATTGTGGAATTTTTAAAATTGCTCAATGTGTTAGATTAGTATAACTCAGAAGTTGTAAAATTAAATTAAAAAAGTTAAAGATGAATTTATGAAAAAACTGTTTAAATAATTATATTTTCATGAGAGCTTAAGGTTTCAAACTATCTAATTCCACCAATAAATCCTGTTATTTGATTGAATATTATGTCAGTTTAATTTTATTTTCATGTTCTCTTTTCAGGGTATTGACAGTGAAAATCCTATTCTTCAATTGGGACAGTATACGTTTGCTGGAGAATATGAAGACACATTGGGTACTGTAGTTGCTTATGAGCCCGATGAATCTCAAAATGGTAATTAGTCTTTATTGTTTGTAAACAATAGAAAAATGTTCATGTGTTTATCAAGCAATTATTTATCTTATGGTTTTCTTTTAATATTTTTGAGTATTGTATTTCAATTATTGATTATAGGAGAAATTTGTAGTTGTATTATGGCGTAAATTTCAGAACAAGTTTGTATTGGGTAAAAAACAATCTTGTGATGTTTAGTTAAATTGATGTGTTAAGTTATGCGCAGTGCATGATACAAAATATATTTTCCATCAAAACTTTTCCAATTGTTTTATCGGGCTGTGGTAGCAAAGTGGTTAGAGAATGGGACCATAGCCAGAGTAGCTGGGGTTTCATCTTTGACTCCACCAAGTGCATACATGCTCATAACATCTGTGGAACCAAAAGTCCTGTCTGTCGCTAAGCAGTAAAGAAATCTGGAGAAAATTTCATTCCCCTCCAGAACTGTGTCTAAATCGAGGAAGTGGCCTAGCAAAATTATGATGGCATGTCTTCGGGATGTTTCCCAGGCTGTCTCAAATAGCCCATTGTGCAGCTAGTGTGAAAATTAAAGGTTAATGTCTGAAAAATGGTTAATAACTGCTGATTAAACAATCAATGTTAATATACAATGGAATTTCCGTAGATTAAGCATAAATAATTGGAAAACTCCAACTCGAAATTCGTGTATCATAATAACATTGTATTAAAAATACTTGAATTACAAAATCTATGTAGCCAAAAAAGAAAATGTAATTGTGGAAAAAATCATTGCAAAACTGTGTGGCTTTATAGGGAGTTTTGTTCTTATTTAGGCCATTGTAATGTATTGGAATATGTAATCATGATCAAAAGGCATTTTGAGCGGAAATATTTCAAGAAAAATTGAACACTAATTTTGTTAGTGTTTTAAAAGCTTTGTTGTAATGAATAACATGCAGTGGTTAGGAAAATAACTTTTAAATGAATAACATACAGTGGTTAGGAAAATAACTTTTAAATCAATAACAATAAGTGGTTAGGAAAAAAATTTTAAATCAATAACATGCAGTGGTTATGAAAATAACTTTTAAATCAATAACATGCAGTGGTTAGGAAAATAACTTCAAATCAAATTACCACTAGAATGAACCATTACCCCTAGAAGAAATTTTCCCTAAAAGAAATTTGGCAGCCCTGTTTTAGGGGTGGCAAATAAAGTTTCATTTAAAGTTGGAATTTTATTTAGCTTTTTTTTCAAGTATTATTGTCTTATTTCTTTTATCTAATTATTAAGAATACATTTTTATCTAAAAATATTTTTTTGGGAGGGAATCTTTTTTTTTAAGAAATCCTCAAAGTAAAATTTTCCTTTTATATTGTTTGTTTAATGAATTCTTTGTTGTGTCTCTAATACATTTTTCTTATTTAGTGATTGATTTTTGTTCAAGCTCTTTAAATGTAAATTTATATACTCATAAATGTAGTTTTACAAGCATTATGCTGCACCGAGTATGAAAATAATTTGCTCTTATCTGTAACAAAAACCAAATTTACTTCCTCTAATGATATTTTTTTCTGTTTCAAAGTGGTTATGCTACTGCTCCACAAAGTGTTAAATCGATAGTCTTTATTTTTGGCAATTTGAAAAAGAACAGTTCTGCTTATGATCCAAATTGAACTTAATACTTGTACTAGTTTAAAAAAATGAATGATCAAAATAATAAATAAATAATTGAATGAGCAATAAAAAAAAAAAAGTTTAAATAGTAATGTATTTTGTAAAATTTTATCAGTGAAATTTATCATTCATTATTTGTATCAATTTAAGTTATGACTACCATTAAAACTAATACCATTCTTCAATTAAATTTTTTACTGAAAAAACATTTTATTTATGTATTGAATATTCTTAAAGTTATAATAAAAACTCCAAATTATTTATATTGCTAATTTATAAAAGTGATAATGCATAAAATTGGATTTAAATTATTCATTTGTTTTAATTAATTTAATTGAGCATTTATAATTTGTCGACATTCCTAGTTTTTTCAATTAACTCTTAAGAAAAATATCAAGACATATGTTTAAAATCATAAGGACTTTTTTTGTTAATGGTTTTTAAAAAAGAAAAACTTACCCTTGAAAATTTCGAATCATGCTGCCCATGCTGATTGAAAGTGTTGTTACTTTTTTCTCAGTAGGGAATGAAATTTATTTATTTTACTCATGAAAAGTTTCTTAAATTGGTGCTATTGACATTCATGTAACTAAAATGTACTAACTATTTAGTGCACAATTGTTGTAGGGATCCAAAAAAAATTTTCATCATTCAAATTGTTGGTTGGAAAGGTCTTATTTCATTTCATGAAATGTATAATTTATTAGAAATTACCTTAATATTGGATTCTCATTTGAAATTACTAAAATAAGCTGTAACATAAATTTATAGACTATTTGAATATTTTATTTATTCTACTTAATCCTTAAAATTCTGAATTTAAGAATAGTATTCTGGTGTAGGAGGTGTATGTAACCCGCAAATTTAGATTGCATATTGGTTAATTATAATATTTCAAATCTCAATATTCACTTTGACAGTTACCTAACGTTGAAGAGAAAAAATTATATCATTATCTTGTTATTATAATGTAATTGCAATAAAATTAGATTTTGTGGTTAATAAAGTGATATTTTTATAGTGATTTTATTTTTGTAATAAATGTTTTAGTCTTATAAGAAAGAATATGATAGGAACTTTGAACAGTGATATCCTGAATGATTTATTTAACACTAGCTTAGTACCCATTCTCCATATGGGGTGAAAAATTGAGCCTCAATAAATCAGGACTGCACAACACAACGAAATTTTGCACAAAATGATATGGCAATAGCAATAATAAAGCTAAAATAATTGTAATATATTTTGTTTTCTTTTTTGTTAGCTTTTCGTTATTAGATTAAGCAAAACAGTAGTTCATACTCTCAAAATTAAGATCAACTGTATTCATTAATGCTGTTGCTCAAATCAGCTTTAAGATTAACCTCAATCAAGCTACTTTCTCCTGTACAGATATCTTCAAAAGGGCCGTAAAAAAATCTAACATAAAAATGTAAATCTCCAAATTTGCTCATAAAATATTTCGTATCTATATAAGAGTATATTTTGTACCTATGTAAGAGTATATTGGGTACCTATTAAAACTGCATCAATTACCACGATGCCAGTATCGTCTATTATCAAAATGAAGCATCATTGTCGTTGATAATAGTAAGGTGACTTTTTACACTCTCTCAGGCAACTTAGTACTCTCCATTAATTTTGCTTTTTAGTGTGCATCTCGCAATAAGCTTTTTTTATTAGAGCTATAAGCCACCAAACATTATTGATGTTATCTTTAAAATGTTTGACAAAACTGAATCATTTTTAGTTACGTCAAAAAATTTAAAGATAACATCAATAATGTTTGGAATAACAACTGAATCATTTTTAGTTAACTTTAAAACAATGGCATTTAACTTTAAAACAATGGCATCTGCTATGCCAATGAAAAAATTCCATTTTTTAAATGCCCTCGAATAAAAAATGTAGTTAAAAAAATTGAAAATTGGGCTTCATCACTTGTTTACAATCGTACTAAATTAGCATCATGTTGAATGTTGCATTTTTAGGGCTTGGAGTTCACCTGCAATCCAGTATATAGACATATACACAAATTCTTTATTTTATTATACATATAGATATACTATTCATTAAAGTTTTTTAAAAAATATTTTTCTTCATCTCTGAAATGGTTTTCATAATTGAGGTAATAGAATATGTCTAAAAGAATGTGCATTTATTATATGAATGTAATTTGCATGCAGTTTGTAGAAGGAGGCAGTTATGCTTTCTTCTATCAAAAGTTTTGTTTAATACTATATGCAGTTATATTTAGTTTCCAAAATTTATTTTATTAATATGTTTTAGAGGAGGAAAAAAAGTACAAGTTTACTGCAAAAACAGATAAAAAGCTTGTAATGAAAAGAGTATTTGTTCAAGAGAAAATAGAGGTATGGTGAAATATGCTTTAGTGTTTCCAGGGGTCTGTCTAGGTTTTTCTGTGAGGTACCTATTTTGTGAAAATTTAGACTTAATTTGTGAAAATTAGAAATTATATTAAAAAATCAATACAAAAATGTGGATTTATCGTTTTTACGGGATACAAAAATAAAATTTTAGGAAAAAGTATTTTGTGAAACTACCGTTTTTCCTAAAGTTGAATTTGTGAAGATACCGTTAAACGATAATAAATTTGGCCTTGACAGACCACTGGTTTCAATTTTTAAATTGTTTTGTAAAATGTGTTTCTGTCAGATTTTTGTTTTATATCAAATTTAGATAACAACTACTATTTGTATATCATATTTAAAGTGTTGTTTTGCAAATATTTTTTATACATAGAGTATTTTTTCCTTTAAGAAATAATTCTAAATATTTTTTATGCTTCATGACTTTGTTGATTTTTAATAAAATTTTGTTCTTTTTTTATGCATAGAAACATTCAAAGAATAATTAGATTGCTAATAGGTACTAGATTGATTGCTATTGCATAGATTGATTGATTGTGCCCCCTTCGTTGCATGGAGAATGTCAAGTCAATTTCACGCCAGGTAGCGGCAAGCATGTCGGCATCCACAGAGGCTATTGCGGTTGTAATTCTGGCTTTTAGATCATCAATGTTCGACACAATCCTCCCGTAAACATTGTTCTTTATAAATCCCCAAATAAAAAAAGTCCAGCGGCGTTATATCAGGTGATCTGGGTGGCCAAGGAATTGGACCTCCTCTCCCAATCCATCTTCCTGAAAAATGGTCATTCAAAGAACTATGAACGATGATACCCCAATGAGGTGGTGCACCATCTTGTTGCAAAAAGACATGTGGCTGAAGCTCTTCCAGTTGTGAAAATACGAAGTTTTCCAACATGACTAAGTATACGACTGATGAGACCGTCTTTTCTGTAAAAAAGAAAGGCCCAATGACTCGGTCGTGCATTAGTCCACATCACACATTAACCTTTGGGGAATCCCTTTGTGTCTTACGGTATTCATGGGGGTTTTCAGATCCTCATATGCCCCAGGGTGTTTACAAATTCCCGGACCCATTTTGATGTGTGGTGTGGACTAATGCACCCAAATCCAAAGAATTGAAATTAATATTATCATCATTATTACGAAGCAAGATTAATTCCTTACCGTAAATATCATTTAATAAAATAGTATAATCTTGAAAATTAAAGATAATTAAGTCATCAATATATCTAAAAACAAATTTAATACTAAGAGTATAATTTTTTTAATAATAATGCAAAAATAAGTTAGCTAAGAGAGATGAATAATTAGATCCTTGTGGTATTCCATCAATTTGAAGAAAAATATCCTTTCCATTGTAAAGATAATTAGTAAAAAGACAAAAATTTATCAGAACTTCCCAATAATCAAAATCACAACAAAGGATATTTTTAAAATCATAGTAATAATTCAAAAGGACATCTTTAAGTTTAGAAAGGGGAATGCTATTGAAAAGATCCTGGAAATCAAAAGTCGCAATAGAATTAATTTTATTATGTTTAATGAAATCTAAAATCGGTTGATTATTAGTGA
>NC_092206.1:19818861-19845260 GCF_043381705.1 Parasteatoda tepidariorum
AATTTTTCTGCACATGCATTTGAATATAAATTTCTGAGATTTTAAATCTGTTATTTTACCTTAATTTTAATTAAAAAATATTTTAAAACCTGCTGATTACCTATAGTATAATTAAATTTCAATATAATGCATGGCAACTGTTGGTAGTTTTGAAGTTTATATATTTTCTTGGCAAACTTCAGTTTTTGACATTTTTGACGGTTTAAACCAGTATTATACCCTTGTCATGTCAAAAACCACTTTTTGACGTCAAAAACCCAACCCTGGTTAGCTAACATATTGTGTGGTCCTCTCAAAACATAAAAATATCTTGTTAATATGTAAAAATCTGCAAAGTAGGTCAAAAGTTTTTTTAGATATAAATTTTTTAAAAATTTATAATTTTAGTTATATTGAAAATTATTTGTAAACACTTTGTGTATTCATTATGCTTAATTGAGTGATATTTTTTAGGAGAGCTTGCAAAAAAGTGTTCTGTCATCTTCTAAAATTTCTCCAAAAAAGGAATATCCATTGCAAGAAATAACAGAGAATTCCATAGACAAATCAAAAAAAGTGAAATTAAGCATGGGAAATAGAAATACACCGAAAAAAATAATAAAAGAAGAAGCAGATTCAAATAAGGTAATTTCTGCAGTTACTTTACCAAATATTACTACTATTGAAGAAAAACTGGAGGCAAGCTCGCACGAAGAATCAGTTGAACCTTATTCTAATAAAAACCAAAGCAGTACAGATAGGCAGGCAGCAAAAAGAAAAGAAAGAGAGCATGATGACGGTGATTCTAACAATATTGCAAACAAAAAGCGGTACCAAGGTGGTAATGAAGAATTTATGCCCCATGAAAATGTTGATCAGGCCAATTCTCCACAAATGTCATCAGATGCCATCATATCTCAAGATATGGAGGATGATGTAAGTAAGTCTCCACCTGAAGAGTTAATTGATATAGAAAGTTGCTCAACTGACAATGATGATGTTATGCTAAAGCTTTCATCTCACCAAAAGCCTGAAAATTCTGAGAAAATTTTTACGTCTGAGTCTTCAGATAAGAGCAATGAACATCAGGAGCAATCTTCTCTTCTTAGTAGTCCACAGATACTGGAAGAATCTATAGCTAATGAAAATGCTGAAGATAGAAATAGGGAGGAAGATTCTGTTATAAACATAAATTTACAAATTCACTCAACAGATGATGACCATTTCATATCTTCTAGTAATAATCCAGAGTTACGTTTGAATGACTCTGTAATGAATGACCTTTCATCATCTTCGATGAAACAGCTTGAGAATGTTGAAGACCCTCAATCATCTGATGTTATTGAAATTCAGATTGTTGTTGAGGATTGTCCACTTTCAGATGAGCAAAATGTTTCAGTATCTGAAGAAAATAAAACAAATAATACTTTGCTAATTTCAGATGAACAAGAAGGACAAGCCATCATAACTCTGTCCTTTGGTGGCAATGAAGCTGAAATGACTGCTGAATTGCATGAAGCTTCTAATCAGGAGAATAAGTCCGTTTCAAGCTCTGTCATAAATGACACGTTGAATGAAGTGTTGGATGTTGTCTCTGATCCATCTGTTGATGCTGATGATTTTGATAGTCAGCATCAGCCAGCTGATCATGCTGCCAATGTTACAGAACCTGATCTTAAATTGCCTAATGAAATGAATCTTGAAGGTCAATTTTTAAAAGATTCTTCCTCTTTTTCTAATCGGTCAACCATCAGCATGCATCTTTCATTTGATTCTGATAATGATTCTACTTCAATGACTAAAATGAGTGAGTTACCAGAAAATATCTGTGAGTCACCAGATTGTAGTAGTACATCAGCCTCTGATGCACTTAAAGTTGATGGAGAAAATAATCTGAATGTCCAGTCAAGTGACAAAAATTTGGAAAACAATCAGAGGTATATAAGCTCTGAATCATATGAGGACAGCTCGCTAAGTGAGCAAATGCCAACTCTGACTGCTGGAGACAGTGAAAAAGAGTCTCCTTCTTTTCAAAGAATTGAAAATTTACAAAATGAATTAATGCCCACAATATCTCTTGAAGCAACAACTGCTGAAACTGTAGTAGTTGAATCTTGCAATGAAGAGTCTCAAAATGCTCAAATGTCATCTAGCTCTCTGGAAACTTTGGATGAGAAAAAAAATATCACTCAGTCTCATTTTAGAAGATTTCCGAATCGTACGCCACTTGAAGAGCTGAAGGAGAAAATTAGTACTACTAAGTCTCCAAAAAGTTTGCCATCTGATGTATCATCATCTGACGATGATTCTAAAGATGCATCTTGTGAAGTGAGTCAGTCATCTAGAAATAATAGAGGCACATTATTAGCTGTCATAAGCGAGTCGAATGAGTGTGATGAACAGGTATTAAATCTTGTTTCCAAATCAAAAAATGAGCTCCACTCAGATACATCTGAAAATGTAGGTCGGGGAGAAATATATGCTGATAATTCTGAAGTTACATCTGAAAATGTAGTTCGGGGAGAAATATATGCTGATAATTCTGAAGTTGAACACTTGAATAAGTCCCACTCAAGAAAACTCTCATCATGTGAGGTATCTCAGTCTTGTAATTCCAAGGTAGAATCACCTAATGAAGAAAATGTTAATGAATGTGATGTATTTTTACAGAATAGTCCAAAAGATATTGAAAATTTTGCTGATGCTTCGAGCAGCAGACGAGATGCTCTTGTTTCTGCTGATGAAGGCCTGAAAGAAGATGACATAGTTAGACACTCGATAACTTCTGAAGGATCTACTTCAGAAATCAGCCAATCTCATAAAGTTGAAAGCTATTCAAATGATGAAGCTTCTGAACAAGCAGAGGAATTTTATAATATTGAACTCTGTAGTCAATCAACTTCAAGCATGCCATCACATCCAACTGAATCCAAAGATTTTTGTGTGTCATCTTGCGATGCTGGTAAAAATACTGGACCAGAATTTCCAGATTCTGAAATTAAAAACACATCTTGTGAAGTCAGTCAGTCAGACAGATTGGAAAGTCATAGCAATTTAAACATGCCAGATGATCCTTCTGATTTTAATGATAATTCTGTGTCTGGAGGACATGAAAGATCATCGAATCAAGAAAACTACTGTGAAGTGACTGAATCGTATGAAGCTGAGGAATGCATACATTCTGAAAATACAGCTGTACTAGCAGAAAATAGTTCCAGTGAATGTGAACCTTTAATGGTTTCCCATGACAGACCTGAATCTATGAATACATTGTCTGATAGCAGAGAACCATGTGCCTCTTCAGACCATAGTAATCCAATATCTGTTTGCAATATTACTGCAGAAAATTCTACTTCTTGTGAAGTAACACAGTCTTCAGTAACAGAAAATATTTCCATTGAAAATGTAGACCCAGCAATAAACAACAAGTTGCATTCCAATGAATGTGAAGTGTTTGAAGAGAGTGATTATAATTCCGAAGACTCTACCCTTGCTTCTGACAGCCAAAGTTTAGTATCATCTGTTATATTATTAAATCAAGAGGAGGAGGAGGAATCTATAAACCCATCTTGTGAAGTAAGTCAGTCATTTAAGTCTATTGAAGATAATAATCTTCCATTTGAGGAATGTTGTGTGTCTTCTGATGAAGGTAATGAATTTTCAACTCACTATGCTAATATTGAAGAAAATAAAATTACTGACGAAGTTAGTCAGTCTGTTACTTTATCCATTCCATTAACGTCAGATGCACCAGATTATGAATTGAGTGAATGTGATCAGCCTGGCTTAGTTTCTCACTCTGTTGAACTATTTTCTAATGATCAGAATGAATCAGCAGAATCATCTAAGGAAGTTTGCTCTTCTGATGAAATTAACGCGGCTTCTGGAAATCTTGATGAAAACATGAACAATTCTGCGTGCGAAGTAACCCAATCAAACAGAACTGAAGAAGGTATTTTGATGCCCCAATCCCAAGATTTGTTTGAAAATGAGTCTTCAAATGAGTGTGAAGCTTATGGAAGAACCTCTAGTTCATTAGAGGATCAGAATGTGGACCCTTCAGATCGCGATTGTGAAGCAAAAAATATTTGTGAGTCGTCGGATGACATTGAGTTAGCTTCAAGTGAAAATCTTATTTCTACACAAAAGCAGTTTGAAGATAATAGCGCTTTAAGTTGCATTTGTCAGTCTTCAAGGTATGGTTCTAAGTCATCTGATTTACCTGATATGGATGATAATAATGAATATGACAATAGAATTCAGATAGAAGCTGAAAATAATGATACTCAACAAAGTAATATTTGCGAGTCATCAGAAAGCAGGCAAACAAATCGCAGTACCGATCCTTGCACTTCGTCAGATAAAATAGATAATGAAGACACTTATGATTTAGCATCAAATGACAAATTATGTGATTCAATATCAAATGCAGATGCCTCTATTTGTATTGGAGATGCAACAGGTTCCATTTCTCAGTCTGAAAGAGATTTAAACAATACTCTAATCACTAGTTCCGTGGCATCTTCAGTGCCACCATATAACACTGTAACTGTCTCTTCATCTGTCGACATTTCTTCAAATCCTGTTGGCATAGTTTATTCATCTCAGATAACTCATTTTAATCCAGGACAAGAAATTATTTATATTTCCAATTCTGAAGTATCTCAATCTTCAACTCAATTGAATCAGAAGTCTACTGGTAACAATGAAGATTCAAATGAAGTGGAAAATAGTTCGTGTACTGACAGCTCATTGGCTTACCCATCTGTGATTGTTAGTAGCGATACAAAAATTACTTCTAATACATTAGAAAATACTGAATCTAACAATGAATTAGTGTCTGATTCCAATGTCATTGAAACTTCTGAATTAGACAGAAGCACATGTGAATTTATTGGAAGTAGTTGTACCAGAGTAGAATCGTCAAGTCCAGATATAATACCAGAAACAGAGCAGAAAGCGAAAAATTCGAGTTCTTCAGATAAAGATGGAAAAGGAGCTATTGTAGTTAAAAAATTTGGAAGAAGAATGAAATTCATTCCTAAAGTAGCTTGTAAAGCCAAAGAAGAAAAGGTAGAACAATCAACTAGTGGAGCAAGAGATACTGGCTTTAGAGACACTAACTTGGACCAGCAACCAACAGCAGGCTATACTTCTGAATCATCAGTAAATGCATCTGGAAATACCATTGGAGGTAATACAGATTCACGACCTTCATTATTAGAAGTAATTGTTTCTTCTGCTAGTGATTTTAGAAATTCATTAATTCATGACAATAATAATTTTGATAGAGTAACATCACCTTCTGAAATTGCTGAATCATCCTCAAACTTAAATAATGATCCTCATGATGAATCTGCAAACCTGCTTGTTGCTGAAATGGGATCTATTCGAGAAGGCCCTAGTTACTCTCAGCTTTACGCATCTGGTGATAGCCCATACCTAAATAAGCCAGACACTGATTCATTAGTAACAGAATCTGTGACTTATGATGAGGAAAAAGATAATAATTCACAACATCGAGTAAGTCAGTCATCTGAAATAACAAATGTTTATTCATCTGTAATTGTTTCCGGAACGCCGGAAAACGAAAGTGTGTCAGAATCATCGCAACATCAACTTGTTCAATCAACAAGTGGGGTTATTAAAAGATCAACTCAGTCAAACGAGGATGCAAATACGAATGAATTGGTTGCTTCAACACCAAGTACTTGCGAAGTTTCTGAAGTTTCCGATTCCTCTCATGCAAAGTTCGCTTCCCCCTCTGTCAGTGATGACAATGTTGTTAACTTAGATAATTCTAGAACTCATATAGAATCATCTGATGATGTTGATGTATGCACTGAGAATTTATCTGTAGACGAGACAGAGAATGCTGATGCCAATGTTACGTCAACTCCCTTTGAAACAAAGGGGCAAAAACTGCAGAGTTATTCTGCTGATGGCAGTGATCAATGTTCCATGATTGAAGGCACAGATGATGTATCATTTTCTAGTGAATTAGTACAATCTCGTTTAAACATTTATGCTGCTGATGGAAGTGGTCAGTGTGCTCTGATTGAATGCACAGATGGAGCACAAGCTCTTTATGATAGTGATTCTAACATTCCATCTTATTCAGCTGACAGAAGTGACCAATGCACTTTAATAGAATGTACAGACGGAAGTCTGCGTAACATTGATGGCAATTCTGAGTTGCCAGAGAATGTTGAAGATCTATCAAATCCAAATTTAAACATCACATCTGATAGTAAAGTTTCTGGTTCACATGATCATCAGCGTTCCAAAGTTTGGCGTTCTCGTTTCCAGGAGGAAAATTGTGCATCCTCCTCTATGGATGAAAATAGCACCACTGATGATGCTTCGAGGACTCAAATTTTAATTATTGAATCTGAAGCATCAAATGAAGCTGAAGTTTTAAAATCACGATTTGTAGACAATAATGATTCTGAAAACTTTTTCTTGGTTAGTGAAAGCGGGCAAATAGTTATAAATCCACCTGAAAGTGTTGATTCCCCTTCAGATTACAATGTTGATAGAAACTATAAACAAGATGTATCCCAATCATCCAGTGCTGATCAAACTCTTCAGCCTGAATTATATTCTGAAAACAATGAAGCTACCCTCTTCCCTTTGCAAAGTGAGTCCTACAGAGAGGTGACCCTGGCAAATGAAACTTACTCATCTCGAATTACTGAAGAAATAGAATCTTCTGGAAACAGTGTAGTGCCCAGTGAACTGTCCCAAAATATACTTTTAGCAAGCAATGATTCCAGTATTTATTCGCAGTCTGTTGATTTTAATGATGGTTCCATACATTCGTCTTCGTTTGAAGTTTTACAGTACCCAACTGACGAACAAATTGTTGCTTCATCTTTATCAAGTACAATGTGCGACAGAATTGAGACATTAACAGATTCAGTTCCTTTGCAATCGTTAGACGTGGTTGATGAGAGAAGCAATGTGTCTCAATCCTACATTGATGAAAATGAACCTCAACAAATTTCAGAGGTATTAGAAAGCAATGAAGAGAGTGATAATGATAGACATGCTACTCATAGTCCTGATTCACATAGTTCTGAATATATATTGCAGGAAGAAGACGACTGTGATAATAGTTGTTAAAGTATTATCGTAATTAAACTTATATATTTGCAATAGCAAGTGTAAAAGTTTAATTTTAAAAACTATTGGCTGCATTTATGTTGGAATATTTTTAAAATTTTTGTTAGAAAATTTCTATTGTCTCATAAAAATTAGCATTTCCCTCCTCGTTAAAATATATTTCTATGAATGTTAAAAAAAAAAATTAAAGTTTATTTTTTAATGGGGTAAAATTTTCTGTATTTTTGATAGTTTATCTTATTATCAGAGATACAAATCTGGAAAGTTATACTATCCCTATAAGTTAAAAATTAATGTCAAGTATAAGGAGCTTCATATTAACCAAAAAATTGGAAAAATATTCCTTAAATTAGGTGAAATGTTTAATGCTGAAAAAAAGTTTCATTGGTGAAGAATTTCATTGATTGCTGTAATCAAACAGCTGTAAATTTAAAATTAATTCATGTTTTATTTAAGTCTGTTAGGATTGTCTAATTTCAGCAAAATAATTATTTTTACAAACTTTTTATTTCAGACAGACAATAATTAAATTATCAAAAAGTGAGTGCCAAACACTGGGTTTCTAATATCTAGCAATGAAAAAATTATTTCACTCATCTCATGTATAACCTGCTACAAGATTGTATAATTTTATATTGAACAGTGTAAACATGATACATTTTCTCTGTTATATATATTATATAATACATTAGGGTTGGCTGAAAAAATAGAGTTTTTATTTTCAAAACACTATACTGCGGAAAAGATGCCTTATATGAAAATAATTTTGATATAAGAAATTTTAAAATTGATTAATATCTTCCCAATGCACGTCTCACTTTCTTAAAATTGTACAACCGTAACGCTAGTTTCTGATGCCTAATTTATGGTTTTTAAAAAAAGTAAATATGTTAAAATATTATTGTTTATTCAGTGCATATCAATTGCTGTGTGCTTAAAAAGCGGAAATTATATATGTTTTTCAAATTTCTCGCCATTTACTGAAGAAAATTTTCTTTGGACATAACATTCAAAACCCTGTCCGATAATTATATTCTTTTATTTATTATGTGGTATGTGATAAGCGATGAGGGTATAAAGCAAAAGGCATGAATAAATGGAGTTATTTTGTATATTTCAAACACATCATATGGTTGTTATGCTTTGAAATAATAATGATATTTAACCTTTTTTAATTTTTTTAAACCATAAATTAGGCATTAGAAACTACAGTATGTGGATTGAAAAATTTTTAGTGGTATTAATAAGTTTAAATTTTTTTTTTCAATTTAATCAGTTTTTCTAAATTTAAGTGCAATGCTTGACTGGAAAATATTAACCGATTTTAAAATTTTTTATGTAAAATTTCTGTTTTACACATGACATCTTTTCCGTACTATAGCATTTTGAAAATAAAAACGGCCCACCTTAATAATACATTTTTTTACAATTTATAAGTTAATTTTTATGAGAAAAATTAATGATTTTGTGTTTTCTATATTGCATTTCTGTTATCTAACATTTTTGTTTTACTTTTAAAATGGTTTTATATGTAATATTATTTCAAAATAAAAATATGTATATGCATTAAAATTGTGGCTAATCAATTGAATTTTCCATATATCCATTACTAACAAAGGAAAAGGAACATTTAAGCTCTTAAATTTTGCTAGTTTTTTTTTCTAGATATAAGTGCAAGGAATGCTATCTTATATAATTTAATTGTTGAATACTTCAAACTCTCGATTAACTCAGATAGGGTAATCCGGGATGCCTCCTGAAAATAAAGGAAGTTAGAGAATGCTGGATAAAATAATTTTCTCAACCCTTCCTATATAGTATTATTCTTCACAAAGCAATGAGGTAAATTACTTTTCTATTTTATTTGTAATGTTTGACAAGTAAATCCATAAATCTAATTCAACATTAAATTTGTTATTTCTATCTTTTCATTCTAATTTTACTAAGAAGTATAATTTTAAATTTTCAATAATTGTTTTGTGGGGGATAGTAGTTATCGACAATGTCAACTTACATCTACGAAAAGGTACCCCATCATCGAATCGAGTTAACATGTCTTATATACTAGTTAATTGGAATTATATTTTAGTAGTGGTAGACACACTACAGTTCTCCTCCACCAGTTTTATCTGTGATTGAATTTGATGAACGAATAGCACTAGTTGATTCATTGCTGTTCTGTGAGAAGCCGGGAGAGCCGTATTAAGATCACCATACTTTTTGAGTGCTGATCTGAGAGTTGTATTAAGTTCACGCTCGCTCTTCTGTTGCCTTTAGCAGTCAAGTGTATACATTGTGTATTGATGGAGACTGAGAAGCAACAGCGTGAGGACAATGTCGCAGTCACAAGTCAACTGCACAATGTGGACCATCCATCGAAGTGGGCGTTACAGTTTAGATAGGCGTGTTCACATGATGTCCGAAAGTCACCAATGTGGGGGATAATAGTTATCGACAAAGTCAACCTTCATCCATGAAAAGGTTGGATCATAGGATTGAGTTAACATATCTTATATACAGGGTATCCGCACACCTGGAAAGTTATGAAAAATCATGTATTTAGGTCTCCGAAAAATCTAATTTTTTAAATGGAATCCCCTCTCCTAATCTCATCTTGTTCCAAATATTTGAATTCCTAACAAAATCTCCACTAAGTCATATTTTATTAGAATATAAAATGATTTTATCATGTTCTTTAAAAATTATGGTGTTCTTTCAAAAAATGAAAGAAAAAACATTTCTAGAGTCAATTATCTTTTAAACTTCGGTGAATTAAGAATTTTTATTATTATAATTTTTTTTAAATTTTATCAATTTAAAATTCTAGTTGAAGCGAACCAGTCATTGGCAAATTTTTTTTAAATTGCGAAATGAGAACAGAAAAATCAGTTGTATTTCTTTACTTTCTGATGAACAAGAAAAGCATCTTTAGAATATAATTCTGCAGAAAAAAAATTATTTACTTTTGTATTTTTTTCAGCTATATTATTGTTTCAACTCTTTCTTTACTCTGTTTTTAAATTTAAAATCAATAAATATGAAGATGCAGAGTATAACAGTTTTGGTTATACCTATCATTTCAATTAATGTTATTATAATGCTTTTTTAAATGTATTGTTGTGTTTTTGTCGTAGAAAATAGTAACTTCGTTAAGTCATGGAATTCTTGGAATTAGTCGTGGAAAATCATGAATTTGAAGATCTAAAATGTAACAGATACCCTGCATATACTAGTGAATTGGAATTATATTTTGTAGTGGTAGACACACTACAGTTTCATTGAAATCATTAATTCGATTATCTGTGATATTTTTTTATTTGTTGCAAAACATTTATTTTCCAGTTGAGAGACAACATTCTTCACAAAGCAATGAGGTAAACTACTATTCTGTTTTATTTATAAAGTTTGACAAGTAATTATTTAAATCTAATTCAACATTAAGTATGTTATTTCCTTCTCTTCATTTTAATTCTACTGATAATGTCATGTAATTTGAGATTTTCAATAATTTTTGTTACAATTGTTTACAATTAATATATAACTTTTATAAATATTTATTCTATAAAGAGGGAATCATATCAGTATCTTAGAATTTAAAAAGTATTTATTTACCCTAGATCAGTGGTCGGCAAAGTGCGGCTCCAGAGCCGCATGTGGCTCTTTAGCTCCTTAAGTGCGGCTCTATCACAAATATCCACAGAAGACGCAATAATATTTTCATTTAAAAAAAAACTTGGTAAGAAAAAAATTATATCTTATTTTGATAAATTAAAATTCTTCTATAAATCGAGAACATGTATAATTTTTTGTTTAAGTTAAAAGATGGATAGGTATTTAAAATTTTATATTGTTGTAAAAATACGTAACAAACATAGAGTTTAATTTTATTAGTTTTCGTAAACGTTAACACAAACCATCATGTACAAGCTACCGGCTGAAATTATTTGTATGTTTACGGCGTACTTCGGTGTGATACAAAAGTACCACAAGCATGAGCGCGCATACTTTTTCTGAAGTAGTGGGCATTGTTCGCATTAATAAATATTTATTAAGTATGAAATTTTGTTTTATTTAGTGTAATAAAAGTTTACTAAAGAAGCAGATTTGGCTCCCAATTTTTTTAAAAATTGTTGTAATGTTCATATTTGGTTCTTTGGCTAAGAAGTTTGCCGACCACTGCCCTAGATTAAAGAAACTTTTTTTTGAATTAAGGATTGTTCAATTGTGGAGAAAATTTTTGTAATAAAGCACCCACATCCATTGAAATGAATCAAAAGATTTTCTCCTAGGTGTAAGAAAGTAAGTCCAAAAATTATCAAATAAATAAAAAAAACTTGTCTAACTTATAAAATATTTTATTACATATATATTTATATAGGAACATATCAGCATTAATAAACAAATTGTAAGTTAACTTAGGATTCATATAAGGCGGTTGAAAAGTGACATCTCATGAGTGAGAGTCAAGAAAAATTGCATAATCAGTAAGTAATAAAATATGTTAATAATAATTAAACACTGATAAATTTTCAACATTTTAGAGGCTAACAATTCCACTAAAGTGCAAGTTTTATGCATGCATCAGAAATATTACCAAGTTACAAATTTTGGGATTTAAGTTAAATATTTATTTAGTTAAGATAAAATTTACAAAAATGTAATATTTTATTTTTGCACTGCAAGGGGTTATAAATTCTTCCTACTCAAGAGTGCTAGAAATATGTAAGATAGCTGTAATATTTTATTCTAGTGTCAAAATCAGTAATAAGAGAGTTGTCAAAATTATGAAAATGCAAATTATGTATAGATATTTTTTGTTTAATATGCATGTGAAAAATTTCTTCACAGTAAGTGCTAAAAGGAAGTTAAATAAAAATTATTGATTTCACATAAATTATTTAGTGCTAAAGGGAGCAATTTGATTTTTCTGTTCTGATACGTTAATTTGCATTAAAAGTAATTAAAGATTAATTTATCTTTTTTAAAAAAAAACTGAAGTGAGCTAGTAAATTGGTAAAGTTGTAGAGATTTGACCATTTCGTACGTTATCCCGCTTCCTATACTGTTAAATTATCCTGGACTTTACGCTACCCTTTTAAAGAAAATCTCGCTCTATATATTTTTCTTACAAATCAAAATCATTTTTTCCCTACAAAGCTTGCTTAAACTTTTTCTGAATTTTCTTTTCTTCTTTAAGAGGCTTGTTTATTAACTGTCATTAAACAGCCGACCCAATCCTGGGTTTACGACTACCAACGTGCAACTCCGTATCTTTGTGATTTTGATCCTAGTCCTGAAGACAAGGGAGTTCCTGGATCAGTACTCCCAGAGGGAACATGGAGGACTTTGTAACCTGAGAGATTTAACATGCATCAGTCTCCATTAACTACACAGAGAGCCTTCGGCCGATGGGGAACGGACTCACGATCTCTTCGACATGGCCCCAGTGCCCTACCAACCAGGCTATCCCAGCCCCATATTAACTGTTTGTTGATTTTTTAACGTTCTTGTTATTTATTGCCCTTTTGTCAGTGAGAGGGGATTTCTTCCTAGAGTCAAAATTAGAAGGGCAATGCACAGGAAGGGTGGTCAAAGGAAGAATGGGAGATTAAATTTGCGAGTGGAATTTTTTCCAACAAACATAAATTTTTGAAAAATATATTTATAATTCTTTTAGCCCGATTTTAGGTTATCCTGTTTCGTACGTTTTTTAACGCTAGTCAGACAGAAAACGTAGAATCGGGGTTCCACTAAACATAGGCTATGAAAAATATGCATAGTCAAGTTAAGAATAATAGGCATCATTTAGTCCCTTCTTATTAACTTCAGCTTTCAATTTCTCAACCTGATTATTAATTGTTATAAATTACTTTTTATGGGTCTAGATACCTGTGTATTCACTCTTTTCTGAAGTGGAAATAATTAGATGGAATACATTAATTATGTCTATTAACCTAGCATGACCTCTCAGAATAAATATACCACATAAAATGAAGTATTCAAATATACTTTATGTGTAAAATTAAATAATTTAAAAACATATAATATCAATAGGACAAACACTTTTATTAGATGTCCCGACCTATCAAATAAAATCTGCTGAGTACAGTTGTAAGATATTTTTATATGGAAGACACAAATTATGATAAGGAAAAGTTTCAATGTAATTCGATTGACTTTGGATTCAGAATTTTTGTAGATATTTTACGCAAATGTTGTTCTACTGAGAAATAGTTTAAACTAATTGCTATTTAAACTAAATAAGTTAATAAATTTTTTTTAACCATCATAACTCCAAAAAGTTTAGAATTTGTATAATCTGTAATGTTCCATTGCTTGAGGATGTTACTTACCAAACTTAGATTTTTGTTGATACTTTGTCTGGTTGTTGTGCTGTTGTTTGCCAGGGAGCAGAACTGTTACCTTAGACTTATACATTTGTTGTTAGCATCAAATTCTGTAATATAAATTGCTCTTTCTCTATTCTATTTGTTTTTTTAGTAAGCAGACTTGCTGCTGGCAGGTATCTGATTAAGTTTGGATCGATGAACAACATTTTCGCTGAGGTCTACTCCTACATATTTGAACTGGAAATATCTGTTTGAGACGCATTGTGACCACTTTTAGTAATTATCATCGAAGTTCATTTTGACTGTCTGAAGGAAAAGATGGAGAATCCGTTGCAGCTATTGTGAGGCTTTGCCAAACTTCTATGCTACAACATAAAGTAAGGATTAGTGTCCCTGATGTGCTTAATTGATAATTCTGGTGAATTTTATTTCAACTGAAATTCTCTACAGTTATATGAACTTGTGTTCTAAAAACTTTTTGGAAGTCTGTTGAATTCTTCCACTTAAGCATATTTATTGTTCTATGAGTTTGTGACATTTTGCCAGTTCTGCTAACTGTAGAGGGATCTTTATATATTACTAATACATCATGTTTTGTAGTTTGTTAAAAATAATTAAGCACTCCAGAGACAATAATCTTTACTTTGTTGTGTTGTAGCGTAGACTTTCTGAGAATTCCTCTCAACAGTTGCAGGAATGAGATTTCAAGTCTTTTCTTTTAGAATGCTATCAGATATTGAAGATGAGTGTGTCATTCTTAGTGGTCACGCTACTCTCAATCTGGGTATTTTCAATTCAAATCTATAGGAGCAGGCTTCTGTTAGAATGTTGTTTGTTCATCCAAACCCCCAGGTGACAAAATCTTAATTACTTACTAAAAGAATGAATGGATGAGAGAAAGATTCCAACACCAAATAGTATTTTAACCTAGTGTGAAATTGATGTCAACAACAAACATATATAAGCAGGAATCTTATATTTTTGATTGAAAAAAACTTCAGAATCATTACATAACACTTTTATTTAATTTGTCCATGTACAAGAAGTTCTCTTTTCTCTTGCAGGTGGAAATCTTGAATCCTAGAAATAGTACACAAGTCAGATGTACTCAGTGATATCCCTAGGTTTCTGAAGGAGGGCAACTTAAAATGAATGGAGGTTGTTGCAGATAATGGGGTTCTAAAGGCTTGAAAAAATATCAAGCATGTCTGTTTTTATTTGTATTTCTTGAGATATCTCCTTTTTAAATCTTATATTATACTTTTTGAACATCTTGTTTTTTAAAAAAAGAATGGTGAATTCATGTGTTTTTCGGAAGAATCGCATAACCTAATACAAAGTTGTGAAAAATATGTATGTTATTAAGGTCATAACACTAGTCATCCTGTTGTTTGGTTTTGAAGGCCGATATAGTACGGTACATAACCTAGATGCGTCAGACTCTATTAAGCATTTTTTTGTTGTTGCTAAGGCCGTCATTATGTAAACCACCTGTAGGCACATCAAAGCTTTTAAGGATACTAATACAGCCGACATTTGAAAAGATAGTAAAAATATTAGCATTTAAGCGTGATAAAAGATAACACTTACTACTGTAGACAACAGGATAGCAATTGCCACAGAAAGGCTCTTTGTCAGAAAATCTAGAATGAAAAATCCAAAATAAATCTGTTTCAGTATTGCCAAAAATGCAATCTTAAAATATTGCACTATTCTAAATACATACTGTGGAAAATGTGTTAAAAGTCCGCACATGATGTTTCAATAGTATGATAACATAATTGACAATAAACGAGGCATAAAAATGCTAAAATTAAAGAATAGAGAGCAGCTGTTTAACATTAAATTATTAGGTGCTTTAATGTTGGAAAGCTTTCTTATAAACAATTGGGCAAATTCAAAACCAACTATTTTTTTTTATCTAATTGGTTAATGATTGTTAAACAGTAATTAAAAAAAGGTTTAAAAATTTCACTCCAGCCGAGGGTCTATTTAAAGCTTCCACACCATATCATTATGTGATGATTCGTATTTCATAATCTCAGATTATTTTTTTTCTCTTTCTTGTGTCAGCTATGGTTATATCAAAACTAGTTTTTGTATATATATATGTATATAATTATTTACATGAGAATAAAGATTTATTTAAATTTTTTGTCATCTTTGTTGATCACATAATAGAATTGTGTTGTCTAGGAAAATAATTGTTTTCACAGGCTGAATAAATATTTCTAAGATTTGTAGATATACTTTTCAACTTTATAAATGATGTAATTTGGAAACAAAACAGGATTCTTTAAGCTAATATACTTTTGTTGGTGTAAATTTGAAAGTAGCTTAAAGACCCAATATTAAAATTACCTAATCCACAATTATCATTAGCAGTAATTATTAAGCCCCAATGAGCTATTACGCTGAATAAATAGCACAATTAGTATAACCATCCATTATTAAAAGAATAAAGCAATATCATTCAGTAATTCTCAGTACTGAAATAACTTGCGCTTAAATGGCAAAAAATTTCAACTCAAACACAATACAAATATATAACTATGCAAAAAATAAAAGTAATTTTTATTTTATTTTATTAAACTATTTATTATTGTTAAAACTAATTTATAGTAGTGGGACAAAACAAATCCTACAATAAATAGTGCTTAGAGTTTAGGTTTGTGCTCATTAAGCATAATTATGACTGAAATGATGTATTAAAAATATCTGAATTATTAAAAACAAGTGATACTTTTTCATTTTTACACTGTAGATTCATTACAATAATGTGACCCTTTTTTTACCTTATAAACTAAATTTTTTTTTTTTTGGCCTCTATAAATTAGATGAAATAATAAAATAATGTTTTTTTTTCATATATAAAGCTATATTTAAGACAAAGTAGTTGATAAAGTACATGTTGATGTTTTTTTTTCTTCTTCCCTCTCAAACATTTGTTGTTGTTACACATCGCCCTAGAGAAGGAAAGCCTAGACCCGGTCCAGTAGGCCCCGTCGCGTCAGTTCCCCAGATATCTGCAGAAAGTCCCGATCAACCAGCAACTGCTTATAAGAAGCGCCAAGGCAAAAAAGGTGATCAGGACTAGCAGATTGTGAGCAGGAACAAGGTTGGAAAGTCTTCTCCCCATTTTGAAACCTTAAACATTTAAGATGGTGACTACGAAATCTGGCCATGGCCGAGGGCCGCATTCAATACACTAAATTATACTGAAAGCGCAATAAAAAAATTAATTAGTAACTTTTTTACGGATATAACATTTACCAAATTAAATTTATATTCTTAAATGCATATTTATTTAAAGTTATACTTTTGAAAATTACATTTTGGTGTGTATTTAATTAATGTCTAATTAATATATTAATTGACTAATGTAAATTTAATAAGTCTATTTACTTACAGCAATTTTTTTTTTTTTTTGCCTATTGCACACAATAAATGTCTATTAACATTTAGAAAAAAGCATTTAATAGTTACCTGGTTTTATTGGAATAAAAGTTTGCTACTTGAAGGCTCCATTGAAACCAAAATCACGGAAGATCTCTATAGTAATAGTTGTCTAAATGGTGGTGAGAGTCTAGCCGTCATTGCTGTTGTCTACATAGCCTGTATACCATGCCAAGAAAATAGTATTTAACAGCTTATCTGCAATTATTTAAAAGTTTAAACAAAGCTGTAAGCCATAACTATAATATTTTAAGTTCATTAAAAAAAAAAAAAAAAAAAGATCAACTAAGATTTTATTTTAACTTGAAATATATACATACCTTATAATGCAACAGTAAATAAAAATCTAACACTAGAAAAGACTGAACATTGTTGTATACCTAGAAAGACTGAAGGGAAACACTAACAGGAAAAAGGTTAGCCTGGAAAAACTTCCTGAGAAAGCCAAGGCCCTCCTTAGGTTGTTTATATTCAGATCCACATTCAAAATCTTTAAATATGATCATAATTAATTGATAAAAAAAAAGAATTGATTAACGAAATCCTATGGTATTTTATTCGCTTCGGTAAGTAGAAATATTTGATTGAAAGGAACATAGGTTTCTTTGATACTTGAGTTTTCTTTTATTTATATATATGTTGAAGTACTCGTTTTTAAAAAATGAATACTGGGGTTATGGGATACTTAACATACATAACGGGCCACTTTAGCCCCTCCTAACACACCAGATATAAGGTTCTATATATATGTTTCCATCAGGCTCGCACAATGAACGATTAAAAATAGTTTTAATGTATAGAGTGTTTATTACCAAAAATAAAGTTTGGGAAGATTAGCCTCAGACCACCTACCTGATATGGATATTTAAGTAGATGGAAATCATGAGCACCATCTAATGAGACAATTGGCTTTTATCCCAATGACACAAGGAAACATGGGTTAATGGTGGGTTAACAGTAAGAAATATTTTGTTCATGTTATAAAATGTAGATCTTTCTCATCAAGATGTTCTCCACAAAAGGGAATTTGTTTTGAGGTTTGGCAAAGGGGTTCCATTTTCTTTTGCAGGACATTTAAATGTACAGAGTTTAACTATTTGGAGCTGAATGTAGTTTGCATGAATTGATTGTTTTTTGATAAAATTTGCATATGGGCATTTTTTAATAGGATTAATATGGCAAGTGAATTTAGAATGTGAATAATAATGTTTTGACTCACCCTTTCGATTTGTGCTGACTTCATCATGCATTTACATGGTTTTTCAAAACATTTTTTTGGCATTTAACCGATGTATTTCTTAGCAATATTGAAAGTCTTTCAAACTATATGGTCTATGAATTTCCAACCATGCACATGAGTAATCACCTATCTTTTTCCGACCACCTTCGTTCGATTTTGCATTGGTTTCATTGTTTCCTGTGGTTTTTCAGCTGTAAAAATTTTGATGCCACCTTTTTTGGCATTGAGATAAACAAAATTCATTAAGTACTGAGTTTTTTAAACTGATGATTGTTAAAAACATATTCGAGAACAGAAAAAAAAACATCTTTCAAACTCAATTTTCAGACTGATTTTTAAAAAAATATAAATATTGAAGTATAAAAAAAAGTCCGATAGTAACTAAAAAGCTAAAAATATAGTCGCCACTCAAAATTTATTCGTCGACAATAATGACCGAATTTCACGATGTCTGCATATGACAATTATGAATTCAAAAGCTTGATGGCAGGCATTAGGCAACCTAAGGATGAACGACTCTCTTATTTTAGAAAGAGGGTCAAGTCTGAGTAATTTTGAAGAGTGTTATATGTGATCGTGAGCATACAGAAGTTTTGAATTCCTTTTTTTTTTGGTATTTAATAACATATGTTAATAGCAAATTTCTTTAAAATCTGTCAAGCAGTTTTGGAGATTTTTTGACCAAGCCTGAATATTCTCTTACTTTTGGATTTTCAAAAGTGGCGGTGTTACTAAAAGTATACGTCCTCCTATTTGAAACCAGGATACCAAAGAGCATATACAGGGTTCATACTCTACTTTAAAAAAAAAATTCAAGTACTTTTCAAGACTAATCATAAAATTTTCAAGGACTTAAATTCAAGTAAAAGATAGACTAAAATTTAACATTTTAAACTAAAATGATATGAAAAAAATAATTAGTACTGAAAAATAAAACTTCCATTCCTCTCTCTTTACTTCGAAAAGTAACCCTAGTATAAAAAAAAGCAAAGGTGCTCTGAATTTTACATAGGGCCTAGATATAAAGAAGTTAGATATACAACCTCTGAATAAGCAGATTCGAACAAGTCATGAAGAAAAAGAAGCATTTTAAATGATCTGTACAATAAAAAACAAACAAACTACAGTAAAGAAAAATAGAAAACACACTATTTAAAATTGTTTAAAGATATTTATTTTTAAAAAACTCATGTCTCATATGAAGTGTAAAGAACATTACCAAATACACCAAGTAATTGTTGAATATCTGTGATAAAATATGATGAAAAAAGGAATCAAATAAAGTCCCTGAAAATTAAATTTTAATAAAACAAAATGCTAATTAATATTAAATACATAAAGAAAGAGAAGGTTATTTCCAATATCATCTATATCATGATAACAAGAACAAGTCAAGGATTCAGAATAAAACATTTAAAAAAAAATTGTTTAGCAGAATTAAATTAGTAATAATTTTCAGCTGAATTATCACAAATGTGAAATAAATAAGTACTAGATTTAAATATATACAAGACTCCTAAGCTATATGCACTGAATACACAGTAAAAATTTTCCAAATCATTAATAAAACTTGAAAAAAATAATAAAATACATAAAAACTGGATAAAAGAAATGATGAAAATTAAAGGCTCAAACTTTAATAAAACAAAATGCTAAAGTTGTAATGATATTTACATAAAGATGTAACCAACTTTAAAAACACATATCATAAAGAAAGAAAAGGTTATTCTGAAGATCTTCTATATCATGTTAACAAGTACAAGTCAAGGATATTAGTAAATTTTAAGCTGAATTAACACAAATGTAACTTAAATATATACAAGAATCCTAAGCTATATGTACTAAATACACAGTAAAAGTTTCCAAATGATAAATGAAACTTGAAAAAAATAATAAAATATATAAAAACTGGATAAAAGTGATGAAAATTAAAAGTTTCGTTAAATTCTATTTGAAGCAAAAAAAAAAATAAACGATAATTGAAATTCCATGTTAAAAAAATTTCATCAATTTTTGAAATACATAATTTGAGTGACATAGAAATAAAAAAAAATCATTAACATGTGTTTATGAAAATATTTTAAAATTACATTTAAATTATTGAAGATATGACAAACAAACATATACTAATTATTAAGTAAATATATACAAGACTCCTAAGCTATATGTACTAAATACATAGTAAAAATTTTCCAAACCATTAATGAAATTTGAAAAAAATAATAAAATACATAAAGACTGGATAAAAGAAATGATGAAAATTAAAGGCTTTGTTAACTTCTATTAGAAGCAAAAAAATAAAAAAATAAACCATAATTAAAATACAGTTTTAAGAACATTGCATCAACCTTTGAAATACGTATTTTACCAAATAAAGCCTTTGAAAATCAAATTTTAATAAAACAAAATGTTAAAGTTTGATGATATTTACATAAAGATGTAACCAACTTTAAAAACACATATCATAAAGAAAGAAAAAGTTATTTTCAAGATCATCTATATCATGTTAACAAGTCAAGAATATTAGTAAATTTTAAGCTGAATTAACACAAATCTAAAGTAAATATATACAAGAATCCTAAGCTATATGTACTAAATACACAGTAAAACCTTCCAAATCATAAATATAACTTGAAAAAAATAATAAAATACATAAAAACTGGATAAAAGTGATGAAAATTAAAAGTTTCGTTAACTTCCATTTGAAGCAAAAAAATAAACGATAATTGAAATTCCATGTTAAAAAAATTTCATAAATTTTTGAAATACATAATTTGAATGACATAGAAATAAAAAAAATTCATTAACATGCGTTAATGAAAATATTTTAAAATTACACTTAAATTATTGATTATAACATTATTTATAATAGAAATTATTTATAAAAACTTTCAAATTTTTTTTTCCCTCTTGGTTTCGGTCAATTCACTAATTCTTTCATCTATGGTTTCAATTTCGGATTGCTTCTCTTTTACTGTCCTTCGGAAGCTATTCGCCTTTTTCACCAACAATATGTTTTCAGTTGTTTCAGCTTTTTCTAGCAAGCTGTCAGCTGATTTGCTAAGTTCAGTCACAGTCTTCTCCAGACAAATTTTTTTTGACTGCAGTTCTTGGAGCTCCTGATCATTGTTGGGTCTTTTTTTACTTTCTATCTCTCTCTCTTTTGCTTTAAGGTCAAGGTGATGACGGTACTTCTGCCTAGCACCTCTGACAGCAATCTTCATCTCTTTGGTGATATCAATTCCCTTTGCCCCCCCACAGGATAACAACGCATCTTTCACAAGCCTTTTTGCCACATAAGTCTCTTCTTTCAAATTATCTACTTCAACCTACCGGTTGATTGAAAATCCTCTCTCTACAGTAGCCTGCCCATGGGAGAGAAGTAAAAGTTTCTTGACAACACTCCACACTTTGGAATACTCATGGACACACATGTGTTTCTTCAAAAACTCATCCAGTCGTTGAGTTGTTTGGTTGAAGTCTCTAAACTCAACACTTACTCCAACAGAATTTAAAAATTCCAAAAGAATAGTATCGCATTCCGCATCATTGACTTTTCTACACCTAGCCAATTCTTTCAAGATGATAGCCATTTTCTTATATGTTTTATCACTGCTGTGATACATCCTCCTGGGGTCTAGGGATGCAAGGCATCGAACTAACTGATTAGATAGGGGTGATTTTTCTGCTATTTTTTTCACAATGGCAATAATGCATTTTTGACAGTCATGCTGAAGGTCCAGACCAGCTTTATCAGTTACCTGCTTCTGTGCGAGCAGTTTCTTCAGCATATTTCCTGCAACAAATCCAATTGAAACTTTGCTGATGCTGCTTTTATGATTACTGAAATCAAAATTAGCAAAGTCGCAGTGCTCTTTCATTGCAGTCACAGATTCATTCTTTAAGACTTTGAAAGTATCCAATAAATTTAAAATCATCTTTCTCAAGTCCCCAGACAGAAAAGGTAGCATCGGCCAATCCTTCTGATATAAAGTTAAAAAGGGCTGAAGAATTCTAATTACTGACAGAAAAAAATTAAGTTTCACAGGAAGAATTATGTCCCTGCATGAAGCAACTACAAGCAAATAAGATTTGCTGCTGGGTTTGTTTAATTTCCCCTTTTCAACAGAAGAAATGTATAGTTTTAAGTCATCCAAAATGTCTAAAGCTCTTTGTGCAGCTGGTCCATTCTCCAGCCATCTATGGCCACAAAATTTGAGAGGCATCAATTTACTTTCTGATGCTTCTAAAAAGTCTTCTTTCCTTGCTGGAGCATCTTTAAATAGCCAATGAAGGCTTCTCAAAAAATCGTCCAAATGCCATTGTGTCTCAACAAATCCTCTTTTAAAGCCGTTATTCACAACATGAAGACTACAACTACCTACATTTGGCAGCCGAATTGATTTTTAAGTTCGTCTGAAACAAATCGAAGATCTTCCAATTTACATAAGGCCCATCCATAGAAATCCCCATTAAATTTTAAAAATCCAATTTGCTGACGGTGGTGAGAAGATGAGACACCGTGACATCAGCTGTAGAATGGCCTAAAAAACTCGAATCAACGTACTTGGTGACAACATTTTCCTCACCCCAAAATCTGACTAAAACATCCAACTGCTTGGATTGCAGAGACTTATTTAAGCTCTCATCAAACATTAAACAATATTCACCTGAGAGTTTACAGCTCTCAAAAACTTGCGACTTAAAATATGGTGCTAAGCCAAAACACAAATAATATGAAGCTTTATTGGCCCCACACGAAAAAGATCTAGCTATCACACTGTCGCTAAACATGTCTTTAAATATATCGGCAATTGTTTGACATGAATTAAAAGAATAATTATTTTCAATGCACTTTAGCACCCATCTTATCTCAACATGTGTACTATTAGTAGTGCCAAAATTCAAAACAGCACTAGTCAACTTAAGGTGGAATGGACTATAGTGAATAGTTCTGCTTATGAAATTAAGGGCAAATGCTGCCCAAGAGATGATTTTCCAGAATTTTAATCACTTGAAGAAGAAAGTTTTTTATTTGTTTTAAAAAATAAGATTTTTTTCATTTTATTTATTAAATGGATGTTGGTTGCTCAAAGAAGAAAATAACTTCGTAACTAATATTTACATTTACTTCCTGTCCCCCCTCAATAAACGTGTTTAATTACATTCTGATTGGTATTTATACGACACTAATGCGATAGGTACAAGATAGATTAAAAAATAATATATATTTCATACAAAAATTTCGTTTAATTAATTTAGTATCCTTTGTGCTACTAGCTAATCACAAGAATTTTTTGCATAAAAATACTTCCCAACATAAAGTAAATATCCAAGAGAAAATTTTTCACCCTAAAACAAAACTTTCTTATAATTATAAATATTCTCAGGATAATATTAAAATTAAACAACTTTCGCCAGTTAAACCAGGACATGAAATTTCAGCTCAAAAATATTAGACTGAATAAAATTTTCAATCGCTACTATAAACAATTTTGAAGATTTTAACAGGTGAAGTATGAAAAAATGATTTGTCATTTTTGTTTCAAATAAAAGAAAAATAACACGATCACATGCCTCCCCACTTAGACAAAACCTAAGCTTACCATTGTTCGACTTTTCATTGCAATATTGAAAACCATACTATGGAAATATTTGCCATTAACACTAGGCTTGCTCTAAAATAAACTGTTAATTTCCTTATGAGCTGAACTGAACAGTTGTTGTCAGCAATTTTTTCGAGTACAATTTTAACAAATAAACTAACCTTGAAACATTTAATATTCTAAGCAGAGGAAATGTAATTTATTACAGAACTGGCAGCGCAATTCAAATAAACATTCGATATTTCAAAAGACATATTTTCAATAAAAGTAATATGTACAATAAAGTTAAAGAAAATAAGTATACAAAACATATTTGTGAATAGAATTAGTTTATGAATTTAGAATATAAAATAATTTTAAGAAAATTATTCATAACAATTCAAAAGCAAATTTATTTTTAATACCAACTTGAAAACATACATAAATTATGAATTAGAATTTGGTCCCTTCTTCCTGCCAAACGTAACAACTACATTAACAAATCTGCGATTGAATTGCATTCTTCGTTTAGCTCGACCAGTCCTCTTTTTCTTTTTTTCTTGTTTTTCTACCTGTAAAATAAGTTGGAAAAAAATTAAGTATTATGCACACAAAAAATTTAATTTCCAAACATCATTACATTAATAAGTGTTTCGAAGCAACCAGCAATTTTAATTTGATTTCAAAACAGTCCACAGCAACAGCAATTATGAGAATAATGCTGTTTACTCTTACCCTACTTCTGGCAAGAATAAAAAATGTTTCTCTTCTTTTATCTTTAATGCAGTATAAAGTGATTTAAACATCAATGAAACAGACATAATTAATATAACCAATTTTCTACTTTGGCAGCAATTTTGTAGAATATTATTAGAGAGATCATTAAGAATATTATTTAATACACTGCATTTTTTTCTTCATGTTTTGATAACCAGCCTGAACAAAGATCCCCTCTGAGTTAACCTTTCTGTTAACTTTTCTTTTCTGAGAAACCTTTCAGTATTTATTTGTTATTCAGGGCCGGCAGAATGAGAAAGAAGTGCTTCCCAAGACCAGCATACTTGAAGTTTTATACTCAAGGGTACGTACATCCAGTATTACGAGAGTACCAGCCGCAATAGAAGAATTACGCAGTTGCACATGTTATCATGGTCCTGAAGCGCTTAAAAATGTAGATTGGCTAATAACCTTAAACTGCAAACTTAGTATTTTGTCTAATGAGATTCAATACCTCTTTTAATTAAATAATTACCAATAGAGTTTCAATAATTTCCAAATGGAAACATAGGGACTATGCAGGTAAAAAATTTTATGAAGAAGAAAGTTAGTGAACAATAAAATACTCGATTGAAAATTCTGAAACAACTTATCTAGTATTTACAGGGTTGCCACAGAAAAAACGAACAAAATAGTTGCTTCTAGTACCCTAAAGCATGAAAATAAGTCGCCTAAAATTATGAAAATAGTTACCTAAATAAGAACAAAAATTTTTCAATAATATGACTAAAATTTTATTAAATGACTTTATTGTAATATATCATGATCCATTCAGTCAAGTTGACGACCAATATGATAATTATTAAATAAACGTTCTTTATATAAAAAAATATTTTTATATAAAAAAAATTTGTATAATTGCAGAACATTAAACTTTTAAATGCCAGAATTAATGAAAAATAATAATTTTTTGCTAAAAAAAAAAAAAAAAAAANAAAAAATAATAAAATACATAAAAACTGGATAAAAGAAATGATGAAAATTAAAGGCTCAAACTTTAATAAAACAAAATGCTAAAGTTGTAATGATATTTACATAAAGATGTAACCAACTTTAAAAACACATATCATAAAGAAAGAAAAGGTTATTCTGAAGATCTTCTATATCATGTTAACAAGTACAAGTCAAGGATATTAGTAAATTTTAAGCTGAATTAACACAAATGTAACGTAAATATATACAAGAATCCTAAGCTATATGTACTAAATACACAGTAAAAATTTTCCAAATCATTAATAAAACTTGAAAAAAATAATAAAATACATAAAAACTGGAAAAAAGTGATGAAAATTAAAAGTTTCGTTAAATTCTATTTGAAGCAAAAAAAATAAATGATAATTGAAATTCCATGTTAAAAAAAATTTCATCAATTTTTGAAATACATAATTTGAGTGACATAGAAATAAAAAAAAAATCATTAACATGTGTTTATGAAAATATTTTAAAATTACATTTAAATTATTGAAGATATGACAAACAAACATATACTAATTATTAAGTAAATATATACAAGACTCGTAAGCTATATGTACTAAATACACAGTAAAAATTTTCCAAACCATTAATCAGGGTTCGTTGATATATATCAATGGATATATATCATGATATATATCAAGATATATATCCGATATTTATTTTGAAATAAATATCATGATATTTTCAGCAAAGTTTCTAAAATATCCCCCACGTTATTTCAAGATATCTTTTAATCACTACACAAACTCATGCTACCATTCACACTATCTTTACTTCCTATAAAAAATCTTGTTTTAAATTGCACCTGCTCCCACTTACCCCCTACTAAAAATTCATTCTTAGACTGAACCTGTTCTCATTCACCCTATGATGGTTAAGTGGCCAAGGTAGATAATTTAGTAAATGATTTAA
>NC_092206.1:19845760-19874859 GCF_043381705.1 Parasteatoda tepidariorum
TCGCTTCGACATTTTGCAGCCGTAAGAAAGGCAACAAGCAGCACTCTGATCAACAATCTTAAAACAGGAGCTCTACCGAGTGAACAACGAGAAAGTTGAAAGTTTTTCTAGAAAGGAAGTGAACAGTGGGGGTGGAGATAATAGGACATGTCAATAAGGGACCAGGGACCACACACTTTGATAACCCATTCCTTTTATCTTCTCTGCTCATTTCCTATTCAAGGAATTTGACCCTTTCCCCCCTTTTCTAGTGGGATTGCATTTCCTGTATGAAATGCAAACAAAAAGGGAAAGGAATTTTACTGCTTTCTCTAAAAGTTAAGGGGATCCGAAAATCAGTTCAAGGTTATTTCCCCCATAAAATGCGTTAACTAGTTAATAATTTTCTCAAATATTTTGGGAAATAGGGAAAGTAGATCCAAAAAAAAAAATTCGTTAAATAGAAAATTCACTTCGCTATTTAGAAGTTATTTAACGAAGAAATTTCCAAAATGTTCTTGGTTCCACGAAAAAATTCGCAAAATAGAGAAATTCGTAAAATGGAAGTTCGTTAAATAGAAGTCCGACTGTATGTTAAAATATTATTTTTGATTCAGTGCATATCAATTGCTGTGTGCTTAAAAAGCGGGAATTTTATCTGTTTTTTAAATTTCTCACCATTTACTGAAGAAATTTTTCTTTGGCCCCATTTGTGGGACATAACATTCAAAACCCTGTCCAATAATTATCTTCTTTTATTTATTATGTGGTATGTGATAAGCGATGAGGGTATAAAGCAAAAGGCAGGAATAAATGGAGTTATGTATTTTTCAAACATATCAGTTGTTATGCTTTGAAATAATATTGATATTTAACCTTATTTCACTTTTTTAATCCATAAATTGGGCATTAGAAACTACAGTATGTGGATTAAACAATTTTTAGTGGTATTAATAAGCAAAAATTTTTTTTCCAATCTGGTCAGTTTTTCTAAATTTAAGTGCAATGCGTGACCGGAAGGTATTAACCGATTTAAAAAAAATTTTTTTTTATGTCAAGTTTCTTCTTTTTTACATATGACATTTTTTCTCCTCTATAGCAATTTGAAAATAAAAACTAACAATAATTTTCAAAATAAAAAGGTGTTTTTCGGCCCACCCTAATAATAAATTTTTTTTGCCATTTATAAATTACTTTTTATGAGAAAAATTAATGATTTCATGTTTTGTATATTGCATTTCTGTTATCTAACATTTTTGTTTTACTTTTAAAATGATTTTATATGTAATATTCTTTAGAAATAAAAATATGTATATGCATTAAAATTGTGGCTAATCAATTGATATCTCTGAATTTTCCATATCAGTTACTAACACAGGAAGAGGAACATTTAAGCTCTTAATTTTGCTTTAGGTTTTTTTTTCTAAATATAAGTGCAGTGAATGTTATCTTATATAATTTAATTGTTAAATAGTACTTCAAACTGTCGATTAACCCAGATAGGACAGTTAGAGAATACAGGAGAAGTTAGAGAATGCTGGATAAAACAGGAGAAGGACAGTTAGAGAATGCTGGATAAAACAATTTTCTCAACCTTTCTTTTCTATTTTATTTGTAATGTTTGACAAGTAAATCCATAAATCTAATTCAACATTAAATATGCTATTTCTCTCTCTTTTCATTCTAATTTTACTAAGAAATGTAATTTTCAATAATTGTTTTGTGGGGGATAGTCGTTATCGACAATGTCAACATTCATCTATGAAGAGGTACCCCAACATAGAATCGAGTTAACATCTCTTATATACTACTAGTGAATTGGAATTATATTTTTGTACTGGTAGACACACTACAGTACTCCCACACCAGAGTTTTATCTGTGATAGAATTCGATGAATGGATACCACTAGCTGATTTATTGCTGTTCTGTGAGAAGCCACTGAAGACCACCATACTTTTTGAGTGCTGATCGTGTGAGCTGTATTAAGTTCACGGTCGTGGTCACTCTTGTGTTGAGTTACTAGTCGAGTGTATACATTGTGTGTGATGGAGACTGAGAAGCAACAGCATGAGGACAATGTCGCAGTCACAAGTTAACTGTTCAATGTGAACCATCCATCAAAGTGCGCGTTACAGTTTAGATAGGCATGTTCACTTCGAAGTGGGAGTCTCTGTCAAGGTAGGCATATTTACATCACGTCCGAAGGTCACCAATGTGGGGAATAGTAGTTATCGACAATGTCAACCTTCATCTATGAAAAGGTAGAATCGAGTTAACATGTCTTATATACTAGTGAATTGGAATTATGTTGTAGTAGTGGTAGACACACTACAGTTTCATTGAAAT
The DNA here is from genome assembly GCF_043381705.1 of Parasteatoda tepidariorum. Taxonomy (NCBI): domain Eukaryota; kingdom Metazoa; phylum Arthropoda; class Arachnida; order Araneae; family Theridiidae; genus Parasteatoda; species Parasteatoda tepidariorum. The sequence goes on from NC_092206.1 coordinate 19,848,087, forward strand.
TATTAATTCGATTATCTGTGATATTTTTTTATATCTTGCAAAACATTTATTTTCCAGTTGAGAGACATCATTCTTCACAAAGCAATGAGGTAAACTACTATTCTGTTTTATTCATAACGTTTGACAAGTAATTATTTAAATCTAATTCAACATTAAGTATGTTATTTCCTTCTCTTCATTTTAATTCTACTGATAATGTCATATGTAATTTGAGATTTTCAATAATTTTTGTTAATTATTTCATTTAAATTATAAGTTTGATTATATATATATATTTTTATATGTGGCAAAGCATTTATTTCCCAATTGAGAGACTACTGTAGTTAAAAGCTACTTATCAAAATTTGGCTAGTAATGTAGATAAAAGAAATATTTATGTATTTTATAATAAAATATTTTAATTTGTTTATTTTTTAGCCCTACCTAAATAAACGTTTATGCAAGACATTAGTTAGGACATTCTATTGCAATACTATAATTATTCAGGTTTTAAAGGCACTCGATGAATAATTGTGACAATTTTTGGTTGTGAACCAGTATTGATTTGTTCCTTAGTCTTCATAGTTAGAGTCTTAGTTGCATGAAATTGATTTGATTCAACTCTGGTAGCAGAAACCCTACAGCAGGGATGGCGAACCAATGGCACGCGACACAATATTTTGGGCACGCTACCGATCACGAAGTTCCAATATGAAGCATAATAACAATTAAATTAAAATTCACAAAAGACAATAGCAATTTGAGTGTTATGTTAATTTAAAGTGTTTTTAAAAATAGATTTTGAAAGGAGTAAATTGATAGAGTTATTTATATCTATCTCATTGGTTAAAAGGCATCACCGATTTTTGTAAAATTTTGAGTGTTTGAAAAGTCTACTTATACACCGACATATACGGTATATGGATTTTTAATGCATAATTTTTATCTACATTATGTATGCAAATATTTTTAGATACATTATGTATGATGTAATAAGTCTAAGTGCAAGGGTTGCAGACAGAATTGAGTTTATGACTATTGATGACACAGATTGACTCAGAAAAAAACAAATAATAATAAAAAAAAAATTTAATTAATGAGATAAAGTCTGATTGAATTTTTGAATAAATTGGTTATTATAATTATCACATTTGGACAAGCTAGTAATTATTTTTTATTTTTCACTTAAATTTTTATTTTGTCTTCATAACCATTTATAAAATTCTTATGTAAATAGTTCTAATTACTACTAAATATAACTCAAATAATAAGAATTTTGGGTATCAATTTTTATCTTAATTTAGTGTGTCTCTCAATATAGTAGTTATTATTTTTTTTTAAGCGGATTAGCTTGTGTAACTGTTTTTTATATTTTACAATTCATATATAACTTTTATTATTTATTCTATAAAGATGGAATCATGTTAGTATCTTAAAATTTATAAAGTATTTATTTACTCTAGATTAAAGAAACTTTTTTTATTTTTTTAATTTATTTATTACTTTTATTATTTATTAACTTTTTTTATTTTATTTATTTAAATTAAGGATTGTTCAATTTTGAAGAAATTTTTTGTAATAAAGCATCCACATCCATTAAAGGTAGAAAATGAATCAAAAGATTTTCTTCTTGGTGTAAGTCCAAAAATTATCAAATAAATTTAAAAAAAAAAATAGTCCAACTTTTAAAATATTTTATTACATATATATTTTTATAGGAACATATCAGCATTAATAAGCAAATTGGAAGTTAACTTAGGATTCATATAAGGCAGTTGAAAAATGACATCTTATGAGTGAGAGTCTAGAAAAATGGCATAATCAGTAAGTAATAAAATATGTTAATAATACTCCTAATAATTTAACGCTGATAAATTTTCAACATTTTAGAGTTTAACAATTCCACCAAAGTGTAAATTTTGTGCTTGCATCAGAAATACTTCCTAGTTACAAATTTTGGGATTTAAGTTAAATGTCTATTTTGTATTTTAAAGATAAAAGTAACAAAAATGTAAAATGTTGATTTCTTTCTGTTTATTGATTTTCTAACATTCTTATTGTTCTTTTGCCAGTGAGAGGGGATTTCTTCCTAGAGAAATCAGAAGGGCAATGCACAGGAAGGGTGGTTAAAGGAGGAATGGGAGGTTAAAATTGCGAGTGGATTTTTTTCCAGCAAACTTTTAACCTTTATCTTGGAATTATCCAATCTTACACTACTTTACTTTTTCTTGATTCTTTTGACCTGCAAGATGCTTCTAAAGCAAAAACATGTTCCTGGAAGTTCTGAATTTGATTTCTGCAGTGATGGACAGTATAAACTAAAATGCATTACAAATGGGTTAAATAAAGCTTCTCGTTATCCAAAGAGAACATTGGCCTTTCGGAATAAAACATTTTCGACAATGCAAAACTTACATCCCATTACTTCTCATTTCCTACAATAATATGAATGTTGAGCAAAAAATGATATATTATATATCCACAACTGATCTAGATATTAAAAGCATAAGAACTCAGAAACATTTGCGAATGTAAACCATTAAGCAAAACAAAAAAACTTGTAAAGATAACATATTCTCTCAAGTAGTTCATTTCTTGTCAATTTTTAAAAAATATATCTATAATTCTTTTAACTTCAGCTTTCAATTTGTTGTTACCTGATTATTAATAGCTATAAATTACTTTTTATGGGTCTAGGTATCTGTGTATTCACTTTTTTCTGAAGTGGAAATAAGATGGAGTACATTAATTATTAATATGTCTATTAACCTAGCATGACCTCTTAGAATAAATAATATCTTTTAATAAATGTAATATTAAATAATTTTAAAACATATAATATCACAAGGACAAACACTTTTATAAGATGTCCAGACCTATCAAATAAAATCTGCAGAGTAGAGTAAGATATTTTTAAGTGGAATACACAAATTATGATAAGTACAATGTAATTCGATTGACTTTGGATTCAGAATTTTTGTAGATACTTTAGGCAAATGTTGTTATACTGAGAAATAGTTTAGAGTAATTGCTATTTAAACTGAATATGTTTATAATTTTTTTTTAACCATCGTAACTCCAAAAAGTTTAGAATTTGTATTATCTGTAATGTTCCATCGCTTGTGGATGTTACTTACCAAACTTAAATTTTTGTTGATACTTTGTCTGGTAGTTGTGCTGTGGTTTGCCAGGGGGCAGAACTATTACCTTAGACTTCAAGTTAAAAATTAGTATATACTTTTAAGTAAATTTTAATTCTTACATTTGCTGTTGTATACATTTGTTGTTACCATCAAATTCTGTCATATAAATGGCTCTTTCTCTATTCTATTTGTTTCTTTAGTAAGCAGACAAGCTGTTGAGAATTCATCAGTTGCTGCTGGCAGGTATCTAATTAAGTTTGGATGGATGAACAACATTCTCGCTGAGGTCCCCTCCTACATATTTGAATTGGAAATATCTGAGACGTAGCGTGACCACTTGGAGTAATTATCATCCAAGTTCATTTTGACTGTCTTATGGCATTCTGAAAGAAAAGATGGAGAATCCGTTGAAGTTTTGCTCCTGCAACTATTTGCCAAACGTCTATGCTACAACATTAAGTAAGGATTAGTGTAGTAGGACCTACCATTATATATTACTAATACATCATGTTTTGTAGTTTGTTGGAAATAATTAAGCACTCCAGAGACAATCTTTACTTTGTTGTGTTGTAGCATAGACTGATAATTCCTCTCAACAGTTGCAGAATCCAAGAGATTCTCTATCTTTTCTTTTAGAATGCTATCAGACATTGAAGATGAGTGCATCATTCTTAGTGGTCACGCTATACTCAAATCTACCGGAGCAGGCTTCAGCTAGAATGTTGTTTGTTCATCCAAACTTATGCATACCCCCTCAAAGGGTTCCAGCACAGGTGACAAATTCTCAATTACTTACTAAAAGAACGAGTTGATGAGAGAAATAATCAAACCACCTATTTTTATGATGCCAACAACAAACATATATTGGTGTCCCTTCGCTAATCACCATGTGGCTACCAAGAATTGAATTTTGACTAGTAACATAAGTCAAGTGATGTTTCAGCAATTACCAGAATGTTAAAATATAACATGGCTTAGGTATATTAGGTTAGGTATATAACAGTAAAAATACCATTCTCTTTTTTTTTATTTTATTATTCAGGCATATTTTTGCTTGAAAAAACTTCAGAATCTTTACATAACTTTTATTTAATCTGCCCATGTACAAGAAGTTATCTTTTCTCTTACAGGTGGAAATCTTGAATTCCAGTCTATGGAAGAATAGTTTCTCCTAGAAATAGTAAATGTACAAAAGTTAGATGTATTCTTTGATATCCCTCATAACTATAAATGAAGTGCTCTTTTTTAAATCTTCCAGATAAAAAGTATCCCACTTTAATTTACAGGTTGTTGCGTTGAGCATGCAGATAATGCTGTTATTGCAAAATGATAATGGGGTTCTAAAGGCTTAAAATGTCATAATAAATTAGTAACCAGTTTTTTTTTATTTTGAGATTACATCATCTATGCAATAACTTAAAAGTCAATTGTTTACTTAAGATTTTGAAGTTGCTCCCACCTCATTTTGCAGGATCGAGATTGTATCTTTTTAAAATATTTTCAGATTCTTGATCACCTCGTTTTTTAAACAAAGTAATAAAAAAAGAATGGTCTTGTGCTTTCGGACGAATTGCACCAAGTTCATCATCCTGTTCATATTTTGTTGCTTAATCAATGTAACTTGGGCGTAAGGGTGCTTTACCAAACTGAAACTATCCAAAGATCTATCACAAAACTCACATTTATTGATTTTCAGTCAAAAAGTGACTGCTAGGCTTGGTTTTGAAGACACCGATATTCTATCTGTACTATCTGCTACAATTTAGATTTTCAAATTCATGACTTTACGATGTTACTATTTTCTCCGACAAAAACACAATAGTAAATTTAAAAAAAGCATCATAATAACATTAATTGAAATGATAGGTGTAACCAAAACTGTTAAAAATCTATAAATATGAAGATGCAAAGTATAATTTAAAAAACAGAGAGAATTAAAGATTTGAAGCAATAAAATAGCTCAAAAGTAATTTTTCTTCTTTTTACCGCAGAATTATATTCTAAAGATACTTTTCTTGTTCAAGGGAAAGGAAAGAAATGCTTCTGATTTCAGAATAAAAATAATTAGCCAATCACTGGCTTGCTTCAGCTAGAATTTCAAATTGATATAATAAAAATTCTGAAATCACAGAAGTTTAAAAGATAATTTGCTGAAGAAATGACATTTTTTTCCCTTCAATTTTTAAAGAACATGATAAAAACATATGACTGTGAGTGGGGAGTTTGTTACAAATTCAGATATTTAGAACACCAAGAAATTGGGGGAGGGGTAAATTCCATTTTAAAAATTAGATTTTTTGGTGACCTAAATCCATGACTTTTTTTTAAAGAATAGTTAAAATCATGACATTTCATGACAAATTTTGTTCATTACCAAAATTCATGACTTTCCAGATGTGCGGATAGCCTGTCTGTACTAGTTAATTTTAAATCTGACTTTAAATGCTCATAAACAGCAATACCAGGTACTGCCCTAAGGTACAGTACCTATTTGCCTCAGACGCTATTAAAAATCATTGTCAGTATTAATCATTTTTTTGTTGTTGCTAAGGCCGTCATTATGTAAGCCACCTGTAGGTACATCAATGATGGATGAAAGGCTTACTGTGACACAATTTTATTCGGATGAAAGTTTCCTGGAGTAATGCTTTTCCTTTAGTTTATGGAACTTGCTTATGAAGGGCATCAAACATTTGAAAAGATAGTAAAAATATAACAATTAAGCGTGATAAAAGAAAAAACACTTACTTCTGTAGATCACAATTGCCACCGAAAGGCCCTTTGTCAGAAAATCTAGAATAAAAAATTCTTATGCTAAAATCCAAAATAAATCTGTTTCAGTATTGCCAAAAATGCAATCTTAAAATATTGGGTTTTTCTAAAACAAAATTTTGAAAAATACAGTGGAAAATGTGGTATAAGTCTGCACATGGTGTTTCAATAGTATGACAACAGACAACATTATTGACAATAAACGAGGCATAAAAATGCTAAAACTAAAGAATAGAGAGCAACTGTTTAACATCAAATTATTAGGTGATTTAATGTTTGAAAGCTTTCCTATAAAACAATTGGGCAAATTCAAGACAAACTATTTTTTTAAAAATCTAATTGGTTAATGATTGCTAAACAGTTTTAAAGCTTCCACACCATATCATTTGTAATGATTCATGTTTCATAATCTCAGATTATTTTTTTTCTTCTCTTGTGTCAACTATGGTTATATTAGTGCTAGTGTTTGTATAATATGTATAATTATTTATATGAGAATAAAGATTTATTTAAATTTTTTGTTATCTTTCTTTGTTGATCACACAACAGTATTGTGCTGACTAGGAAAATAATTGTTTTCACACGCTGAATAAATATTTCTAAGATTTGTAGAGATACTTTTCAACTATATAAATGATGTAATTTGAAATTGAAAGTAGCTTGAAGCCACAATTATTATTAATTTGAAGCTTATATTCTCATTAGCTTAAAGCCCCAATAATATTAGGCATTAATATTACCTACGCCACAATTAGCTATTAAGCTTAATAGCACAATTAGTATAACCATCCATTATTAAAAGAATAAAGCAATATCATTCAGTAATTCTCAGTACTAAAATTTTGTGCTTAAATGGCAAAAAAGTTTCTCTCAAGAATTTATACACAATAACTCAAACACTATACAAATATATAACTATGCAAAAAATAAATTTAACTTCATTTTTTAAAATTTTTATTAAACTATTCATTATTGTTGAAACTAACTTAAAGTAGTGGGACATGACAAATCCTACAATAAATAATGCTATGAGTTTAGGTTTGTGGTCATTAAGTATAATTACGACTGAAGTGATTTTTGATGAAATGATTTTTACAAAATATCTTAATTATTAAGAACAAGGGATACTTTTTAAAATCATTTTTAATCTGTAGATTCATTAACATAATGTGAACCTTTTTATACCTCTTCAAATTAGATGAAATTTTATTAATATATATTTTTTTTATATAAAGCTATATTTGGGACAAAGTTGTTGATAAATAGCATGCTGATGTTATTTTTCACAATCAAACATTTAATACACTTAATTATACTGAAAATGCAAGAAAAAAATTATTTAGTAACTTTTTTACGGATATAACGTTCACCAAATTAAATTTATATTCTCAAATACAAACTTATACTTTTGAAAATTAAATTTTTGTGTATATTTAATTAATGGCTAATTAATATATTTATTGATTAAGGTAAATTTAGTAAGGCTTTTTACTTAGAACACATTTTTTTTTTTTTTTTTTATTTTNTTTTTTTTTTTTTTTTTTTTTTTTTTTTTTTTTTTTTTTTTTTTTTACTTTTGCACGCAATAAATTTCTATTAACATTTAGAAAAAAGCATGAAATATTATTAATAATGGTTACCTGGTTTTACTGGAATAAAAACACGCTTCTTGAAGATCCCATTGTAACCAAAATCAAGGAAGATCATTATAGTAAGAGTTGTATAAATAGTGGTGAGAGTCTAGCCGTCATTGCTTTTGTCTAAATAGTCTTTATTTCATGCCAAGAAAATAATATTTAACTGCTTATCTGCAATTATTTAAAAGTATCATTTTTTTATTAATGAATTCAATGTTTGTTAAACAAAGAAAATATTTTTCATGAACATACTGCATTAAGAATCCACAGCTATAACAGGGTGCGTAGCCACATTTTTTCAACAAAAAATAAGCACCTTTTAAGAAGTCAAAATATATTATTAATCATTTTCCAAAAAATAATAATCAGGAAATCAGAATAAAAATTATTTTTTCCTATCGTTTAAAGTTCTTAATTTATGAACATAAAATCAATAAGATTCAAAAACATTTTCTCTAACTTCACATAATCAAGATAAAATAAATAGTTTCTGATAAATATTGCATTTTTTTGTTATTTAGAATGACAATAGACATGGCAAAGGATTTTTAAAAGCTAGAAAATTAGCACTTTTTACTAAGCCCGAATAAAAAAAAAGCACCTTAAAGGGCTTTTAAAAAATTTAAATAAAAATAAGCACTTTTTAAAAATGCCACGCACCCTGTATAATATTTTAGATTCATTAAAATGAAAAAAAAAAAAAATCAACCAAGATTTTATTTTAGCTTGAAATGTATACCCACCTTATAATGCAGTAAATAAAAATTCAACACTAGAATGACTGAACATAGTTGTATGCCTAGAAAGAGTGAAGGGCTATCTGGGCCCTCCTTAGATTATTTGGGTGTAGATCCACATTCAAAATCTTCAAATATTATCATAATTAATTTAATAAAAACATAGATTATCGATACTAGAGTTTTCTTTCATTTATAAATATATTGAAATACTCTCTTTTTTTAAAAATGTATATTGGGGTAATGAGATACCAATCAGAATATCTAAGGAGGCACTTTGGCCCCTCCCATCACACCAGATATCAGGCTCACACAATGAATGATTAAAAAAATTAATGACGAAAAATAGTTTTAATGTATTGAGTGTTTATTACCAAATATCAAGCTGGCTTGGGAAGATTAGCATCAGACCACCAACTAGATTCAGCATCGGACCACTGACTTGATATAGATATTCAAGTAGATGGAAACCATGGGCAACATCTAATGAGTCTATTGGCTTTTATCCCAATGACACAAGGAAACATGGGTTAACGTCTCATTATGGTGAGTTAATTGTAAGAAATTTTTTGTTCATGTAATAAAATGTAGATCTTTCCCATCAAAATGTTCTCCACAAAGGGGAATTTGTCTTGAGGTTTGACGAAGGGGTTCCTTTGCTTTTTGGAGCTGAATGTAGGTTGCATGAATGTAGTGTTTTTGTTGATAAAATTTGCATATAAATGACTTTAATAGAACATTATTACAGCAAGAGAATTTAGAATTTGAATAATAATGTTTTGACGAAACCTGTTCAATTTGTGCCTATTTAATCATGCATTTACATTGTTTTCAAAAAACTTTTTTGGCTCTTACACCCATGCATTGCTACTGAATATTGAAAGTCCTGATATTTTTCATTTTCAAACCATATGGTCTATGAATTTCCAATCATGCACATAAGTAATCACCTGTCTTTTTCGACCACGTTCGTTTGATTTTGCATTGATTTCATTGTAAATACCTGTGGTTTTTCAGCTATTACACTGTAAACATTTTGGTGTATAGATGCCACCATTTTTGGGGTTGAGATAAACAGAATACATTAAGTACAGAACTGTATTTATCGTACAAAAAATTATATCACATTTGCAAAACATCAATTGTTTGAAAGATTAAAGTAAATTAAATTGAATATGCATGAAAATAATGTGTTATCAGTGATCAACCAAACAAAAAATAAACGGAACTATAATAATAAAAAATAAAATTTCTACATATACTGTAAATATTTTTTTAGCTAACTTCAATATAAAAAGTAGAGGCTACTATACAGCAACATTTCTTACAGAGAACTGCTACAAATTTCTACAATATTTTTTGAAATCCCAAAACATTTTAGCAGATATTATTATGCAGGGGATTTTCGAATGCTTCAATTCTGCCATGAAGCTACAAGATTTTTTTTAAAATAATTTTTTCGGCAGTTATACCATTATCTTTCTAAATAATTTTAAAAATCCTGATTTTTTTAAAGACAAAATTTGAATCTCAAGCTGCACACATGATTAATCACTTTTAAAGTTTTGACCACGATAGTTCGACTTAGCTCCGATTTTATCATAAATTCTGCAGTTATTGTACTGATTTCTACAAGTTTCCTAAATTCTTATTTTATTAACACGATGTTATTACAAACACATAATTAGAAATTTGATGAATGCAAGACAGTGCAAATATAAGGAAAAAAGAGCTTTTTTAATTGATGATTGTTGAAAACATGTTTAAGAATGGGAAAGAATATCTTTTAAACTCAATTTTCAGACTGATAAAAAAAAAGTCAGATAGTAATTAAAAAGCTAAAAATAGAGTCGCCACTTACAACCGAATTTCAAGAGATCTGCATATGACAATTATGAATGCAAAAGTTTGATGGCAAGCATTAGGGAACTTAAAAACGCACGACTTTTTAATGTTAGAAAGAGGGTCATGTCTGTCTAATTTTGATGAGTGTTATATGTGATCATAAGCACGCAATTAGAAGGGTTGGATTTCTTTGAAAATTCTCTTTTTGAATTTTCAAAAGTGCATTGATATTGAAAGCATATGTCTTCCTATTTAAAACCAGTATACCAAAGAGCATATAGTTAATATTAATTTAAAAATTTCAGATATCAACTAAATAAAATAACATATTTCAAACTAGTTATTTATTGTAATTTATTTAAATATTGTCAGAATTTTTTAAATTTTTATTTGTTTTAAAAATACAAAAAATAGGTATATATATTTCACACTAATACAAATTATCACCGTGCAACTGCGCACTTATTGATTATCAAACAATTAAATGACATGTTGGTTAATATTAATTTAAGTTAGTAAAAAAAATTAACAAGTTTTGGTCAAATTAATGTCCAACTGCTGTTTTCGAGACTTATTTTTTTGTGGTCCGGGAGTTTTGAAACTATTGTCTGGCACTGTTTTCTTTGCAGAGAGGCCAGGTGTCTTTCTGGACAACCTATTACCAGTTGCTATTTTTCTTGGAGTTGGATCTGGTATTTTATTGGATGTTTCAGCTACAGATGGGGTTGAAATTTGAACGGCTGTCAAACGACTTGGTCTTTTGACTGTTGATGCTTCTGAAGGATTGATAGAAGATCGAAGTCCGCTTTCATCTGAACTTGATATACCAGATACAGATGAAGTATCTACTTCAATATCAGAATTTCTAGATAGTATATCATCTTGGATTTGAGAAGAAGATGCATCACCGAATTCTAGTTTTTTTTGAATTGGTGAATCTATTTCTTCATTTTTGGACTCCATTAAAGGAACTTTGTTTAATGCCTGCTGAATTTTCTTCAGATAACTAGAGAAGTTCTTTATGCTCCTTTTAGCATAAGGATTTTTTTTCTGGAAGATGGATGACTGCAGGCTCTAAAGAAAGAGAACAGATTTATAGGTATTAAAATGGGAAACAAAAACATATTAACTCTCATTTGACACCAGGGATGCACAGCATATGAGACAAAATTGGACCTCAAAGCCTTTTAATTTGGTATCTGATGATATTAAATATTCATAAAAACATGAAGGAAAAACGGTAGCAGATCAAGGGCGCCGGCAGAATAATATAAAAAGGGGTGCAACCCTCCAACAAACTACCCCCCTTCGATTTAGTTATTCGGGCCACACCATTTTATTCAGATGTAGCAGAGGCAATCAAAATTGGCCTTACTCTTCCAGCTACTATGTGCACTATTGAACACACTTTTAGTACAATGCAATGCATCAAAACAGGGAAGCGGTCTACAATGTCTCGCAAGAGATTGAGTAGTTTGTGTATGCTCAGTGTGGATAAGAAACGAATCAAAGATGACTCAGAATTCATTAAAAAGATTATAAACATATTTGGACAGCTAACAAGACGATTTTTTTAATTGTCATGTATTAATAATTACTTAATTATTTGTTTTTGAATAAAAATATTTTCGATAAAATTTTTTTTCTTCCTGTATCTCTTTAATTGTTTAAAAAAAAAGCCAGGGGGGTGCAAGTGCACCCCCTTGCCGGTGGCCCTAAGCAAGATATATATATATATATAACAAAAAAAAAAAGCAGTCATGCTTTGTAACTGTAAAGTGACACTCAAATAAGGCTTTAAATTCCCTTAATTTTCCCAGGTCAAAATCTTAAAATTTTCCAGGTCAGCTTCCCCCCCCCCTCCATTCTTTAAAATTTAGTACATAGTTTACTTTTTGTTTCAGTTAGTACCTATTACCAAAATTAACTAAGCATCAATAACAGCATGGTGATTTACTCGTTTCTCCTAAATAAATTAGATTCATATCTCAATTAATTTTTCTTTTTAGTATGTATCTTATTTTTTTAAAAATTCCAATTATTACTTTTTACAGAAATTAATCAAATGTCATTCTTGACAATAATAGTATGGCAATTTTTTACGCCTTTCTTCTAAAGGATTTAGTAGTCTTTATAGTTCATAGCTTATTATTTTAAATTCAAATACTGTTGATTTTAAATTATTTAGTTTTGTAGAAATATGTTTTAAAATTATAGTTTTATATATATAAAAAAAATAAACATACAGTTTCATAATACTTAAGAATTACGAGTTTGGTGATGTAGTATGCTACCATGCTCACGTTGAACATTGAGTTTATCTGACATAGCAAATAAAAATTAATTAAATACTTAAGAACATGCCATAAAATCTTTTTTTGATTTAATGAGATCTATAATCATAATTGTTTACAGTTTCTTTTTTATCAATGGCGTTAGCTCTAAACCAGTGAGAAAATTCCATTTTATAAATATCTCTCCTGAATGATAAAGTTGAAATATTTGAGAGAATTTTAGAATCGGAAACTAAAATTGCCCAATCAAAGTTTTAGGATGATAGAAGTAACTGTTATAAAAAATATTATAATATTTAAAAAAAAAAAGGATAAAATTTTTGTTATGGATAGAATTTTTTTTCTTCGTTTTCAAGGACTTGAACAATCATTCAAGAACCGAAATTGATTTATAGGAGCTCTTAAAAATTGAAATAAAATGTAAGTATTTTTCAAGGACAATTCAGAGCTTTTTGAACCCTATTTAAGATGATAGATTACAAAATCGGGAGCTAAAGCTGAAAAAAAAAGTTCAAATAATTAAAAATTCAATTTTATTGTTAAAGAATTATTATGCAATAAATTTACAAATATTTATTTTTAATTAACAAAAGTCAAGTTTTTACATTTGTAAATGATCCTTGCGTCATTTTTTTAAACAATTTGTAAATATACTTAAAGAAAAATAAAAAAAAAAGGTTAAAAAAATTTAAAAGGTTAAAAACTTACATTCTACTAATTTTTCTTTTAACATAGTAACATTTATTTCTATTGCCTTAGGTAAATTTATAAATGCTCATTGAAAATGTATACAAATAAAGGATTTAAAATCTGCAAAACTTCTGGGTCTAAGTCATAGAGTTTGCATGATTGTTTAGATTTATAAGGAAAATATTTTTGTACAATAGAATTTATAAAACAAAATAATCACCACTATCAGTAATTAAAAAGTAATTACCTCTAAGATTTTCACAACGAGTTCTTTCAAATTAAGCAATGTATCAAATTGTTTTGGCATAATTTGGTAACAAACACCGTACAAATCGGATGCAGGCAGTCTCCATGGTTTTTTAAGAAATCTCTTACACAGCTTCAATGCTAACAGGTCTTGAAACTTATCCTAGGCAAATAAAAACCTTCATAAAACAATATTCAACAAATAAACTAATTTTCAGATTTTCAAAGGCAACTTACATTCAAAAAAAAATTGTATCAAGGAAAATAACCTATTGTTCAATGCACAATGAGCAAAACAGTAATAAAAAACCCTTAAATATAATTTGGTCTAATGATTGTTGAAATAATTAAATAGTTCCAGAGATATAGTCAAATACGTAAAAAGTTATATCAACATTCAAGGTTAAAACTTTTGACAGCACTCTTAACGAAACTATTATATTTTGCAGATATTAGCTACTTCCCTTATTTCGAGGAATAAGAATCCAAATTTGTAAAAAAATAAATAGAGGATGCATATTTCTTTTTGTACGACTTAGTAACTTAACCTGATGTCTAACTAGCACATTTAAGGTTAGACCCTTGATAAAGTTGCTTCTTATTTAAAATATTGCATTATAATAACATTAACATTTAAACTAAATTTAAGAGAAGTAAAAATTGTTTCCTATTTGAACTGTTAAGAAGAAATAAGCCTTGTTAATCAGTAAAAGTTAAATTTACTTATTTATTTTTATTGTGCATCATTCAAATTATTTTTTTCAAGTACAGTTGATTATTTTTAAAAATTCAGGTAATCGTTAATTATGTTATGATTAACAAGCAAAATGTTCTGATATAAAATTCTAGCAAGTGAACATATTTTATGAAAAATATTCTTTGTTTTCATGAAAATATTGAAATCTAAGAGAAAAACACTGAATGTAAAGCAATCCAAATGATTGTTTAATGGAGCAAGTAGGGGACGAAGCTTTCTGCTTTTTAAAAATTTTCTATTTGAACTGTTTTGAAGAGATAAGTAAAACTTAAATTTACTTATTTATTTCTATTGGGCCACACATTCTGCATTTTAAAGTTCAAACATTCTTTTTTAAGTACAATTAAATATTTTTCCAAATTCAGGTAATGGTTTATTTTGTTATGATTAACGCATTAACAAAAAGTTCTGGCACAGAATTACAGCAAGCATATTTATTTTATAATAAAATATTCTTTGTTTTTATGGAAAATATTGAAATTTAAGAGAAAAAGATGAAATGCAAAGCAATCACAATGATTGGTGAACAGAGTAGGCAGGGGACGGAACCTTCTTACGAAAAAATTGTTCATGTACACATTTTAACTATCATTTCTATAAAATATAGTAAATTTTACACAATTCTGTTTATACTCAACAAAGTTGCCTTATCTTATTCTAACAGGTGCTTAAAAAAGGTGCTAAGCTTATCTTGTTTACATTAATACAAAATCAGGAAATATAGGGAAATAAACAAAGTATCATTTTCTTATGAAGCTTAATAACACTTATAGCAAAATTTTGTACAATAAAAGTACAAACAGGGTACCTGCTACATTTTAGATTTTCAAATTCATGACTTTTCATGATTTTCCATGACTAATTCCAAGAACTTTTCATGACTTAACAAATTTACTAATTCTCCGACAAAAACGCAACAAATTTTAAAAAAGCACAATAACATTATTCGAAATGATAGGTATAACCAAAACTGTTATACTCTGCTTCTTCATATTTATAGATTTTAAATTGAAAAAAATAGAGTAAAGAGAGAGTTGAAACAATAAAATAGCTGAAAAAAATTCGAAAGCAAATAATTTTTTTTCTGCAGAATTATATTCTAAAGATACTTTTCTTGTTCATCAGAAAAGAAAGAAATACTTCTGATTTTTCTGTTCTCATTTCGGAATTTTAAAAAATTCGCCAATGACTACAACTACAATTTTAAATTGATAAAATTAAAAAAAATAAAAATTCTTAAATCACAGAAGAGAGAGTTTAAAAGATTCGCTCTAGAAATGATGTTTTTTCTTTCATTTTTTGAAAGAACGCATGATAAAATCATTTTATATTCTATTAAAATATGATTTAGTGCTGATTTTGTTAGGAATTCAGATATTTGGAACAGGATGGAATTGACGAGGGGGGGGGGATCCATTTTAAAAATTCGATTTTTTGGAGTCCTAAATCCATGACTTTCCCTGATTTTTTTAAAAATAATAGTAAAAATCATAACATTTCATGACAAATTTTGTTCAATACTGAAATTCATGTCTTTCCAGGTGCGCAGATACCCTGTACAAATAATAACAAGCATTGGTTTACATCAATAAAGTTTGAAAAATCTTATGATAAAAACATATAAGAAAATAACAGCAAAGCCAAATAAAATTTTATTTCCATAAAAATATTAAGTTGCATGATAAATATTATGAAGAAAATTTTTTTTTTTTTGTCTGAAGAATTAGATAAATTCTATCTATATAAAATAATGGACATAATGTAATGTTTACATACCTCATTAGATTGATTCAGGTTTTCAAATGTTTTTGAAAATACAAGCAACTGAAGAGCAATTTCTTTAATGCTTATTTCATAGAGAAAACTATTCTTTGAAGCATCAAATAAGAGGTCAATGAGCGTCAAGAATGACTGAACCAAACAATTGTAACAAGCTCTGAAAAAAGTAATAAAAGTTAATATCCTACAGGGCTGCCACTCAATTTCAGAAAAAAAATTTCTCCCGACTTTTCCAGGTACACCAGGAAATTTTAAATGAAAATCTAGATCATATTTTTTCTATACCATGCAATTTTTTATCAGTAAGCTTTTTTCTTTCTTTTTTGTTATAACAAATATTAGACTTAGTGAGAAAAAAATATCATTGAATGAGAACGAAAATATAGTAGCACTAAAATGTAAAATTTTCGTAATAATGGTAATAGATTTTAGAATCGAATCTGAATAACTAATAACTGTTAATGACAATACTAAGATTAGTTATTTTCCACCTATAATGTAAAAAATTTCCAGGTTTTTTTTAAAAATTAAATGTTGCATACGCCATCTGTAGTAAAGCAGACTCGCTTCACACACTCACTCACGAGACGGCAACGGGGAGACAGCTCCGAAAGATGTTTTAACTATAATTGTTTTGTGTTGTCTTTTAGTGTTTCCTTAATTTAAATGTAACTCTCCTAGGCTACTTTGAAGCTAATCCTGGACACTCCCCGTCCGTAATACATAGTGGGGAATAGTGAAGAGGGGTGAAATAATCTTTCAATTCTAAAACTAGTTATTTTCCATCTATAATGTTAAAAATTTACAGGTTTTTGTTAAAATATATAGTGGGAAATAGTGTAGAGGGGAGAAACATTCTTTCAATTCTAAGAGTAGTTATTTTCCATCTATAGTGTAAAAAATTTGAAGGTTTTTGTTAAAATATATAGTGGGAAATAGTGTAGAGGGGAGAAACATTCTTTCAATTCTAAGAGTAGTTATTTTTCCATCTATAATGTAAAAAATTTGTAGGTTTTTGTTAAAATATATAGTGGGAAATAGTGTAGAGGAGAGAAACATTTCTACACTATTTCCCTTATAATAACATGGAAAAATGTGGAGAAGACTGCAGGCTGAAATACAATTTTTTACAAGTAGAACTGTTAGTTGGTTAAATTTCAATTTTACAAAAAGTATTTGTTAAAAAATTATTAATTATAATATTTTATTATGATTAAAATATTTATAAATAAAATATTTTAGTTTCAAATTTGGTCAATATGTGTACTACATAAATACAATTTACAAATAAAATTTGGTTATGTTGCAGCAAGAAAATAAGAATTTAATAAGCTATAAATGCATTAAAGTTTATCTGTTAAAGAAAAAAGTTTGATAATTGATAAAACTTCAATTGGAAGAAGTACATTTCCTAGAACTCTATAATTTGTTTCAATTTTTTTTTAAAAAGGGTATCCATCATTAAATCTTGATATTGTACAAACAGCCTGCATTAAAAAAAAAACTTTGCAAGAGTTTTATGAATGATGGCAAGCTGTAAAAGACCATCACAAGGTGGTGTGCCATAGTTTACGAGACAACAAGTTACTAAGTTCAACATTGNGGGGGGGGGGGGGATCCATTTTAAAAATTAGATTTTTTGGAGACCTAAATCCATGACTATCCATGATTTTTTTAAAAATAATAGTAAAAATCATAACATTTCATGACAAATTTTGTTCAATACTGAAATTCATGACTTTCTAGGTGCGCGGATACCCTGCACAAATAATAACAAGCATTGGTTTACATCAATAAAGTTTCAAAAATCTTATAATAAAAACTTATAAGAAAATAACAGCAAAGCCAAATAAAATTTTATTTCCATAAAAATATTAAGTTGCATGATAAATATTATTAAGAAAATTTTTTTTTTCTGTGAAGAATTAGATAAATTCTACCCATATAAAATAATGTACATAATGTAATGTATACATACCTCATTAGATTGATTCAGGTTTTCAAATGTTTTTGAAAATACAAGCAACTGAAGAGCAATTTCTTTAATGCTTATTTCATAGAGAAAACTATTCTTTGAAGCATCAAATAAGAGGTCAATGAGCGTCAAGAATGACTGAACCAAACAATTGTAACAAGCACTGAAAAAAAGTAATAAAAGTTACAGGGCCCTACAGGGCTTCCACTCAATTTCAAAACAAAAAAAATTTCTCCTGACTTTTCCAGGTACACCAGGACATTTTAAATGAAAACCTAGACCATATCTTATCTATACCATGCAATTTTTTATCAGTAAACGTTTTTTTCTTCTTTTTGTTATGACAAATATTAGATTTTGTGAGAAAAAAAATATCATTGAATGAGCACGAAAATATAGTAGCCCTAAAATGTAAAATTTTCATAATAATGGTAATAGATTTTAGAATTGAATCTGAATAACTAATTACTGTTAATGACAATTCTAAGACTTGTTATTTTCCATCTATAATGTAAAAAATTTCCTGGTTTTTGTTAAAATATATAGTGGGAAATAGTGTAGAGGGAAGAAACATTCTTTCAATTCTAAGAGTAGTTATTTTCCATCTATAATGTAAAAAATTTGCAGGTTTTTGTTAAAATATATAGTGGAAAATAGTGTAGAGGGAAGAAACAATCTTTCAATTCTAAAACTAGTTATTTTCCATCTATAATGTAAAAAACTTCAAGGTTTTTGTTAGAATATGTAGTGGGAAATAGTGTAGAGGGGAGAAACATTCTTTCAATTCTAAGAGTAGTTATTTTCCATCTATAATGTAAAAAATTTGCAGGTTTTTGTTAAAATATATAGTGGGAAGTAGTGTAGAGGGGAGAAACATTTCTACACTATTTTCCTTATAATAACATGGGAAGACGTGGAGAAGATTGCAGGCTGAAATACAATTTTTTACAAGTAGAACTGTTAGTTGGTTAAATTTCAATTTTGCAAAAAGTATTTGTTAAAAATTTTTAATTATAATATTTTATTATGATTAAAATATTTATGAATAAAATATTTCAGTTTCAAATTTGGTTAACATGTGTACTACATAAATAAAATTTGGCTATGCTGCAGCATGAAAATAAGAATTTAATAAGCCATAAATGCATTAAAGTTTATCTGTTAAAGAAAAAAGTTTGATAATTGATAAAACCTCAATTGGAAGAAGTACATTTCCTAGAACTCTATAATCTGCTTCAAATTTTTTTTTTAAAAAAAGGGTATCCATCATTAAATCTTGATATTGTACAAACAGCCTGCATTAAAAAAAAAACTTTGCAAGAGTTTTATGAATGATGGCAAGCTGTAAAAGACCATCACAAGGTGGTGTGCCATAGTTTACGAGACAACAAGTTACTAAGTTCAACATTGTTAATAAAATGGGCTTCATATGATATCCACCATAGGTTGCTGTTGTTTGGAAGTCTGGAATTTCAAGTTCATTGTCAAAAGGAGTGTACACTAAAGGGTCGCGCTAACTTATTTTTAAGTTTCGAAAAAGATTTGATGGGATCAGAGTAAAACAAATCTTTAAGGTTTCCCTAAAGCTAAAAATTAAGAGGACTTAATCCTGGGGAGTTTTAAAATCCCCTTAAAAAATATTATGACTTTTATCAATGTAGCTCAACCTTGATTTTAAGTAACTCTTTGATAAAACTCATAATTCCAATAATCTATCAATGATAATGATTTTTTTTAATCAAACCAAATCGATTCTCCTTTTTAAAAAAATTTGATTTAAATCAGATTCTTTTAAAAAAATTTATTTACATTTACAAATATAATATGTAATACAATTTATTAAGAATACTTAATTATTCAGAAGCAGTATTATAACTGAAATACTACTAAAAAAATGGTAATAGTTATTGTAGAATTACTCAAAACAAATCAATGAATAAATAAAATTATAGTTATTCAAGAGTAACATTTTTAATAAATAGGTAAGACATTGAGGCTATTTGGTTAGATATCTAATTTAGAGTAAATTAATTGACATCAAAAAATCAATTTGCTGTTATTTGCATACACTAACTACATAATTGAAAATTATAAGTTTTAAACACTCTTGTATTTAAATAAACATAAAACTAAATGAGTACAGTGGAAGTATATTGATAGTAAAACAGCACACCTCTTTTATATGCAACTAATGAAAAATAAAAATTCAAGCATATAATTTTTTTATTAAGTGTATTTTCTTTTTACGCACTGATTGATTAACATTTCAAAATACCATGACAAATCAGCATTTCTATTCCATTTCAGTATTTTTTGACCTATTTGGCTCACATGTCAAATTCACATTTTGTCTTTTTTTCTTCTTAAAATAATGAGTAACAATAAAAATTTAATAAAAAATAAGCAATTTAAACCAGTTGGTTTAAGTGATTACGTCTTTAATCTACATGATATCAACTATGTTGTGAAAGCCAAAATACTAGTGAAGGTTTTCAAAACTAATTTATTTTAGCAAAATATAAAATTCCAATCATTTCATTATGTTACTACTTATGTTACTACTTCATTAAATTCTGTGTTGCACAGTTTAAAGACTGCTCACAAAATGCAAGTTTGATTAAGAACACTTTAGTCCAGTTTTCAATATTGTAAAAATATCTTTATTTGCCACGATTCTAAAGCAGGCAATAAAGTAATAACTTACTTTGTTTGGGCAAAAAACGGGAAAAACATTTCCAACTCATTCCGAGTCGATGCTAAACCATCAGGATGAAAATAGACCATTATAACATTTGCCAGGATTACAGGGGATGAAATTTTGTGACACATATACAATTTCAATATTCCCTTCAATATTACTTCATTTTCATAATCTTCATCCTATAATCAAAAATCACAATGATCAATAACATATATTTTGTCTGCCATCTTAATAATAGGAAAATTCCATGGATGTAATTGATTAGAATAGGACTAATTGATTAGAATAGGACTAATTGATTAGACTAGAACTAATTGATTAGATTAGGATCTAATTCATTAGAATAATTCAGTGGATCAAAGGCAGTCAATAGCAAGGGAAATTTTGCATCAAAAATTAATTTTAAATAAAAATATAATTTAATAATAAATATTTTTTATAAATAAAAAGCATCACAACAACTAATTTTATTTTTTCAAGAATCATATCATCAACAAAAGATAGAAAAAACCTTGACCATATTTATGGGCTTGATTATATTTATTATTAAAACAGCTATTTTTTTAATAACTGGTGTAACTGTATTTTTAGCATTTAAAAATTTGTTAGGGTTTGTTGGACCTAATTAATTTTTTATCCTACTATTAATTTATTACATTTTAAACTGTTATAATTTTAATAATAATTTTTATAGTACTTTTTAATCTTGATACTTTTTAACCTAATAATTTTTAGGACTCTATAATTTTGTCTGTAAATTTGGGTTCAAAACATGGAACAAATATTAAACGATTATACTATACATTGCATTAAACTATTTGAAAAATGGTAAAAGTACTTATTTACATTGTCGTTTGAAATGTCTAATTTTTATTACACGTAATTTTTGGAGGAAAAAAAAAATCACACAGTAGTTAATTGTTATGCAAAACTTTAGTACCTTGTTAAATGATGATTTTGCAATTCAGAATGAATGAATTAGAATTCATATTTATTATTAGTAAATTAATGATAGCAGAAATACTACTCTAACTCATTTTTTTTTTTTTTTTTTTTTTTTTACAGTTAGACAACTTTTTACTTCAATTCTACCTTATCACAATGTAAACTCTTTTTACATGATTTTTCAAATAGATAGGAAATAATTATCATTAAACTAAAATGGTGAAACTTTATATGAGTTCTTTTGCACTATAGTCTTCGGATAACTGAGTAAAATATTGATTCAGAGAATGAAAAGACAGTAAATACTTGTAGTAAATTGTTAACGTATGTCTGTCTTGTTTGTATTATGAAAATTTGGAGATGAAACTGAATTCCTAGAGGCACAAGCTAAGTAATCTTATAGTCAATAATAATAAAAACACAAGAACAAATTGGAAATACATGTTTCCCTATCCTCAGTCTAAACACAAACAGTAGAAAATAGATAAATTTTTTTAAAAAGTAAACAATTTACAGGTACGTGTAAATCATTTTATTTTAGAATTTACTTATTTAAGTTTTACATATCGAACAAATTTACTTATTTAAGTTTTATATATAGAAAGAACAAATCGGAAATACAAGTTCTCCATATCCTCGGTCTAAACACAAAAGTAGAAAATAGATTAATTTATATTTTTAAAAAGCAAAAAATTCACAAGTAAAACACTTTATTCCAGAATTCCTTTTTTTATCTAAGATTTATCATTTTTAAAAATTCTGTTCCAGAGTTTTGTTACATAGTGTATAATTTTGTTAAGATGCAAGGTGTTAAAAGAAAAAAAAAGTAGCTTAAATTAAAACACACTTCACACAACAGAAAACACACATTAAAGTTCACTGAAATTTGCTGTTATTATAACTATTTTAACTTCCTCATAAATTAAAAAGATAAAAATTAAATAAGTTTTGTCGATTAACATAAATTACTTCATAAGATTTCCAAATATCAATCAATTAACATAGTATTACTTCAAAAGCTTTCAAAATATTGGTGACTGTGAGTTCTAATTTCTCTTGACCATCATTAGAAAAATCAGCAAAAACTTCTGAGCCATGACACTGCAAAATATCAAACATCCCCTCGAAAAGTCTGTTTCTTAAGGGACCAGACTCCATATGTATAGCCTAAAAAAATATTCATCTATTAATTAACAAATAATCTTAGTCAAGTTAATTAAGAAATATTTAAATTTTTAACAACTTTAAAATTTATTTAAATGCGCTTACATCTTCAAAAATGCACCAAGATAGTTTTGCCTCTTTAATATCTAAAAGGCAATATGATGTTAAGGCAGAGATCGCACAAGTTTTGATATCTTCATCTACGGAGTTCAAATAATTGATTATCTGAAATCAAAAAGAATAACACAAGTAAGTATATTTAAAATAATATAAAGTTTTCTGCATTATGCAAATTTTGTAGCAGAAAAACACTTGTTAAATATTGAAATTGGTAAGAAGTACTAAGGCAGTAAAACACTACGGCTGAATTTGAAAGAAATAGAAAATATCCAAAATTATTCAAAGTAGCTAACAGTTTGCTTTTAATATAATAAAATCTTAAGATGAAGGGAAGAAACGATGAAATTGCTTTGAAAGTTAATATAAATTAGGTTTTGGTATTTAGTTAATGCAAGAAAAACAAAAATGTAAAATGCAATAGTACATTATATAATGTACATAATAGTCATAAAGTAAAAAATGAGGAATATATAATAAGATTAACTTACAAATTTATCCTTAATATTTCTAACAGCAGGAGTCAGAGAGGTTACTTCTGTTAAAACTTGCGACACGATAGCAAAACACTTTAACAGAATGTTTTTTTCCTGTAAGTTAAAAATAGTTATTAGTTTTATTTCAGAAGTTCAAAATTAAATTTGTTAAATAAGTTTATAAGATGTAAAACATTATGACAAATATTTTGACTTTTTCAAAATCTTTAAAATTATAACCTTGATGCTTAACTAATTTCGGTAATAACTGAAATAAACTATGTACCACAAATCATAATTAATAGAGAAAAGCAAAAACTTCCCATACTATTTTTAACTTCAATGATGCCTAATCAATTTTGGTAATAAGTATTAATTGAAATAAAAATTAAGGTATATACTGAAAATCGAAATTAATAGCAAAATGGTCTAACTTGCTCAGGAGGAACATAAAAAATCATCATACTATCAATGACGCCAATGGTGCTTTAATTCATTTTGATACTAGGCACTTTTGATATTATTGACGCAATTTTAATCAACAGCAAATATATTAATGTAGGTAAAATTAGTGGATTCAGTACTTTTTAAAACTGCATTAGTGTTGTGTAGTTTTTTACATAGTGCTGTGTTGAAAGAGGAGTTTCCTGGGCCTTCGTAAAGGATAGGTACTAGAGAAAATTACTTAAATAAAGTTAATTTTGATGTAAAAACCATTAGAGAAATAGATATGCTATCAAAGAAGTTGTTGTTGTAGGCCATTAAGGCATTAGAACGGCGAATGTTCTTGTTTTCCAGTGGCGCCATCTGTGGCAAGAATTCGATTTTTGCCACACCCGTTTATAGCACTGACCCAATCATTTATCCACAGATCGTAATTTTGACCTGAACCAAAGAACAATCAATCTCAAATCCAATAGCCCCAGAGGTATAATTTGTTATGGAAACATAGAGGACTTAGTGATCCGACAGATTTAATGCGCACCAGTCACCATTTACCACATGGGGAATTTTCGGCCGGCTGGATTCAAACTTCAGTTCCCATGAATGCGAGTTCAGTGTCCTACCAACCAGGCTATCTCGGCCTATCAAAGAATAAAAAATAAATCTGCAAAAAACATTAAAGCGATGTACTAACATGATCCAGAGAAAACTGCATCAGTTTCTGCAAATCCTCAAGAACTTCCAAAATATCATTGTGAATATGATCTTTTTCTTTTGGAGAAAAAGTAAGGTGAAGAGTAACGAAATAAGGCACCAGTTCTTTTGGCACATAGGGATGTCGTAGCAAGTTCAGAACCATTGGAAAAACTTCATCACTGCAATTATTCAATAATACATGAGTACGTTTAAGAATTTATGTATAATAATTGTATAAATAGTTTAGCATTCATACCATTTTTTAATACCTAATGTTTCCATAATATCACATAGAAACAAGAGAAGCTCAGTAAAGACGCACACCTCAACTTCAGGACACGAGGAATCATCTAGGCATCTGTGGAAATAATAACTTCAATGAAACAAAACATCTTCAGGGTAGCTGCAAATGCTAAAAAAAAAATTCTTGACTTTTTCAGATTGATTTTATTAAATTTTCCCGAAACTGATGGGTGATTCATGTAACTGATGGCATAAATTTTTTAAAAATTTATTTTACAGCTATGCCTTGTTCTTTTACATAAAATATATAATAAAACACTTGTTGTTAGAATGAAAAAGAAAGAAAAATACATAAATGAAATAAAAACTATTACAAGACTAATTTTTTGAGGAAGAAAAAAAAAAAAACCAGACTTTTCAGGTATCTCAAACTAGTAATTAATTTTTTTTTACTGATCTTTTGGATATTTTAGTTAAATTCCGTGACATGATTCATTCGATAAAATTCTCTGATATTTCCAGATTGATAAAAATTTCCTGACCTTATTTGTAAAAAATAGGATTACATGTTTTAACCATTCAAGGTTAGAGCTCCTAGGCAAAATTGATGGGCCTGATGTTGGAACTACTTTCTGTAAATAAGATTATCTTTTGTTTAATTGTCTGAATTGTCTTGTATTTTAAAGTTTGAAAAACAACTCATTAATATAAAAGTTAAATTGCATAATCCAATATTTCTATTGAATAAAATGAAATTTTGATATTTCACAAAAGTCGAATCTTAAAAAATAAAATTACTATTTTTTTAATTATAAAATAGAACCAACACAGAAAAAAAACTATACAAAATATCAAAGAATTTTAAACTAATTACTTTTCTTAATAGAAATCTAAGACAAATTTGGTTTAAATAAAATAGTTCATGAACAATTTAAAAAAAAATTTAAATATGAAATGTGTAGTTTAATTTTTATCACTTACATTTAAGTTACAAACTCAATGTAAATGAACAAAACTTGTTTAAAAACTTAATTAATTTCGACAAATTTCATTATCTGTGCTAATTTACAATCTCCTCCGTTTAATCCACTTTATCTTATTGCATTGAAAAAAATTATTTCTTCTTGAAAAATGCACAAATTTAAACTTGATTTAATATATGTCTACTTTATTACATTACACATTGCAAATATTTTTACATTAATCTTTTAATGCAACAATGTATCATTTCAGTCGACATTCATTTGCTGCATTATTTATCATTTCAAGGTAACAATGTATTGAAATTTTTTTAAAAATTTCATTTTCAAATCGATACATATACAGTGCCCGCCGCTAATAAAATCACTGGATAACAAAATCAGCCGCTTTATAAAATCAAATCGGCAAGGACCGAATCGTTACAATATTAATACATGTTAAAAGCATCCTTTAATAAAATCAATGCATAAAATCAATCGAAGCAACAGTTACTCACAAGCCTGTGAAGCTGGCGTGGCTAGCATTTTCCTGCGCTATTCATAGTGTAAGAGTTAAGGAAAAATGTGGGTGGTAAGCAGCGAGTTCATAGAAATCAATGTCAATTCCTTGACTTGAATGAAGTTTGGAGAAACCTATCTCATTCAACAGGGGGTCGAATTCTTATCTTACTTTTTATTGAATGAACCATAGAAGGGAGAGAAGTTTCTTTTGTTATCTATCTTAACAGGGAACATGAATGGATTTCTAAAAACTGTGCGCATGTTCCTTAGCTATTGACGATAAACTGCAAACATCAGGAGAAAAATCTGATTCTTAAATTGTTACAAACATCAAAAATTGCAAAGTTATTTTCAATCAAGAAATGGAGGAATCAGACTCAGAAGATGAAATGAACTCATCAGTGCCATCTTCAATGGAAGTCAGAAAAGCACTTAATGTAGTGCGGCAAGCTTTAGAACAAAGAGGAGGAAATATCGAAAACTATAAAAACTTCTATAAACTCTCAAATGATGTTGAAAAGTTAATTTTAAATACTGCAACTCAAGCAACCATTGATCGGTTTTTTGCAAAACTTTTGTAAATTTAATCTTATGTAGGGTTTTACTTTATTAAAATAATTAAATTAGTTAAAATAAAGCATTAATGTTGTCA
>NC_092206.1:19875406-19924748 GCF_043381705.1 Parasteatoda tepidariorum
GATCAGTAACTGTCTCTGTCATTCCGCACCAAGAAAAAGCCTAACCGCCATTGTAGACGCACTGCTCTTATTTTATATTTCTCCTTTTGTACTTTATAATTAAATATTAAAATAACTACTAATTAAAATTTAAGCTCCGTCTATTCATCTCCTGGACACAACCAACCACCACAAGTTTGACAAGTTTGCAGACAGTTCATAGCAACTTGTGGCGTATGTGGTCTGGTATTGTCCTGCTGAAAAACCAGCCCAGGGTGCTGCAAAAGGAACGGTAGCATAACAGGTCTTAGGATGTCGTCGACGTACCGCTGTGCAGTAAGTGTACCACTAATGACGACCAAAGGGGTCCGGCTGTCAAAGGAAATGGCACCCCAGACCATAATGCTTTGTTGAGGGCCGGTGTGGCGTGCAATAGTGAAGGCAGGATCTCCACTCTGCCCTGTGCGTCTCCAAGCGCGTCTTCGATGATCGTCAGGACACAGTTGGAAGAGGGATTGAAAGGAAATGGCACCCCAGACCATAATGCTTTGTTGAGGGCCGGTGTGGCGTGCAATAGTGAAGGCAGGATCTCCCCTCTGCCCTGTGCGTCTCCAAACGCGTCTTCGATGATCGTCAGGACACATTTGGAAGAGGGATTCATCACTAAAGACTATATGTCCCTAGTCGGCATCATTCCAGCCTGATCGAGCATCGATTTTTTTGTTATAGAGTGCAATTTAAATTAAGAAAATTAGTAATAAACTTAAATTATGAAATTAAAATAATTTCCAGCTTTTCTTTAAAATTCCCTGATTTTTCCAGGTTTTTACCAGCATAAAAATAATTCCCCGATAATTCCAGGTAGGTGGCCACCCTGCACACCTGTTTATGGGGCTGATCTATTCATACATCCACAGATCAGAATTTTGACTGAATCAGAGAACGATCGATCTCCAATCCAGTACCCCCAGAGGTTTTGATTTGTTATTGGAACATGGAGGACTTTGTGACCTGACAGATTTAACGTGCACCAGTCACCATTTACTACACGGGGAGTTTTCGGCCGGCGGGGTTTGAACCCATGAACTCTCAGACATGGGCACAGCGCCCTACCGACTAGGCTATCCCGGCCACATAATTCAATATTTCTATTGAATAAAATGAAATTTTGTTATTTCAAAAAAGTAGAATCTTTAAAAATAAAATTGTTTGTTTTTATTATTATAAAATAGAACCAACACAAAAAATATCAAAGAATTTTTAACTAATTAGTTTTTTTTAATAGAAATATAAGACAAATTCGGCTTAAATTAAATAGTTCATGAACAATTTAAAAAAAAATTTAAATATGAAATGTGTAGTTCAAGTTTTATCACTTATATTTAAGTTACAAACTCAATGTAAATGAACAAAACTTGTTTAAAAACTTAATTTCGACAAATTTCATTCTCTGTGCCCATTTACAATCTCTTCCGTTTAATCCACTTTATCTTATTGCATTGAAAAAAATTATTTCTTCTTGAAAAATGCACAAATTTAAACTTGATTTAATATATAGGTCTACTTTATGACATTACACATTGCAAATATTTTTACATTAATCTTTTAATGCAACAACGTATCATTTCAGTCGACATTCATTTGCTGCATTATTTATCACTTTAAGGTAACAATGTATTGAAATATTTTCTAAAATTTCATTTTCAATTTTCAAAAATAAACTTTAAATTGATACATATAGTTTAAAGTTCATACTGATATATATAGTAAAAGTTTATTTTTGAAAATTAAAAATAAAACTACTACTGGGCTTTTACCCTACCTACATCTATGAGTTTGTCTGACAAGAAAAAATTGTTGGTTGCATAATGCTGATCACATTGCAATTATCATACCATTCCTCACAAAACTGGTGAGTCTTAACCTTTCTTCCCTTTGACTCACAAAGGGTAGCTGTGGGAATGTTTGCTTTTACAAATCAGTAGCGGAATGTTCCTAGCATAAACCCAGTGTAACTTAGAATCAAGAGGATAACAAGAGAACTTTCTGTAAATTATTACTTACTTTAAAATAAATGGAATCAGATCGTCTACTGGAGCAATGAATTTAGATAATCTGTCATCTTTGCTAGAATTAATGAACAAGTGGCGCCATAAAAACACTCTTTCTCCAGACAGGGGCAATCTAGGTAAGAAACTGCAAGGAACAACAAATGAATGTATTTAAATAATTATTATTGAACAAAAGACACTTGGCATAATAAGCTTTGGTTTAAAAAATAACAGACAGGCTATGCATATTTTGACAGGAAGAGTGGATTTAAACAGCATTAACCATGCCATAAACATATTCCCTCAACTTCAATGCAATATCACCTTTAAAAAAAAAAAAAGAAACATGGAACTACTATTTTGACCTACCAACCTCAGAAATTCAAAAATCCTGAGATTTTTTATGAAACTGACATAGAATGAGCAAAACAATAAATATTAAAAAGTAAATAAATTCGTATATTCTTAAATTTTAATTTATATTATCTCTAAATTTATTTTAACTTTTTCACTCTTAAAAATTGCAAAATAATATAAAAAAAATTAAGTGCATTATTTAGCATTTCCAGTGTTTTCACTACAGGGCGAGAATGCGAGAATATCGCATATTTTTTTCTTTTCTCACATTAAAAATTATTACTGCGAGAAATTAGCGCACTCTATAAATCAATTTCAAAATTCGCAAATTTCTCGCATTTTGTGAAAAGCTTCGAATTACGCCATTTAGAATAAAATCTGTTTCACTTTTCTTCCTGGATCTTNAAATGAATGTATTTAAATAATTATTATTGAACAAAAGACACTTGGCATAATAAGCTTTGGTTTAAAAAATAACAGACAGGCTATGCATATTTTGACAGGAAGAGTGGATTTAAACAGCATTAACCATGCCATAAACATATTCCCTCAACTTCAATGTAATATCACCATTAAAAAACAACAACAATGGAACTACTATTTTGACCTACCAACCTCAGAAATTCAAAAATCCTAAGATTATTTATGAACACGACATAGATTGAGTAAAACAATAAATATTAAAAAGTAAATAAATTCGCATATTTCTTAAATTTAATTTATATAATTAACTTTTTCAGTCCTAAAAATTGCAAAATAATGTAAAAAAAAATTAAGTGCATTATTTAGCATTTTATAAAAAATAGATTATGAAAAAAAATAAATGAATAAGATGAATTCAACAAAAAAAAAAAAAAATATTTTAATCTAAAACAATTTTCTTAAATCAGGGGTCTGCCTAGGCCTAATTTACTACCGTTTAGCGGTACCTTCACAAATTCAACTTTAGGAAAAACGGTAGTTTCACAAATTCAACTTTACGAAAACGATAGTTTCACAAAATACTTTTTCTTAAAATTTTATTTTAGTATCCCTTAAGAAACGACCATATACCATACCATACCGACCATTTACCATATTTTTTGTGTTGATTTTTCAATATAATTTTTAATTTTTCACAAATTATGTCTAAATTTTTCACAAAATAGGTACCTCTCAGAAAAACCTAGACAGACCCCTGTAAATACTCGTAGATAAAAATTTGAAAACACTAACAAATTATAATTAAGGTTATATCCATGAATTTTTCTATACTTATTTAAAGAACCAAATAGTAGATACTACCATCAGAAAAAAGACAGGATGGATTATTAATAAAATAAAATAACTTTACCTATTCATGTCTAATTCAATTTCTTCTATAATTTGAGAAATCTTGACACATTTCAACATGATATTAATTAATTCCTTTATAAAAGGGATGTTGTCCAAACTTTCATGGTCAATTCTCAGAAGTTTGAAAAAATTGCTCAATTTATCTCCACAAGCCCTAAACCATACTGGTATCAATTTCTGTTGAGCATTGCGACGAATGACATCTAAGAAAAAAAAAACTAATTTTAATAAATAATGCTTACAAATCTTATTATATAGTTTAATCAGATTTTAAAACAATTAATAGAAGTTGAACTGCATGTAAAAGATCCATTTATGAATAATTATATAAAGTTAAAGAAAAAAAATTTATTGACTTAATTTTTTTTTATCACACTAACTTTAAAAAAAGGGATGTAATACTCATTTAAAACTTTTTCCTTAAATTTTAATTCAAAAATGTAACTTTTTTTTAACAATAAATGAATTAACAGCTAATAAAATGAATAAAAGTTTGAAAATGTAAATAAATTACAACATTTTACTAAGAAGCTGTTTGACAATATTTAGCATTATTTCAATAATAAATCATTAATGTAGTCTAATCATGGGTGCAAGTTGGAAAAAAGGCCAAGACTGAAATTTTTTTGACTGAAATACCTAACATACACAATACCCCCTCGACATATGCAAAATATCTAAGAAAGCTTTACCATAAGTTTAAATACTGTACAAAAAATATTTATTCATCTCTCTTTTGATAAAATAACANTATAACATTACTATCAAACATTGCCCTGGAGTCATGGGTGCAAGTTGGAAAATAGGCCAAGACTG
Organism: Parasteatoda tepidariorum; assembly: GCF_043381705.1. NCBI lineage: Eukaryota > Metazoa > Arthropoda > Arachnida > Araneae > Theridiidae > Parasteatoda > Parasteatoda tepidariorum. The sequence continues at coordinate 19,879,945 of NC_092206.1, forward strand.
AAAATTTTTTGACTGAAATACCTAACATACACAATACCCCCTCGACATATGCAAAATATCTCAGAAAGCTTTACCATAATACATCAAGTTTAAATAAGGTACAAAAAATATTTATTCATCTCTCTTTTGATAAAATAACAACAGGACATAAGAAATAACACTTGACATAATAAGACCAATAACGTAGACCTAAAAATTATTTTTAAGAACAGAAAAAAATAATAATCCGATTTCCGTCTTCGAGTCAGTCTTGTTTCCGTCTTACTTCCGTCCGCGGACATTTTTGAAAGATGGAAATCCGTCCTGGGGACGGAAGACTTGCACCTATGAGTCTAATAAATGTCCTTTTATTAAATAAAATTATAAAAAACTATTCCCCCTCCCAATATCATTTTCAAACTACTAAAAAAATGACGAAAAAGTATGTTAAATCATTGGTTTAAAATCATTTAATTAAATATACAGTACAGAACCCGTTATCCGGAATTCAGAAAATCGGAAAACCAAAAAACCGGAACGAAATTCGATACATTTCTCCCCTATTTTTTTAAAAAAAAATTTTTTTTCCTCATAAGATTTTAGGATTTTTCTTACTTTTTTGAAAGATGTTTACCTTACCATCATTTTGGAAATAATCATTACCGTATTACTTCATCGTTTTTTCCTCTTTTTAAGATTATTTCCAATTTGTTATTATTTTTTAGTTGGGTTTAACAATAAAAAAACGGCTTTTTGTAGCGATTCAGAAAACCGAAAAAATTAGTTATCCAGAATAGCGATGGTCCCGATCGTTACGGATAACCGGTTCCCTACTGTATAAATAAATGAATAATTAAAATTTGGCGTTAAGAAAAAAATCCTTTTCCAAAATAAATAAAGATTTAACAAAAGTAGTTAACAATATGTCAGAATTAATTATACAAAAACTAAAAACATTGTAAAATGTCTTACATATGATGGAAACTACATTAATAATATTAACTAAAAAAAAATTTTTTTTTGATTCCACAAGCAATAATACTCTAATGAGCATTATTGCTCACAGAGCATTGTTTATTCAGTTATCACAAGAGAAATTAAAATGAGCTGTATCTTTTTATTTATTTTGGTAAAAGTAACTGAATATTAATAATGTACAATTATATAATTATAAAAAGGAACAATCTTCGAAAATGTACTTGTGACTAAAAATAATGAGAATATATATAAACTAGTTTTGATTAACTGCAGGGTTGCCACAGAAAAAAATGAACAAAATAGTTGCTTTTAGTAGCCTGAAGCATGAAAATAGTAACCAAAAACTAGGAAAATAGTTGCCTAATAAGAGCAAAAGTTTTGTTAATGACTTAATTGTCATATACCATGATCCATTCAGTAAAGTTGGTGGTAAATATGATAATTTTCATATAAATGTTTATACATATAGATGAAAAATGATTACTAAAATTCGAAATTCATGTATTGTCATACCGTTAAAAAAATTTTTTAAAAAAAAAAAATAAAAAAAATCATGCTGAATTTTGTAGCAATAATCATTGAAAAGGTGATCGAGAAACGAAGCAGACTTACAATGGAATTTGTGCAGATTGAACGAGTTAGAAAGTGAAGACTCAAATTTGCAATTCAAAATTTTTAACATTTTTTATTTCTTAAGAAAAAAAAGTTCAGTGTGTTCAAGAACTATCTAGCGGGGCGCAGATTTTTCACTAATTTATGCTTGAAAAAAAAAAAACATCTCTAGGAGTACAGAAAAGTCTCCCAATAGTCTCCTATTCTTGAAAATAGTTGCTTTTTTAGCCTTTTCAGGCAAAAAAAGTTGCAATAGTGCATTTTAGTCGCCTGTGGCAACCCTGTAACTGTGAGCTTTAAATAAAAGTAGCAGTTACCAGATGGATCTGTAAAACATCTGTGCAAAATCAGAATTCTCTGAGCAGGAGCAAATGAACGTGGACCTATTCTTTTACAGATATGCAATAAGGCAGCATTTCTAACTCCAGGGTGCTTGTCATACAAAAATCTATTGGCTATGGGAATTATGGTTTCTTCACAAGCTGCGATTATACTCACAATATTTTGTCTTACATGAGGATAAGGATCATGCTGCATCTGCCAGCACAATACTGAAAAAAAAAATGTATATATATATATAAATACATAAACATTTCATTATATGAAGGTATGTTTAAAAAGGGCTGAAAATATTTCATAAAGAATATAGCAGATTAATGAAACTTTGTATATTTTATCTATTTAAAAAGTTTGCATAATATAATACAAAAATATATGCCATTCCGATATTTTAGTACAGAATAAAATATTTGAAAAAGCAGTTTTACATTACTATAGAATGTTAAAAATTTAAAGCTACCATCAATGTATAATTTAAAAGTAAATGCTATTAACTGCAAAATTTTTTTCAAAAAACATGATTCTAGAAACAAAATATTTAAAAACAATTTTATTAAAATTAAATATTTTAACATTAAGAGAGTAAAAGTTTTTTTTTCTTGCAATTTATTATTATTAGTGATTTTTTAAAATTTTTTATATACTTAAAAGGTAATTGATAGCTGCCAACTTGGACAGGAAAAAATCCAGTAGATTTTACAAAAAAATATAAATTTCATAATAGCTGTTGCATAATATATTAAATATTTTACATATAGGGAAAATTAGCATCATTGTCATCAAAATACAAAAACTTTATTACATTAATAACTGAAGGTATGTTTAAAACCTGCAATATTTTCAGTTTATTTTGATTGACATTAAATGAACTTGAAACATCTCTTATTATGTTAACCCATAACTTTAAATAATAATAATGCACAATTCAATATTGAGAGTTAAAACGCTTTTTAATTAATTTAAAACGGCAGTTCTGAATAAAAATAAACTAAAAATTTCAGAAAAAAAAAGAAGCTTTAAACTGATTATTATAAATGAAGCTTGCTTCATTACGTATTAGTTATACTTATCTAAATAATTCAAGCAAGCAATGAACTGCATAAAACTTCTATTTCAATAGGGATATTTTCTTTTCTATTTTTAGGAAACTTATTGAATTTTAGGAAATTTTTCAAAATGTACAAAAAGTAGAATTTTTATTAAACCAGTAGATCAGGAGAAACTGGCAAAATCCAGTAGACTACTGGTAAATTTAGTAGAGTTAGCAGCTATGGTAATTCTACAACTTGAAAATCAAGAAAAATATTTAAAATAAAATAGCATTGAAATTAAATGTTGATGTTTACTAAGAAAAGAGCAAAAAATTTAAAAATTGCAATATTTTTTCACAAAAGCAAATTTAAAAGAAAAATAAAGACATTTATTTTTTAAAAAAAGCAAAACTTTTTAAATGAGAGCTGTTGATTTGGTCATCTCGGCTGCATGACCACAACATACACTAATTTTCATTCAACAGTTTGAGCATTGCATTGTCTTTATTACTGTAATAAAATTTCTAAGTAAGAATAATAAAGATTTAAATCTTTCCATACAACTATTTCTTTTCTTACCAGCTATAACGGGATCATTTACAGTACTAGGATCTTGAAAAAATTTCGCTAGAAGAACTGCATGAGCACGTACATTACTGCTCACATCCTTTCTCCGAGATTCTATAAGTTTGCTAATACTTTCATACGTTTCCATGGCTATCTCTCCTACACCATGATCTTGTATATATGTCAAAATAGAGTACAGCAACTGACAGGATCGAAAACGAACTGTATAACTGGATGCTTCAGACCACTTTAAAGAAAAATAAATTTATTATTTCAAAAAGCGCTTAGAAATGTTGTAAAGTAATACAATTTACTTCAATAATTTTTTTTTTACACAAACTGTTTACTAATAATTTTTTTTTTTTTTTACAAAATTACGATTCTTTCAATCTAAATCTGAAAATAACCACTCGTAACAAGGCGAGTTGACATAAAAAAGAGAAGACTTAAATTAAATAAAAAATAAGAAAGATTTCCGTCAGTTATTTTTAAAAAATTCTTTTATTACACATCGAATTTTCTTGCACGGTGAAGTCAAGCCAGTACATTTAACTACATTTTGTCACTTATTCATATCACTTTTACTGTTGAATTAAATTAAGTCTGAATATTTCTAAAATGAATTTCTTTTAAAAATATGATTTAATCCAAGCAAAAAAANAAAAAAAAAAAAAAAAAAAAAAAAAAAAAAAAAAAAAAAAAAAAAAAAAAGTGACTATTGAATTAATAGGACCTATCAGTATTGGTCACCGATTCATTAGGATTGAGGAAAAAGTTGCTATTAAGTTACTAGAGTATATCGGCCACTGGCTATCATCTGAAAATTTAAATTTTCACGCTTATTTCAACTCCTGCCATAATTGCTTCACATCAATAAACAGAAATTTCATTGAATAACAAAATGTAGATTATATTTAATTATTAATGTCAAATGTTCACACAGTAAAATTAAAACATAAATGCAGCAATCAATTTAACTTTTGGCACATTTGTAAGGTTTAAACTTTAATTTTTTTTCCTTAAATGTAAAATTCCGGTTCATAATAATGAACCGTTTAATAAAATCAAATGCTGTCTAAGCATGTGCAATTTTACTCTTATGCAACTGAAACGCTATTTCGTTTGTCTTTTGTACCCTTCCTATTGCTATACAATTGTAGAAAGTTTCTGCAATTTAACTGTAACGTTAGGTCACTGTTGAAGTAAAAAGGTTGCTCAATGAAGAAATTTTTCTTCTTTGACAGGTAACATGTGCCATATGCTTTTCCCAAAAATGAAAAAATTCATTGGTGTTTTTTCAAGTAAGGATTTTAACTTTCGAATTAGCCTCTGCAATCATCTGAAATAATTATTTTAAACAATTTTGTGTACAATGATGACAATTTTCAAGTTTCCCCTTATTGAAAGTTTTAAGCTCTGGGAATTATATATTTTAAATTTTCATAATATGATAAAAATACTTTGTAAAATTTATCTAAGGTAATAATTTGTAATTTCTGATATATCTAACCATAGCAGAAAACTTTAATCTGTTTCAGGAGCATTTGTTTAAGAACTATAATGAAATAATTTAATTACAGTTACCTTGCAAAAAATGAAAATTATTCAAATATTACCAATTTACTTTCAAAAGTAATAAATAAAAAACAAGAACTATTAAAGAAGTTCGAATTATAGTTTTCAATTTCAATATTGAAATTACTTTATAATTGCCAATCAATAAGCAATTTGAAATATTTACATCTCTATTTAAAAACTGTTATACCATTGTTTAATCAACATCTTTTGAATACAAAATTGTCTTGGAGTATTTTAAACACATAATGAAATTTTTATCCCCCCAATTTCTTTCCTGCCGCCATTTAACAGCTTTGTTCAAAAGTAGTTTCGTTGTTGAATCAGGAAACAGACTTCTTTTAATCAATCAAGCAGAAACCAGTAGTTCGATAACATTTTGTTTCAGTAACAAAAGGGCCTTTAATAGACAGTGGGCACACCAATAGTATGAAAAATCAGTTTTATACAGTTATTCTTTAAATCAGTTATCCTTTAACACTTACTATTAATTTTGTAAAATTATTTGTTTCCTCATCTTACTTTGATCATTAAACAGCGTAAAAGAAAGAATTTGTGAGAGATAATACAAAATTTGTGAGAAATAATACCTAACTTGTGAGAAATAATACAAAAACATCTTATTCCTTGCGAATTCATTAAATGTTTGAGTAGTACCTATAGTTATTATTTAAAATATTTTTAGCCTAATAATAAAATGGATTGTTGTTTTGTATTAATTAATCTGTCAATAGCATCAAAACCATTAATTAAAAATGAAACTTGAATTGCCAATTCTATGTATTTCTCCACTGCTTAAGCAGAGTAAGGAAATGAAACAACGAACATTTTTTCCCCCAGCATCATATTTGATGTTTTTAACTTTAGCTTTGAAAGCAAATAGTGGGGGTATAGTTTTACAACTAATTTTACAATTTTAAAGAATCACCAATATTTCTATTTTATTCCATTTTAAGTTAAAATCTAGGTTTATTAAGGTAGTGCTGCAGAGTAATGTCATAAATTCTGCAAGCAGGTTTGTTACGACAACTAATTAAATATTATTGGTGTCAATAATAGTTAGGTGATTTTATTACAACTCTTCAAAATGGAATTGGAAATAATAACTAAAATAACTACTTACACTTATTAAAATTTTAAAAAGGCCTTTTAACAATGGATGGACAATATCATCAATATCTTCATCAGTATCACTCTTTCCAGCTGCAGTTTTATATTTATTGTCTAAGGTTACTGTACTTTCAGCTATAAAACGAAGAATCTTTGAGACTTCAGTACTTCGCTTGCTCTCACTCAAAATGTACAGCAAAATTCTTTTGAAACTTTCTTCAAAGCCTTGGCCATTGAACTGAAAACATAAAATACATATTTTAATTCTTCAGTGTGATGCTTTCTGAAATAACATCAATTATAATTGAAAAAATATATAAATAACAAAAATGAAATTTATTTTTTATGCAAATGAGCATTAGAGCAGACAATTTAGTTCTTTTTAACAAGATTACAGCGAAGTTTCAAGCCTAAAAAAAAAAGCCTTTATTTCTTTTAGGCCATCTTATCAACTATTCAGCCAAAATTAGAATAGGAAATTCGGTAAAATCCAAGTATACATTATTCTTGACACGACCTTGAAAAATCCCGCCAATGCCTAAATGATGCTTGCGCCAAACTGTTGGTGGTAAAACGCCTTGTCTGAAAGGGCACTGTAAGTGTAATCTTCAAACCTTTCCCTACTTGCATCATTTCCTAAAGCAACATCTGAAGAAATACATGGACTTACAAGCATCTGAACCAATCCCTTGATGCCAATGATTTTCTTTGCGGAAAATTTAGTATAACGTATACAATTAATTGAGTTGGTACTGAAGTAAGGTGATTGGAAAATTATCAACTAAACCCCAAAAAAAAAAAGCAAAATATCATCTTTAAATGTATTTTTGGACAAAAAAGAAATATTGAGAATAGGAAAAGCAAAACATTTTACACTTTCTGAATTTCTAAAATATCAAATACTTCTGCCTAAGAATCACCTTTAACCGAGGTCATCATTGATTATTTTCGGAAAAAAATCTTTGCTTTCTGGTGAACAAGTTACACTATATTTGATAAGGCAATTGAATTGTATTCCAACTGGTCAAGATTAAACTAGAAGAATATTAAATAAGAATATTAAATAAGCGTGTCGTTAACTGTAAACTGTATATAACAAAGGTTTCAAAATGTCGTCGAATTGTGAGTTACTTATTTGCGAACCAATGGTTTGGAAATATGTGGAATTCTGCGAAAATATCGAGGAAAAATCACATGCCCTGCTTATTTTTTCTAGGCCTGGAATGAAAAACCCAGAATTTTCGGCTACACCTAGATTACAATCACCCCTGTAAAAAAAATATTCCAATGTGAAAAGAGAATGAGATTGTTAACATTTAAATATTTTGTTTAAAAATTATGAATGATTTTTGTTTTGTTTTCTATTTAACACTTTCTTTTTTAAAAACTTCTGTTTTTATTATGAAACGGCAATTAAGTGGGTTTCTATTAGACTTAATTCTTCATAATCTTTTTTATGATAGCACTACATTTTTAAAAACATTTCTGATAGACTATATCACTTTTAATTTTTATGGATAAATTTCTTCCAGAAAATACTATTTTCAGCAGTTTTTATTTAAGAATTAAAGGGATATTTTTTCTACTTCCCTCTTTTTTCTTTTTTTCAATTTTGCCACTTTATTTTTTTAAAAAATATTTGCTGTATTTTTATTTATCTTTTTTTCTATCTATATTTTAAATTAAATTAATATCAAATTATCTTAAATACTTCTATAGTATTTTTTCCTTTACCTCATATCAATAATGACTAAACCTATTTACATAAAAAAACTATTTATACTTATTTACATAAATATATAAAATCATTAATAATATTTATTACGCATTTTTGTTATATAAGTGGTGGCACTAATAAGAGCAAACTTTAAACACATCTATTTAAAAAATAAATGTCTAGCCAAATCTAGAATTAGAGATTGCAAACTTTATTGCCTTCCCAAATATCGCCAATGTCACGAAATCCAAATAAGTCATATATGTAATACCCATACGGCTTAACCTTAGTATCTACGTGTAACATATACTAGGATCAAATCGAAATTTTGCTTTTAATAAATTCATTTCAAAAAGGTCCAATAATAGAAATGTTTTTAGAATTTAAGCTTTTAATCATATAACTATCATACACTTTAGAAATAAACTTACAGAATCGTAAAGTTCTCCGAGATTTGAAATTAAGTCAGATATATCAGCTTCTAGAATACTAGACTCGAAAATTTCTTCTAGCATGGTATAAATGTGATCATAACTAACAGCAGGAGACATTGCTTCTTCCGAAAGATCTAGAATGCAAATGTAGCAAATTTAATAAAAAGATCATAAAATACATTAACGGTACAAGTAATTAATAAAATCTAAAAGCTAATACGAGAGAGAGTAAAGTTTGAAGCTTAGAAAAAAAAATTTTCTCCAGAAAACTTAAATATTTATTTACCAGAGAAATTATTTGAATACCTCAACATTTGTAAAATTTAAGCTTATCCAAAAAAATCTTAAACCATAAATTTTACTAATTTTAATAAATGGTTGACAAGTAATATTCTAGGGCAGACCTAGAAAATCTTTTAGATTTGACTAAATAAAGTGCAATTTAAGGGATAAAGTGCAAAGGCTAAATGTGAATTAAATAAGGAACACTATAGATCAGAGATGTACATTTATTCTCAGGCAATGAGTGAAAAACAAAACTAACCATTATTAACTTAATACTGTAATTATAAAAAAGCAAGTAGATTCTGTTTAAAAGTAATATGAATGTATAAATATGTAATTAATCCTTTACTTTATTTGGAAGAAATAAATATTGTAATTTAACTTAAACAAATATGCTTAATACAGAAGGGAACAGATTATTCGGAACGATCAGGACCATCGATATTCCAGATAACTGATTTTTCCGGTTTTCTGAATTGCTACAAAAAGCTGTTTTTTTTATAGTTAAACCCAACTAAAAAAAAAAATTAAAAATAATCTTAAAAAAAAAGAAAAAACAATGAAGTAATACACTAATGATTATTTCCAAAATGATGGTAAGGTAAACATCTTTCAAAAAAGAAAGAAAAAACCTAAAATCTTATGAGGAAAAAAAAGTATTTTTTAAAAAACTGGCGGGAAAACTTGCCGAATTTCGTTCCGGTTTTCTGATTTCCGGATAACGGGTTCTGTACTGTATATTACAAAGCAAATTATATAAATTTCATAAGTATACAACAAAAAAGGTAACTTAAGTTTATGTTTGTTACAGTATCAGATTAATGCAATGACTTATTGATTTGAAAAATTTTCTTTTAATTTATTTATACAAATCCACAAGAAATTGCATTTCTCTGCAAACTTTAAATCCATTCCAAAAACTTATAAGGCGCTAAATTAGATCAGGATTTTTTGTTGTTGTATTTTTATTAATATTACAGACAGTTCAGGCACTAAGTTAAAAGTCTTTGGGAGATGCTTTTGGCCAACAGGCTATAGGTTGTGCAACATATGGATCCTCTTTAAACTCTTTTAATCTAATACTGTGCATCTTTCAAATATCTTTAATATATGGTGAGAAAAGTGTTTTAAATTTATAGAAGCCCTTATTATTGTTAACATGCTTTTTGAAAGACTTCTATAGTGGTCTATTAAAAGAACATCAATCATTATAATATATTTATAAAGACAGTCACAATAGATTTATTTAAAATTTATTTCAAGTAAAATAGCTAGGTTGGAGCACTTTCTTTAAAATTTTACAAGTTAAATATATGTTGGAGCCTTAAGGAAGATAGTTGGAACAAATGGGTACCAAAGCAGAAATATCCCCTAAAACGTTTTCAAAAATATCACTTGGGACCTATCGATTTCTGTAACAAAATATTCAAATCACGTAAGAAGGCGAACTCATTTGAATGAACTATCCCAGATAGTAAAAAAAAAAGGTTTATTTTAACTCAGCAAAAACCTTTTAATGTAAACCTAAAAAGGTTTTTATGCGGTTTACATGCAAACCTTCTAATCTTAAAACGAGGACCTATCGATTCTTGTTACAAAATATTCAAATCGCATAAGAAGGCAAACTCATTTGAATGAACTATCCCAGATAGTAAAAAAAAAAGGTTTATTTTAACTCAGCAAAAACCTTTTAATGTAAACCTAAAAAGGTTTTTATGCGGTTTACGTGCAAACCTTCTAACATTTAAACGAGATTTGTGACAATCTGCTCTATTCTACCCACATTACCCTAATCCAAAACCTTGGAAAACAACCTTCTATATAAAATCTTAAATCGAGGTTGACTATCGTTAAAGAAATAAAGGAATAAAGTCAAACTAGATGTAACTGTAGAGAAAATGGTGTATGTATAAATCAGATAAATATGTCCCAGATGGCAAAATAAGGTTTATTTTCACTCTGCAAAAACTTTTTAATGTAAACCTAAAAAGGTTTTTATGCGGTTTACGTGCAAACCTTCTAACATTTAAACGAGATTTGTGACAATCTGCTCTATTCTACCCACATTACCCTAATCCAAAACCTTGGAAAACAACCTTCTATATAAAATCTTAAATCGAGGTTGACTATCGTTAAAGAAATAAAGGAATAAAGTCAAACTAGATGTAACTGTAGAGAAAATGGTGTATGTATAAATNATAATAGTATTATACAAATAATAATATTTATTTGCAAAAAAACATTTATTGTAGGATTCTAAAATGAAAAGAGATCAAAAACTTTCCATCTTTTAAAAATTATTACCCTTAGGTATATTAATTATCAATAAGTTAAAAAAATTTTTTTCATGTAATGTATCAAAATTATTATTCCTTATGATTGATTTAAATTTGTTTCAAGTATTTTGTAATAATATTTAATCAGCAATTTAGATAATTTGGTTTTTGCCACTGTCCTGGCAAAAGCCCCTTTTTGCCGGCAAAAACTCCAACCTTGCTTGGGACCTATCGATTTCTGTCACAAAATATTCAAATCTTGTAAGAAGGCGAACTCATTTGAATGAACTATCCCAGATAGTAAAAAAAAAAAAAAAATTTTTTTTAACTCAGCAAAAACCTTTTAATGTAAACCTAAAAAGGTTTTTGTGCGGTTTATGTGAAAACCTTCTAATCTTAAAACGAGATCTGTGACAATCTGCTCTAGTCTGCACACATTACCCTAATTCAAAACAACCTTCTATATAAAAACCTTAACATTTACCTAAGTGACAATACTTTTAAAAAAGGCATTAAAAAATAATTTTTGATACTTTCAGGATGAAAAGTTGGAAACTGCAACATTTTTGCTGCATTGAAAAAAGGTTTTTAGAACAAATATTTTCGTGACAATAAAAAGAAAATTCTGACACAAGGTTGTTGTAAGGTTACATGCTTTCTGGGATGTGTTAAAACAATCATTGAATTCTGTTATCAGGTAGCACGAACAGTTATTATTACGGAAATATCTTCTGTAATATAAACTTTGCATAGCATTTGTAAAATCGGCAAACTCCTTGCATAAGGCGCATAGAGCCTTGGTTCTTATTGGCCTATTTCAAAACTGTTTCTAACCAGGGTTGGCAAGTTTTTGACACATGACGGTTTTTACCGGTTTATACCATGGTTTTTACCGTCATGTCAAAAACTGTCAAAAACCCATAGTTTTGAGAAAACTGTATTTTAATTTGAGTCTAACTGCTTATGATTTAAAATTAATTCATTTTTGGGCAATAAAATTAGAAAAAAAGTTGTTAAAAGATATTTAAGAACAGGTTTTTGCATTTTCCCAACATGATTATATCAAATCATACTATTTGAAGTAAAATATTAGGATACTAAACAAAATTTTCAACATTTCCAAGCATTATTTTGTTTGGCATATTACATTACTGAAGAATGTCAAGTCATTTCTGACTTGTTTGAGTTTGTTAGTAGTTACAAGTTTTGAAAATTTTGTTTAGCTTAGAATATTTAAGAATTATTAGAATATTTAAGAAATGCCAAATTTTAAATTCTTTTTAATTCTTGAATTTATTAATAGTTCCAAGTTTTTTTGTTTGTTTATTTCTAACAATTAAGAAGCGGAAAATTTAGAATCTTATGCAAATTAAGCTATAATGATAAAAGTATCACTATTTTCAATAAGTATGTTACAATATTTCTGTATGAATGTATATCCTTCTACAAGAATATGTGTATATAGTTGCAAAATCAATAGCAATCATTTACATCATTCGTTTATAAAGGCAATTAAGTGAAAATAATATATTGTCCGCTATATGCCATAAATTAAAGAAAACAGTAGGTTTTTACCACTGTCATGTCAAAAACCAGTTTTCGTCGGCAAAAACCCAACCCTGTTTCTAACTAATAATCCCATATTAGAATGCTTTTACTTACTAACAAAAAAAGAGGTTTAAAATTGACAATGAAGAAATATATTCATGCACAACAAAGAAATACATTATTTATACACAATAATGAACAAGAAATACATATTATACACAATAAAGAAATATTGTATTAATAATCATATAGATTACAAATAAATTTTATCAAAATCCAGGGTGTATCATGGCTTAGAAAGCAGGTACTATAAAATTTATGTGTATTAAGGTAATCGGGTTTAAAGTGAAAGAACAAGACGAGTTAATTTTTAGCAAAGAATAGCTTCATGTTTCTGGCTGAAACAGAGAAAAAGTTAATTATTAACTTTATTTTGCAGAGCACAACTTCAAAAACTGCTTTTCAATTACAGAATTGACATCGTTTTTCAGCAGAAATATTTAAATACTAAGTAGTACAAGAATATATGCCAGAAGCCATTAAAGCTTTACTGAAAATAAGGATTATAAGAGTTTTATAATTGTTAGACAATTAAAAATAATTTGAACTTTTAAGTTTAAAAATAATAATTAAAGTTCTCGAAATAAAAATTAACATACGTAAGTTATGTTCGTTAAGCAACATCATAAGTTGTTTATTTTTGGCGGGAATTGTGAATGCGCTTTCGACCGCCTACTTCTTCACAGAGTAAGTCTAGTTTCTTTGAAAATGAGTAGCGGTAAAAAATAAAACCCTTAACTTTTACTCAAAGCTTGTTTTAAAAGTCAATCCATGCTAAAAGTTGAAGTTGATGTAGCCTATCTTTTCAAAGCCCCTATATCGACTCCTGGGGATCGATATAGGGGCCTTGAATAGAATCGATGGTCGATGTAGAATAACAAAGGATCGATTTCTCCGATCTAGAGGGTTACTGAATGAAAACCAATGCTATTCAATTAAATTTGGTATTTTTAAATAATTGAATATTTCCTCAAATTTTTAATATAATTTAACTTTTCGCTAAATGCATTTTTTACAATTTTTTTAAAACATTGATAAAATTAAAAAAAAATACATTATGATTCTTTTTTAGCAGATTAGTAAAAAAATTATTTAATGAAAATTAAGAAACGCAAAACAAAATATGTAATCATGAATTAAAAAAAATATATATATATTGAGTATTTCCAAATAATCAAATATTTTTACAAAGTTTTAATAAAATTTAAAAAACAAAAATACAATACGTATTTTTTTCAAAGCTTATAAGAAATATTTCAAATTGTATAGAATAAATTATAATTATTTTTTAGTAGATTTGTAATGATCAATCATTACTCAAAAATAGTATCTATCAAAGTAAATTATTTTGACTAAATAAAATAAATAATTTAAAAATCAGTTTTATTGACAGTTTCTTAGCGATCTAAAATTGAAGCAAAACATATTAAGTATCTACCTACCTACCCTAAAATTTACCTAGGTACTAAATTTACGTCACACTAGAGTTGCACAATTTGCTATTGGGGACGGTCTGGGAAACATCCCTGAGGATGATCCGAAGACATGCCATCGTAATTTCAATCCTCTGCAGAGCGTATGACTCCTCTGCTTTGGTAGCCAGATGACTTGCGTGCGAAGTCGAACACTTTACGGTAGAATAACGATAACCGATACCGCATGCACTCGGTCCTTACGCAGGGTGATCAAAGTGGTCACCAACCCTCTTACTGACCGTAGCCAGAGATGCTTGAATTCGATGTTCTACTGGAAACCGTGTCTTTACGATCAGTCCACTGCAGGACAGGTAAATTTAAAAAAAAAATTTTTTTTGCTGCAAAACGCGCTCAAAATGAGAGAGAAATACAAATTGGAAATATTACCTGTACAAATGTAAAATATTAGAATTATACAGTCGAACTCGTTTATAACGAGCACAAAGGGACCGTAACATGTACTCGTTAAATCCGAGTGCTCGTAATAAACGGGTCCTTAAGGCAGACGTGCAACCAGAAGAGGGGGGGGGGCTTGGGAGGTCAAATGATTGAGTTGACTTAAAATTTAATTAATACTTACTTACTTTAATTATATTAATTAATTTAATTAAATATTTATCTTAATTTAGTGACAACTAACCCCTCCCCCCAAACCAGCAAAAAATTTCTAGTTGCGCTACAGTCTTAAAGGAAAGGAAATATAAACGGAAAGAAAAATAAAGGAAAAGATTCTTGCCAAAACATTTATTTTCTTCATTAATCTACATATTTAAAATAGTTTGTCAGCTTACTTTTAACTCGCGCATTTCATATCATTTTGAAAAAAAGATAAGACAGAAAGACTAGAAAGATGAGAAAAAAGATTGCCAGACAGAAAAATATTGCTCGCTAAAACCGGGTCTTGCTCGTTATAAGCGACTTCTGTTCCATAGACTTAACATTGATCCAACCAAATATTCTCGTTTCCCTCGTTAAATCCGAGTTCTCGTTAAATCCGAGCTCGTTATAAACGAGTTCGACTGTATAACACTATGTAACACACATTACAATTGTAATATGCAGATTATATTGTAATAGTCAAAAATTGAACAAATATAACTAATTCTTTGAATTTTAATCAACTTGAACAAATACAGGAAATTTAACTGAGTTTTGTAAGCATTTTACAGATGTAGACTTCTTGAACAGATTCCTTAGTACTTTAGTTATCAGAACTTCTGTTAATTGAAGCATAGTTCCGGAACCTTACTATGTATAGATCAATGCTGCATTTTTATGAGCCCGAATAATGCAAAATTACTCCAATGCTGTATTACTCGACCTAATTAAAATGTGCAAAAACTGAGAATAAGGGAGTGATTTTGATAATTTTCATCTAGTTGGACATATGTCGACAAATTGGCGATTTTTAAAAAAGTTTAAAAACTTTTAAAATTTTTAAGTTATTTGTCTGTTCTAAGACTCAGATAATTCTTTATGGCAAGATTATATATATAGTTTAAAACCATCGTATTGCTTCAAGTTTAAGGCATTTAAACTATGACTTTTTTATTTTCCTTTGGTGACCGAGCTTCGAAAAAACAAAAACAAAACAGAGTTAGCAGGAATGATGTTCCTGCTGCGTTTTCATTACAGATTTTGGCATATCTGTGTGTTGCATATTGAAAATAATTCATAATTCTTGGAATCTCCCTCTCCCGGAACCCTAAGGTTCCGCGGAGCACCATTTGGGAATCAATGCTCTATACTATATTTCAGCTGGAACGGAGATATGGTTCAGTTTAAAAGTCCAATAAGTTTGTCTTAAATTTGCATGCATAATATGGCTGATGGTAACGATATTATGGTTCAATACAGGGAACCAGAATGTGCCATTACGACGTTCTGGTATCTTATAGTGAGGTGAAATGTGGTTCCGGAACTCCTTTGATCATATCACAAGTTTTCACTTTATAATAATAATAATTTTTTTCTTCTTTTTTTTTTCTTGAATGAAAATCTAGACTAGACTTTTTCAAAATAAAAAAATGAAAAATAAATAAAATAAAATGAAAAAAAAAAAACTTACAAGTTTTATTAAATTTTTTTTTTATGTAAAAAAGTTTTAGTACAACCACTCGTAATATTAATAAATTTAAGACTAACTTATCTAACGTGATAATTTTAAAATCAATTGTGAATTGTACATTGTCATTTTGATTTTTGAACTGTGATTACGATATTTTATTCACTTATAGCTGCTGTTTCTAGGATTTGTCGCTGATAAAGAGGAAAACAATAACTTAATATGTAGTTTTTCAATATTGTTTAAAACAGTTCGATGTATAAATTTTATTAATAAATAAAATATAACTTTGTTAGTTATTATATGTTGTTAAATGATTTTAATGAAATGGAAAATTGAAGAATGTTGCTTATAAAAATATTTTAAATTATTTTTCTGTGAGTGGAGAGGTATTTATAGAGGTTATAATAAAATCAGGCTAAGGAAACTCAAGTAAAAATAACTTTGGCATCTTCAGATTTGATAATTGTTTAACAAAAATTATCTGTAATAATTTTAGATTTCCCTCTCCCTCCCCACGGTGTAGTGGCAATACCAGAGTCGTTGACCCCATCTTTCGGAATGTGTACAAAGCAACGTTGTACAATAAACGTGATACAATAAACGTGAAAAAAAATTTTTTTTTTCATAACATTAAAAAATGCAAAAAAATATTTGCTTTAAAAAATTTTGTAATTTTTTTCATCTGCATGCAATTTTAATACGTTATAATGGTAGAAAAATAAATAAATAAAAAAATAAATAAATAAAAACAAATTTAAATAGAAAACAAATTTAAATAGAAAACAAATAAAAAATAAGAATAAATAAATAATAAATATAAATAAATAATAAATATAAATAAAAGATAATATAAAAAAATAAAAATAACTGAATAATAAATATAAATAAAAGATATTATAAAAAAATAAATAAATGAATAGTAAATATAAATAAAAGATAAAAATAAGTAAAAATTAAAAATAGATAAGTAAAAGATATTTTTTGAATCATCCTAAATTTCGCTCAAAGTTTGATTCATCAATTCAGTTCATTAAGTTTTTATCAAAACTCGTTTAAATATGAATAAATAATTTCTAGAACAAATTGATTTTTGGTCGAATGAGGTCATTACTAGCGAAGGTGGAATGTTATGCTGAGCGTAGAAAAATATTTTTCTCTAGTTTTGCTCAAAACTTTCATTTCTGCAGAGAACTGATTTATGTAAAAGAATGATACTACCCGAATGGAAAAAGTGATTAATCTGAGTTACTGAGATTTCACTTTTCTTTGTTACATCAATCATATTCTGAGGCAGAAAAATGCAAAAATTAAATTTTTTTTTCAAAATAAAAAAGAAAATTCTGATTGATGATAATCTAATAACATTTCGGGAAAAATAGTAATTTTTTTCTCTCCAGTTTTTTCAGTTACAGTTCGAACATTAAATTCCCGAAGCGAAACAAATGAATGTGTATTTCATTTTCAGTATGGAGTTTTTTTCTCTTCTTTTCCTGATTGAAAACCTCTCTCTTTTAAAAGTAGAAAAGAAATTAAATATTTTGCTAGTTTTGAAAATTGTGAAATGGGGCAGGAACTGAAAAATAAAGTAGTTTGGAAGGCTGATGAAGATAAAGTTGTAAAATATATGGTAGGAAGTATTAGTGGCAAGAAAAAAAAACTTTATTTGTGTTCGTTTGTGGATAATACTTTGTTACAGATAAAAAAAATAGAGACTGATAAGAAAATAGCTAAAGTTCATATTTTTATAACCACTAATTTTTTTTTGTTGACTGATAGGTTTTAAAATTACTTATTTTCTTTTTTTTTAATTTCATGCGGAGTTTGTTTCGAAATGGTAAATNTCTAATATAAGGGCAACAACCCCTATATTTTGGTGGATTTATTTGTCAAGAAAGCAGGAATAATGAGAACATATTGTGCACAAGATTTTATTTACTAAATAGATCGTGAAGCCGAAGTCACATCCCCGCTCTCCCGGCTGGAGAGGGGGGACAAAGTTCCAGTCAGATCCGACGGAGTTTAGTTTGTAAACATTATACACCAAAAAGTCACGCAAAAACATTGCTCCTGCATTTTATAGGATGATTTTTAGTTGTAAAGAGGCCCAGTCATATGCCTTTTTCTGTATTCTTACGCCTCATCAATTTATTTATTACTCATAGCAAATCGTTTAATCTTTCCTTATATGGAAGTGAAAGATCTTAAAATAACTTCTCTTTTGAAGTATAAATCTAATTATTATTCATTGGCATGTTTTTAGCCTTGAAGTCCCAAAATAGAATTTCTACCCTTATCTTTTACTAAAGATATTATATGAAAACGAATGAAGTTTTAATGCTTTTATTAATACAAAAGTATTTAATTATTGTATTACATATATATATATATATATATATATATATACCAGGGAGAGCCAACCTGCGGCTCTTTGAAGGATTATTTGTGGCTCTCGATAAATGTACCCGAGTTCCCTTTTCATTTTCGTGCTATTATATTTAAAAAAAAATACTATTATCATTCCGTATGTGTTTCAAAATGTCTTTTAAATTACTGACAACAAATATGAAAGACTAAGTGCAACGTTGTAACAAATTTCATTTCTGTCCAAGATAAGAATGATATGACTCATCGAAAACTGCGCGAACGAACATAAACAGTGGCGTAATCGTCCGACTCCAGACCGATTAACGCGATCTACCAATAATTTATTCTTTTTTTTCTAAGAATTTATTCTTTTATTTATTTATTCCAATAATTTATTCTTTTTTTTCTTCCACAATGACATTTCAGTTTTCCATTTCCGATATAATTATGGCACAAAATGCATCTGGAGAATTAGAATTAATAGAGATGCAAGAAGAGCAAGCTCTACAATTAAAATATAAGTCGACGTCGAATTCTGAATTTTGGTAATTTGTACCAGAATCGAAGTATCCTGAATAAAAAAAGGCTGCTTGTCGAATTACCTTTAGATAAAAAATAAAACTTAAAATAATAAGTCTATTAATTTATAATACAACTAAAATAATGATACTACCGAATACCGAGATTTGAGGGTTCCGTGTAATTTGTAAAACTTTTTAACTGCCTGAACCATACTTTGGCAGTGAAAACCATCTTACTTTAAGTTTTCCGCCATCACTTAAGATAGGCATCATCGAAAAAAAAAACGAATATTTTTTTAAAACCGAATTAATGATATATAATTTGTGAAAGATTTTATATGCACTTAAGCAGGGCGAACAACATCACTATCATTTTTTACTTATTCTGCAAAGTCAATGCCTCGAGTTTGCCTCTGAAATCTTTTTGAAAATTGAGATAGCGCAGTCTGTCGATTCGGTGACAGTTTCTATAGTCTTTCTCAAAGGAAGGGTTATTTCTTACTTTACACAAAGGCATGGAAAAAACCATGTAGAACATCAACAAAATAGTTGTGCTACGAAGTTATCAAGTACACAAAACAAAAATAATCATGGTTTCAATAAAATACATAAAATCTATGTTAAATAAAAGAATTATATTTCAACAAATGCGATATGGCGTTGTATTTAATTTACTTCACGTTAATTATCATTCTAACTTATGTGGCGAAACTTAGTAGATCATCTTGTTTATAAACAACCTTCTGATGCTGAGGTAATAGGTCAGGTGTGTCTGTGTATCAGTGATCTTCTTCTTGAGTTGCATATACTACCTAATTATAGTGAATGAAGAAGATCTTATTTCTTTAAAGATGGAACCTTTAATATTAAGGTAAAAAAAACAGTTTTGTATTCTCATAATAATTTGTTTCCGGCGGTCATTCGTAAAAATGTTTCCCAGCTCCATGTGTATATTAAGCAACATTGCTCTCAGTCTTTACACATCACACAAAGTCAATGCTTTGAGGAGAATCAACAATTTTTTTCACCGAAATAAGGTAGCTTCATGTTATTTTAAAGAGTTAAGGTAGACAAAAAGAAATTATTCATCTATTCTAAATTACAATGACTATCCATTGAAATTGAAGGGCTTGGAGCAATGTAATAGTAAATCACACTTTCATGTTAGTCGGTTTGTAATTTTTGAGAAAAATATGATTTGAACGAGAGAAATAAAATGTTTCTGCGTATAACACTGTTATCTAGTGTGAATTCTAGGAATTTGTAAAGTTATTAACTGGAGATAATACTTAATAACATTTTGAAGTAAAAATTGTTATATTTGGGAAAACTTTGGCTAATATATCCTTCAATTGTAGTTGAAAATAAAACCGTTTGTAGTAGTTAAAAAATCAAAAAGGCTCTTTTTTTGAAAAATAAGAGAATTATTTTTGAATTTTAGAGGGGACATTGATACAAAAATTACAATAACATTTTTTGAAAAATATGTATATTTTGTAGATCAATATGACTTTCAATTTGGCCCAACTTTTAAAACTACGTTTTTTCGTCTTTAATCGATTTTCCAACTACAGTCAATTTTTATCTTCAATTAATTTAAGTCCTAAGTCGATTCTTTTAATAGCACAATTTATATCTTTTAACGAAAAAAAAAATTAATTTTTTTTCCACATAAAATAAATAGAATCTGAAGAAAAGAATTTGAAAACGCATTGTTCTATTTTAATCTGAATGGAAGAAAATCGTTACGAATCTGCCATATTAAACTGGAACGGAAAGCGCAATCATATAATAGGCGTTGAATTTGATTAAATTAAGAACATATCAGTACCACCCTGTGCTTCCCTTCCATCTTAACTGAAATAGGGAAAATTCTCCCACTCATTCTGATTTGATTTTCTAAAATTGAAATATCGTTTGAGATACGTCTGGAGCATAAGTGCTCTTATGCCAGTTCCTATTCGGCGGGAAAAGTTTTAAAGGAATCGTTTGGTTTGTCCATCTCCCCTCCAAAAAGAGATGCACGTCTGTGATATACACCATCTGGTTCCCTTTCTCTTGAAATGAAGACCAGGAAATACTCTAAACAGTGAAAAGTATATTTCGCGCCATTCAAGATTTCCCGTCAGCTGCGTTGTCTCCGTTTCTAATGGTGCGCCACACAAATGCGAAAGGCATTATGCAGAAGATATTCTCACAGTTTTCTACTATCTCTTTTTAAAGGATTGTGGTTTAAGTCTATTTTCCTAAGATACGGTGTTATTTTGGGCAACAGTTACATTTTTAGAACTTTTCCAAAAATAATATTACCTATCAAAGGCTATAGTAACTGTCAAATTATGTAGATTAATTTGTTTTTAAGATATTTCTTCTTATTATTTTGTTTCAAATTCTATTGCTCAATTTGTATTCGCCGGTTTCGTTATATAATGCACAATTCACGTAAAAGTATGTAACTAATATACTGAGTATTGCGAAACACTTATAAACTTTTTTAGAGTACTTGTCAAAATATAAATCAAGGAAACAAATGCATTAAGGGTTAATTATTATTTAATTGCTCACCTTTAAAAACTTCCAAGTCTCCTAAGAGAATCAAACACTGGCGTTGACTTTTTAGCCCCGCCTTCTTTAGTAGTGATTTGAGGGATTTTTTATAAAAATGTTGCTTGTTCATCGCTTATTAAATATAAATTAACGATCTCTGATGTGTAAACAGTATTTTTAGATTACTGCATTTTTGATAATTTTTACATTACAGTATTTTTTGCTAATATTTTAGAAATATATAATAATGGATATCGTTAGGATGCAAGGTAGCGTCTTTTTTAAGATGTTGGAATAACCTTCAATTTATCTTTTCTGTGTCGTAACAGAATAAGGTACTAACTTGTGTAAAATCTCGTCAACCAAGAAAGTTGGCGCAAATTTCTTCATATTGAGCTCCAATCGTTATACATGGTAGCCAATGCATTAAAACAAAAAAGTTAAAGTCGTTAAAGAGTTAAGACAAAGAGTTAAAGCAAAAGTTAATTTCTAAATACAAAATAGTGAAATTAATTTTTCAGAACATATCATTAAAAAATTCGTGTCTTGGTTTTGCAAAATTAATTGAACATCAAAGTACTTTGAATTCGTTGTAATTTAACAGAGTTAAAATAAAATCTATATCCTATCTTAAAAAAGCTAAACCTCAAAAGAATAACCACGTATTTCGGTATATAGTTTTCCATTATTGACAAAAAATTATGTTGTAGGGCAAATATTTTTCCGACCGGAATTCATACAAGTATCCTGAAATAAAGAATGAAAAATCTCAAAAGTTATCCAAATCTGACGAATTATTAACAAGATGGCCATTTATAGAGAGGATCACAAACGTGTATTTCATAGTAAAATCCAGAATGGGAAAAATATTATTTAAATTAAACCAAATTAAATTTAGCACTATTTACATTTTAAATCATTAATCTCTGAAACAAATTAAAAAAGAATAAAAATAGTTTTGTGTGATATTATATCGTTGTATAATAAACATATAATAATGTGTTAGATTATATTAAGTAAAAACTAAATTATTTTATTTAATGATTTATTTAAAAATTATTTATAAACAAAATCGCGGAGATCTTTTAACTAATAAACGACGGATACGTTATCTAAGAACAGTGACTTGAAATTGTTATATTTTAGAAAGTTCACCAAATGTAACAGTTACTTTTTTCTTCTTCTAGCATTTCTTATCTTTCAAATACTTGTTCCACTTTCGCTTTTGGCTTTCATATTCAAAGCAGATGGAGTGAGAGATTTGCAGTTTCCAGGCTGAATTTTCAGTTTCGGCGTTAGTTGGCGAAGATAGCGTCCCACATTTTCCCTCGATGACTTTTAAGTACGATTCAAAGGCGTTTTATGTCTCGGAAAGAATTGCCACCAACTCCGAAACGTGTCCGCGAAATGGTTAATAAATTTCGAGTTAAGTCGGTTTTGAAACTCTCTCGTTCGCTTTTAGATTATGTCTCTTTGACACGATTAACGTGAAGAAATTCGCTTAACTTATTTGGAATGTTTCGGTTAAAGCTGCATCGCCGCAATAACAGTTGAGGAGATACGTTTCATTGCATTGAAGGATAAAGTAAAAATACTTAAGGAATTAAGTTAGATAAAAAAAAAACCATGAATCGATATATGCATATTCTTGGCTCAAGACAAGAGGATTAGGCTTCAAGATCTTCTTAAGAATAATTCATTTCTGATAACTTACAGAACTTTTATTAAAGACTGAGTGCAAAAAAAAAATTAAGAAATAATTTTCATCATTTTTGAAGAACAAATCATTGAAACATAAAAATTTATTGAAATTTTTTTTTTACTAAATTGTTAAATTTTCGAAGTAGTAGTTAATTTACGTCGTACTAGAGCTGCACAATAGGCGATTGGCGATGGTCTGGGAAACATCCCTAAGGATGATCCGAAGATAAACCGTCACAATTTTGATCCTCTGCAGAGGGGATGGCACCCCCACTTCGGTAGCCCGACGACCTGCACGCGAAGTCGAGCACTTTACGGTAGAACAGTTTAACGAAAACCAACACCGCACACCCTCGGTCCCTACGCAGACTGATCCAAGTGGTCACCCACCCGCACACTGACCGCAGTCAGTGATGCTTGACTTCGATGATCTGCTGGGAACCGTGTCTTAACGATCAGTTCACTGCGGGACTTAAATTTTCGAAAGAACTATTTACTTAATTGTTAAATTTAGCAAAAATTAAAATTTTCAATTTTCAATCTTTTTTATTTTTGAATAAAATAATACATTCATTCATAACCAACGTTCCAATGAAAACCAACGTTTGAAATAAAATAAAAAGTCCAAAATGTGTTAAAGCTTTTGATTTTTCAAAATTCCTTCCTGTTCAAACATAAATCGAATTAAATGAATAAAAGTCTATAATGTGGGAAAAATTTGTAAATAATTAAAATATTTGGCAAAATTAAACTAATTTTGCTAATGACTACCCTAATAAATAATTAACCAATATTTTTTCATGAAACAATTTAATATTGGCATATCCACAGAAGTTCAACAACTGTGTGTCCACACTAGATTTATTTGTTGTCTTACTCATTATTAATTGATTAAGAAAGGGTAAATCAAACTTAATGAATATATAATAAGCATATTCATTCATAACATCGTATTTTTTATTTCTGAACGCAATAAGTACAAATAGTCTAAAAGGTAATAGAAAGGCAATTCAGGTATTTACTTTTCCATGAAAACACCTTATTTTTTAAGTTGCTACTTAATAATTAAGAGTGTAACTAAAGTGTAAATAATAATCAGCCTTAAGTAACTCAGTAACTTAATCGGTGACTTAATAATAAGCCTTTCATCTCTTCAGGGGATCGATAAAAAAGCATGCTTGGGGACTAAACACTGAGGATTTCTCTTTCGGCTGACCAACCACTGGAACATGTGCACCCCAGAACAGCACCCCAAGTGGCAAAATCAAGAAAACTGAGATGGGCAATAAAGACAATGGTCCTCCATGGCCTATATCGCAACTGAATTTGGTTTAGTTTGTCATGCAGCAGCATATGCATATCTTCCGAATAATCAAAGACATTTTAAGCGATAAATAATTTTAGTGTTTTTATTATCCATAATATAGCCCCATGTCCATGCTTTCTTATGGATATTAAAATAAAATTTTTTCGAATTAAAACCTTTTGAAAATTATAGTTTCTTGTAGAAATATATGTTTAAGCATATACTATACAAGTTAGATACACCCTCATCGGAAATATCTAATGTTTGAACAATTTAATAGAATACCGACTCAGCAGATATCAAAGTTTTAGAAAGTGTATTAAACTATTACGAAAGTTTTATTTAAATTAGGTTGCTTTCCGTAAATTCCATGTGCTTGACTAGTATTTGTTCAATATCATCGGAATGGTTAATTTCAATAATATTAGCTTTCAAACATTTATAAGATAATTTCAATAACGTTGAAGAGCACATTATATATCATTGTGCACAAATTCAATCGAGGGGAATTCGAAAATCTTTTCTTTGTTTCGTGCTAAGTTAACCAATAGACAGCCTTTAGAAATTAACATTTAGAACGCACAGAAGCATAAGGAACTGTTAATTAACTATTACAGTAATTTTATTCCTGAGAGATATGCATTGATGCAAAAGTCATTTACAACTATTTAATCTTCGAATAACTATATATTGAAGCTGATAACAGTCGTCAGTTATTTGCATATGGGAATACGTTGGCTCACTATTTATTAGCTAAAATTTAAGGACCAAGTAATTATTATTAATAATAAATAGTTAAATAAATAAATTATTTAATAAGATTCTAAATAACTTATCTGTGTGCCTAAGTAAAGTAATGGGATTTATAGTATATTCATAATATTTAAAAATTCTATCTTTGATTTTTAACTTTGGCCGTGTCAAAATTTCAATTGTTACGGCTTTATTTTATTCATACATCTTGTAGTTTATTCTGTGTTATTAAGTATTATGGATTTAAAAAAGGAATTAAAAAAAAGCTAAAAGGAGACTGACTTCTGCCTTTTGCTTAAGAAACCAGTTATATTTCGCACCGAATTTCAAGATTATTTACAAAGTTATGCCACATTTTGAAGCAAGTGGCTAGATCGGGAAAATTACCGGAATGATAGAACATTTTTTTTCTACAGATCTGAACCCGATAGAGAAAATTTGGGATAACTTAAACAAACAATCTGCGTTTTTGAGTCGTCCATGCTCGTTATATAAGCTGGAACAAAGTTTATTCTATGTCTGGTCATATTTCCACCTTACGCCTTTCTCCATGCAAATTAATTGACATGGAAAATCTACGCCAGCAGCACATTGCAGTTGGGGATAAAGATGTTTCTTACAAAAACCTTATTCTTGTAAAGCTTCAATGTCAATTTTACACATAAAATTGTGAGTTAAAGGGTTTACTGTTTCCTGTCGTGCTTGCTTTTTTAGTTTGAATTTATTAAATATTTATATTGCAATCACGAAAAAACTACTCAGTGCAGGTTAACACCAAATTTCTTGTTTTTATGTTCATTTTTTCAAGCTAGAATAAAATTCTTCGCTAGAATAAAGTTCCTCGCTAGACTCAAATTCTTTAAGCGTAAAATTCTTCGGGCTTGCCCCCCGAAAGCGAGCCCCAACTCATCTTTGATATGTAGAGCTTATTTAAAGTTATATATTTATTTACAATCCTTGGCCACATTGACCTTTGACTTGCGATCTAATTTGCTCCTAATATTGAGCTGCAAATATGCTACCAATCGTTTCGGTGTGAACCACAACTCATCTTCTGAGTACGGAAAGTTTTTAGGAATGCCAGATTCTATTCATTTTTAACCCAGACCCATGTTTTCAAGATGTACCAACCGATGAATTCTAGTCTGTTGAATTGGGTTGCTAAACTTATGCCGTGAAGAAGCAAGGAAAATATACATTGTTTTATTTTTAAGCGTCTAAATTTCTGAGAGATGAAGCAGAATCTTTACTCCCTTTTTAGTTCCTAAAGAGTCTATTTTGTGACTAAAAATGCATAACTTCTCCTCCCCCTCCTCAAAAAAAGAAATTTGATGAGCTTATAAAACCATTCTTCTCCAAACAATAAATCAAAAAAGTAGTTGCTTTCTATCTGATATTGAAAATTTTATGGAGATATATATCCATACATCCCCATTCCCTCCACCAATCTTTATTAGATTAAAGAAGTATGAAACAGTTTAGATAAGAAAATAAACTCAAGAAGGTGTTTCAAGATGTTTCGATAATTATGCAAGGAAAAAAAAGGCCAGTTTTAAAGACGTTCGAATTGGAGTTTTTAGTATCTCCCACTCCCTATAATAGCCATTTTTCACTTTACGACTCAAACCTTAGGGAGGAACTGTGTTTCAGGATGGAAGACCAAGCGAGAAGTAATACTTCTTATCTTTCGTTTTTCGAATATTTATATGATAGACATATTCTGTCAGTATCATTAGCTAACTGGAATCAGCACACTAGACGTGAAATTTGATGCGCGCCGAGGCTCGGCCATCGTAAAACTTTTATGATGGTCGAAGATTGTAATGCATTAGCGGACAGGTTCATTAATAAATAAATGCCAAGCTTTAGCGATGTTCTTGTAAGATATTTTGCTGAGATACGGCCTCACCAGTTTAAATGGTTTGGTGGGGTTTAGGATACTGCTATAAAGCAAAGAAAATGGATATGTGATGATATTGTTAATGACCACACCACATAAAAAGATACATATATTGTCTTCTGGCTAAATATTTTTTTTTCTGACTTGACATTTTTGTCACAAATTTTTGTGATTGTCCCGAGAGAGATAAGCTCCCTGCTCCTTTTTCTCTCCAACACCTTTGATTGCTTCACAATAAATTTTGCTTCGTGATGGTGAACAGATAGTAATATCAAAATTAAGAATAATTATATAAAAAGCCCCTTTATATAAAAACAGAACTAGTTCTTCAACTCTCAGTTTTTGTTCTTTATCCACAAACTTTTCTTTTGAATTCTTACTTAATTTTTGGCTACTTTAAAAAGTTGTAAAATATTTTTCGTCAAAGAAATTACTTAGTAATAAATCGAAAAGTTAATTCGTAATATTGCTTTAAAATTTCAATTAATATATTTAAAAAAAAACAAACAGAAAAAGTTTAAATTTGCGAAAAAGAAGGAACTAAGTATAAGTGAATGTTGTATTAAAAATTTGAATTTCTTAGTTATTCCTTAATTTTCTAAAATGCTCAGTAAAAACATATTCCCAACAAAATTTCAATTATGGTGATTTAATATTTGTATTTACAATTATAAATATAAAATTCACTCAATTTTAAGTAAATTGCATGCCCATTTTAGTTTTCTGAAGCTAAATGTGTTCAATATTAATGCATAAAAAAACTAATTTTCAATACTGTTTCCTTCTATCATTAAATTAGATTAGAACAGAAAAAAGGTTTAAAAATACTTGAGTTATGCTGATTTAAGCCTATGACGCAGAATTTTTACTCAACATATTTTTCATACTTTCTCAATATTTTATATTTTCTGAAAAATAAGTGAGAAATATTATTTGTAGCTCCTTAATAATTTATGGTTATGAAATACAGCATGAAACACCGTTGTCTTTCCCTGAATTAAAGGTAAAATCCTCCAAACACGGCTAATTTCCAGACAATATTTTTTCAAATTTGCACTTATTTAAATATCTACGAGAAACAGTCATTGAAATTTATTTAACTTATAAAATCAATCGTAGATGAATTTTTGAAAATGAGATTTTTTTCAAACTACTTTTTTGAGTTTTTTTTATTTAAATCCAAGTAATAATTTTTTCCCCAATACCCACTTCGGTTGATATTTCGTCAATTCAGGCTTATTGGAGCAGATTTGTAGGCCACTCTTTCAGAGGCACCGTATTAGGTGGACAACGTTGCTCACACAGTAAGGAAAGATAGCTCAGAAAATAAAGGACCATCCATGCCTAGTCCGGGATTCAAACCCAGAACCTTTCTGATGCAAGGTCAGTTCCCTGACTCTTACACAGCTCGGTTGACGCAAATAATAATTTTATAATACAAATAATAATTTTATTTTAATACTGTTTTTTATAATTAAAAAAAATACCAAAATATATTTTCAACGGTAATTAGAACGTCAGAAAAATAAATAAATAAAAGAGACACCAGTGCCTTATCTGCTTCAAAGGGTTAATATTTATTTTGACGTATGTAGACACATAGAGTTTTTAAAATGAAAATATTAAAAAAATATAACCCATACGGTTTAGCTTGGAACTGCTAACATGACTAATCTTTGTGCACCAAAGCTATTTTCGAATATTGTTCCTTCCCATCATTAAATTAGATTAGACAAAAACGAAAAAGGGGTTTAAAAAGAACAATGAAATGATCTCAAACAAGTTCTAATCCTCACAGCTTAGGGAACTCTTCCACAATACGGTCTATTCCCCGCATAATGCCAGAAGTCGTTAGTCAACGGTCTTCATTCCCCATGTGGCAGAAATTTAGAAGATCGTGCATTTCAATTTAGGAGGGTCCGATCTTTCAACGGGGACATGAACTAGCGGTACCAAATGAGATACTGATGGTAAGTACCAAGAGTGTTTGGCTGGTAATTAGGCTAATTAAGGCATCGGTAATTAGAAAGATGTAGGACGCCGAAGAGGTGTGTCAGCTAGTCAAAGAAATAAGGCTGCCAATTCCTCTCGCTCTTCTTTACCAAGCAGTGATTAAAGAAAGATTCATTTACATTAAACGCATTAGCGGATAATGGGGACCAAAGGAGGTTTTCTGAAAGTTGTTCTTGGCGTAAAAATTTTGGCCAAAGTAAAGGGTTAACGTCTTTGATTTATTGAAGAATTCTCAAAAGGATGTTTCGGAATTTTTAGAAGGAACTTTTAACATAGATGAAGAACATGATGATGGTTTTGTTTACCAGGGTACAGTTTTGGGACTTTCTTTTTGTTGCAATGAAGTGCAGAACTTTAGAAAGGAATTGATTTTAGAGCAGAAGATTTACTTGATTCTATCTAGGAGTTTTTTTTCTTAATGAAATTCGGTTACAAAGTTTCTGCTTGCTTTGGTAGATTCTTTTTATAGACACGTCGGAACATGGTTGCTACAAAAGGTTGTTACATTGTGCTGTTTGAAAAAAAAACCTGCTATCTAACAGAAATTAGTGTTCTAAATTTTTTTTTTTACGATTTTAATCATTAGTTTTAATTTTTAAAAATATTTTCTTTATAAAACATTATATACTTCAGACCAAGATAAAGTAAGTTGATCCAACAAGAGATAGGAATAAAATTATGCTTTCTCAGACTATTAATTTTACTATATTTTACAAGTATATTTCAGAAAGATGTTTGTTGTTAATGTAGTCAGATTCAATGATGTAGTCAAACATGTCTAAATGGATATGTCTAATCAAATCTCACAGCAATATGCTGCCACTTATTATTAGAAGTTAAAAACAAAATTTATTCATGAAAGCGAGTGTCTTATTTCCAGTTATAAGTGTTTTCTGGAGCGATTTATATTTACGATAAAAACACCGCAAGAAATCCAATGGATTTAGTAAAACCATTTTTTAAATAGCTAAATACGATTAGGGAAAAGCTTACATTTGTTTAAAAAGCTGATATTTAGGCCCATTATGGATGTATAAAGTTTAGTCCGCCTCTCCGATGTGAATTTTAGAAGCCGTCTTGAATTTACTGAGGAAAAAAAGAACAAAGGAAGAGAAACTTAACTATCGTATGTACAATATTAGTAAGGTCCCGTTTATATTCCTTAGTTACTTTGAATATATTGAGGCAGAAAACAAGTTGATATGTAACCATTAGTTTATAAGCTATAAGGATTTTATGTATAAAATACACCATTTTATTTACGTATACCTATTTACTCGTTTAACACTGAAATCTTGATAATTGAGAAATTGTTTCCTATATATGTCATTACGATGAATCGAATGCGACTAAAACCAAATTAAAAAATTAATAGTTTTGAAAGGATGAGAATTTCATGCGTGTGCTTTGTGCTGAACAAATATATCTTAATCAAATTTTTTTTAATACTTAATCTTATACATTTAAAACTGCTAGAAAGCAAGATTTCGGCTTCAATTCATCACACCTGTGATGATTTTTTTCCCCTTTACAACAGAATGATTTTGGTAGCATAAACACTATGAGTAGGGCACACTAGAATGCTTAAACTAAGATGTTATATTTTAGGAAGATTTTAAACACTGATTTAGGACCAGGACATATATGCCCCATCAGTCCTGACAACTGGGACATATGTGTCCCAATAGTCTTCAAAGAATAATTTTGTAAAGAAAACCAATGATCACATAGGAATGTTGGGATAGTGTGTTCCCACTGTCCAAGACGAGAGGGACACATATGTCCCGATAATAAAAACGGAAGTAAAACTTTGCCACTTATTAGTTTATTAGAGGTAATCCGCTTCGTGAGTAACTTCTCTGGCCTTACATTTATAGATCAATCAAAATTTAGTCGATAATTGACAGTATTTTCCAGAACTAAATTATTTACGCTCGTACAGTATGGAATGAGCTGCTACAACACTTCAGAAACGCAGGAATTACATTAGGTACGGTAGTGCCATCTATGTTCTGGGAATGAAAATACCTTCAAAAATATTGGCAGGACTGGTGGGAAAGTCTCCCATTAGACAGAGAAGCGTTTCTGTCCCAAAATTTTTTTTTGAAATTTGCTTGGGACGTATGTGTCCCGTTAGGCGCGAAAGTGTTAAGTATAAAAAACTATTATGTCTCAATAGCAATATCATAGGTGAAATTTAATAATTGTACTTATTATATGTAATACTGATAACTTCTTAACAATTTGTCCCATTGTCTTGTTTTTGATCTGATTCTATTCAGGATAAAGAAGCACATTGGAAAAATGTTTTACATATCTAGAGAGGGAAATGTTTAAATTTCTTCTTCCTTTGAACCCCCCCCCCCCNTGTGCCCCCCCCCCCCAGTAAATTCACGATGGCTGCTCAATCTCATTTCAGATGAGAGGGTAAATTTCACACATTTATTTAAGTCTTAAACTGTAACCATAAAAGATTCCAGCTTTTTCCTAAAACTTAGTGAAAGGCACATAGAGCGTTCCATTATGGTGTTCTTAATAATTATTTTTAGAATGTTTTACAAAAAGAGCATATTTTGGATCTCGATTTAAGCAAGAATAAAACAAAAACGAATTACTTCCGTGAAAGGTGGGACTGAAATTAGCAAAACCAGTTTGATTTTTTGTTGAAACTTCTAATTATAATTTTTAAACTCCTCTCTTTTCAACAGCAAGCATGTTGCTTTTAATCTTGTATTTAAATCTTGAGCAAAAAGTTAATAAATCGACTTGCAATTTGTAAATTGCTTTAAAATAATTTTTTTTATTGGAGTAAGATTTCTTTAAACTATTCATTACTTTTATTAGTTAACAACTTTAATATTCACAAACTCATAAATATTTATAAATGTGTAAGTTTCTTTTAAATACGCATGTAATTATAAAAATTACTTTTTAAAAATTAAATTTAAAAATCTTAAAGTGACTATTTATTGAAGATTTTAAGTAAAACTTAAGATTAAAATACTTAATACTCAAGATTATAATAATAATACTTATACTTAAGATTTTTAGATTATTTTGAAATAATTATATTCTAGGTTAATATTTGGTCATCTTCGAGTTTCTGTTTTCAAGAATGAGTATCTGTTTCTATATTAGAGAGCTGACAAGCCGCGCTTGTAAAGAAAAACATTTCTAACATAAATATATTTCGTTATAAGCTAGCATTACCCTATTTAATGATAAATAATTAAAAAAACAGCAAATTTCTTTTATATTCCGCAAAAACTCAAAGAAATTTATGTCCAACAACAAAGTAATTTATTATGTACTGAAAATGTTTCCTTGAAAATAATCTGTTTACGCCAAATAGTATTCTTTCATATTATTTTTATGAAAAGATGAAACCTTTTAAAAACTCCTTTTTCAAAATAATAACTCTATTAAGTTATAAACCATAAATATTTCATTAATATTATGCTTCGGCTATTATTTATAAACCAGAAAACTGTTTACTCAAAAAGCAAACGACCAATTTTTATTTCCCCCGTTTTGCCAAAAAATTCTGTCTTATTGCTACATAAAAGAAAGATTAAAAGAGGATATCGTCAATAATCTAATTTATTATCGAGATATAATATTTTTATAACAATAACTTCTGTGAAAGCCTTTTCTTCCTGAATGACACCCCCTCAAAAGAATAAAAAAGAACAAAAATAGGAATAGTAGGTCGATATTAGGGGATGGTGAGAAGAAAAGTATCTTTTGGTAAAGAATTCCTATCTCCTTGAGAGCTTGGAACACGTTCTATGTTATTTCTTCATTGAATTTCGATGCACATTTCTCGATAAGTAATGTTTAGAAGTGGTTCTCCGGCGCAAATATTTCAGAGTAGTTAAAGATAACGGAATCTTCGACGAGTGGCCTTTCCATTTCTTCTTTGGGTAAACATTTTATTTTGTTTTTGAACATTTCATAAAGTTTATCTTGATGAAAAAAAGGATTGACTTCTTATAGTGATAAAGTTAGAGCGTGTGAAGTGAATTCGAATCTGACTGATTTTTTCACAAATCGTTACGTTTGGTAAATTATCGGCTGATGCAAAAAAGCAAGTAAATCGTTTGAATCCTCAAATGAAAATAAAATAATAATGCTATTTTATGATTAATAGAAATGGATTGGTTTTGAGCAAACGATTTTTTTACTTTAATCGGAAGGTATTTCAACCGAAGCATATGAATCTAAGATTTTTCGAAATTCTTATGTATCAAAAATTTTTTAAAGCATTGTTTCATCGTAATCAGAAGAATTTTTAAAGAAACTCTTGTATTTTGAGAATACCATTTTTCAGAAATACACCTTGTGAAGAGAAGAATTTTTATAACATAAACATATATTTTAAGCAGACGATATTTTAAAAACACACTTATTGTGATTACAACTTTTATCTCATAGATTTTCAGCCGACGACTTTTTATGAATTGACTTTGTGATCAGAAGATTTTTTTAAGCAGATAATTTTTAAAAAACCGTATTAATTTTAATAGCAACTGCAAAAATTTAATGCAACTTTAGAAGCTCTACAGTTAGTTCAACAGTCAACACGCAATAAATTTTATTGGTATTACGTAACAACTTCTCATTTGTTTGTTAACTTTATTAGCAAATCAGCAAAAACTTTTGGTAACATCTAAAATTATCTAATACCAACCGGTTATGAAACCTTCTACTAAGCTGTCCCAATTCAACAGCGATAAAATTACACCTTTTCTTTCGAAAGATATGCATGCCTATTGCCCACTTAGAAAACTGTCCAATTATTGCGAAAAATGCCATCACTATGAAATGTTTATTTCTTATATGCGTATCGTTCTCACAACGTTAGGTATTTATTCTATAACCAGCGAGAGTAGTTTAAAGAAGCGCTGCCTTAAGCTCATGTCGATCTTTGTTGGATTATCATTTCATCTATTTCTAATGTATAGATGTTTCGCACTTGCTTTTCGAGTAATTAAATTTGAAGTTACAGTTAAAAGTGCTGTTATCCTTTTGTCACGAGAGTTTTTAATCGTAATAGTGTGGCACACTGTATTTCATCATCGTGAAAGAATCTTAAAACTTTTTTACACATTCCCTCAAGTTTTGCATTTATTCGACGTTTCTGCGAATAGAAGTTTAAATAAAATTTTTTATATCATACTAATAGGAACTTACATATTACCATTTTTTATCACCATTGCCATGGTAACACTACAATCAACACCTGAAGCAGAAACTTATCTGTATACTTCTATGTTTGGGATTGTCACCAAAAAATTCGCCCATTTACTGAACTTTTTTTTATACTTTATGTATTGTTATTATATTATGGTGCTGCCATCTGTTGTAGCAATAATCTATGTTTATTTATGCGTTCACACCATTAAAATGCTGCAACACTGCTCACGTCGTCTAAAGAAGAACTGCAGAACATTCAAGCAAATTGAGAATGTTTACCACCATGCTAAACAAGTGTTCTATTTAATCAAGAAAACGGAACATGCACTGTCTCCTGCTATTTTCTTCATCGTGTGTTTTAATCTTACCCTTTCTTTCACTAGCTTTGCATACGCACTGGGCTATTACAGAGTCACAGTCAACCTGACCACAGCTGTTGCTATGTGGTGTGTAAGCAACAGTGTTTCCTTTATCGTTGTTGCATGGACCGCAACAAATACAAATTTAGAAGTGAAAAAACTGATGAAGGC
Source organism: Parasteatoda tepidariorum (assembly GCF_043381705.1). Lineage (NCBI taxonomy): Eukaryota > Metazoa > Arthropoda > Arachnida > Araneae > Theridiidae > Parasteatoda > Parasteatoda tepidariorum. The sequence goes on from NC_092206.1 coordinate 19,914,830, forward strand.
GTTTTGTGCCGCTTGTGAAAAAGACACAAACCCTGTCAACCTAATTATACTTGAACAAAAACTCTCAACGTTCAAAGGGATTGAACTTACAGGATGGAAAATCTTCAGTTTTTCACGAAGCTTTATATTTCTTGCTTATGGAAGTATTTTAACGTATGGTATCTTGATACTTCAAGCTGAGAAATATGAAGCTGGTGAGCATTAAGCCTTAAAAAGTTTTCACTAACAATCCACGAGAAACTACCAGTTATTGTTTTGACTGATAGAAATACAAAAAATGCAAGCATAAATCATGTAAAAGGTTTTTCTCACCCTGTGTTGGCAATATTTGAAATGATTGTACGAGTTCTCAAATATACGAGTTCAATTTATATGGCAGACAACCTTACTGCAAACGTTGTATTTTGATTTTCATTTGGTTGGCATAGAAAGGTTCACTAATTATTCCTTTTGTAAATTTAGTAGAATTATTAGTATGCTTAGCTGGTTTCCTTGATTAAGTACAACATTTTTTAAATGTCTGATTTTTTTTTTTAGCCTTTACTGTATATTTTGGGTTTGCCTTTCTTTATTCTAGCGTTGTTCAGGTAACTTTTTTTCTTCTCACAATGCGCATTTAAGTATTTTGTATTCTACACATTTAACATTTTGGAAACTTAATGATCAGGCTAACCTTCACTTTCAAGTGTTAAAAAAAGGGAATAAAAGTCTAGGCAAGTAAGCCTGTTGTTGTTGTTGCTTATCCCCTTGGTCTAGAGCCCTAGACTAAGTCCAGAAGATCGTGTTGCATCAGCAAGCAAACCTTGTTTCAGTGATTGTCATAAAATCTTAAGAAAACCTTATGAGGGTTTGAGAACACTTTCTACTTTTGACTTGCGAATAATGATTCATCTTCGATTTCAGAAGGTTTTACTAGCCTTGTTTTGTAAAGGCAGATTTAACCTCGATATAAAAGAGTTATGTATACAAGCTTAATGTTAGCATATAAACTAGCATAGTTAAATTTAATATTGTTTCAAGCTTACTTGATTTATTTGCTAATGATTGTTGGGCTTTGTGATAAAGGTTGTTGCTGACATTAAAATAATCCGTACTCTGTCATCGGAGATAAAACATGAAAATATTTCTTCGATTAAATATTTCTTCGATCTTGAGAAGATTTAATTTGTGATAGTTGAGATTCTTTCCGCCTGAAAAAGATCTGTGTTTGAAAGAAGAAATGTTGAAATGATTTTGACTATAATTGGTATGCTGATCTTATATATTTAAAAAACTTTTTCTATCAAGTTTACTTATATAGATTCAGTGTAGCTTAGTACAATATAAGTACTAAAAAGATGCTAAATTTCAAAAAAGTACAGTGATTCTTAAAAATTAAAGTTGATAGAGAAAAACTATTTTCTTATAAAAATCAACATACAATATGTAATTGAAGTTAGCAAAAAAGATATTATGGAAAACAATGTAAATAGCTCATTTTGCAAATTAGTTGTGTTGAATCTGAGAGTTGAGCTTACATGCAAAATTTTTTTTGATATTTATAATGAGTTTACCAAATACAATCTAAAACAATTAAATGAATAATTCCAAGAAGCCAAAGTGGAAAAGTAAATAAAAATTACTAAATAAAAAATACAAAGGTGGAAAAGACCAAAAAAACTTTAAACTTGACTTTCTCTTCAAACTTGAACATTACCATTGAGTTAAGGGAAAATAATTTATCACTTTTTTTTTTAAAAGTACCTTTCGCATTTCTGTAAAAGGAGGCATATACCTTCTCTGTCAGAACTTTTCAGTAGACCTAATACATTCACCCTAACAAAGACTTCTTTGAAGAAAAGCTGCACAGCTGCCATTTTGATTTGCATAACTTTGAAAAAATTAATGCTTCATTTAACTAAATGACATTAAATTTTTTTTCTTCAAATCCTTGATTTATAACAGTATCTCACAGAACTTTTTTCTCTCTCCAAATTTGCTTATTTCTTTGCTGTTAGTTTAGTCTAACCCTTTGATCAAACTGAGTTCATATTTTTTTGTTTTATAGATTCATTTTCTCCTTTTCAAAAAAAAAAGACTGGTCTCATGAAGGACTTATTAGGTCGAATTTAAAACAACTTGAAATTGTTCAATTACCCACTTGATTCCGGTAGACTGATCTGTTAATGCACCTAAACATACAATCTGTAAAGTTTACCGCAAATTAAAGCTTGCATGTAAAATTATTTTCTCTAGATAAAATGACAATTTAATATTCCCATACAGAAAGAAGTTTAAAATAGAATTTTATTTTTTTTCCCTCTTAGTTAAGCGAACGTAATCTACGAGCATCAATTCCCGCATCCAGGGAGGAGGAAAAAACAAACAAACTAAATTAAGTTGTCTTGTTTTTACCTCAGACATACGTAAGTAATAAAAAATAACTGCCACGTCTAAGACTCCATCTTATCTTCTTTCAGTTAACAATAATCACAAAAAGAACAATGAAAATAATAATAATAATAATAACAGAAACTAGAACATTGGAAAATGACACGCTTGGGACTCCTAAATGTTGAACCACGGTGCCTTGGCAGCATCACGTAAGATGTGCTTTAATAGCGCGCGTCAGGCATAAGCGCCTGGAACTCAGATATGTGTGATATCTCCAACAACCCAACACCGTTATAGATTTAAGGGATTTCAGTTAATGCGGTCTGGTCCCGAGAGTGCCATGAGATCTCTGGTTTCGAGAATTGTAGATATCAAACTAATGGCGAAATTTTCGTTTATGATATATATCTTATTTCGCGGGCAATGAGAAATTCCATAAAATTGTTAACCAACAAATAACAAATGTCTTTGCTCAAAGGAGGAAATATTGATTAGATGTACTTTAAATAAGTCGGTTTCGTTTAATACCTCTTGGTGTTGTTGGCGGCCATTATGCATTTTCGGTTGGTTTAAAGTATAAATGAAACGCAATGAGATTCGATAATTGAGTAACTTGTTCGGAAACAGCGTCATTATTTAAATGGCTTTGTTAGAAATCACTGTTCGTTGGGGAGTACTCATTTATATCGTAGTCCGTTTAAGGGAGTTAGATGACATTGTAAAAAATTACGGTAAAAAGTACCGGCACTCAGAGTGCATTTTATGGAGCAAAAACTTTGATATACTGTAATTCTTATAGAAATATTTACTGTAAAATCACTGTAATTAAATAAATACGGAATAAAATTTTACGGTAAAATGGATATTACGAATGTTGCACACAGGGTGTCAGCACTTTTCACTATAATTATATCCGGGATTTTTACAATGTAAGCACTAATATTTGATACTGATAAATAGTAAATTTATTATTATTATTTTTTTAACTTTAGTTTACACCCAGTCACATCCTTGATACTCGTAGATATTGTTTGATATAGATATAGGAGGCTCTGAAATAGAGAGTTTTTGAATTTTTGTATTTTAGATTCGATTAAATTATAATTGAACGCAAGAAGATTCAATAATTAAGTAACTTGTTCAAAAACATTGTCTCTATTTAAAGCTTCTAAGTTAGAAAATTTCAGTTTGTTTGAAGAATTCATTTTTATCATTATTTGTTTAAATCTTCAGGACCGTGATAATATGTGACCGCACGATCTACGGCCCACAATGCCGTATACTATGAAACGAGCCTTTTTTATACCTAGTGGTGCACGATCACTCAGGCATGATCTCAATAATATACTTATACTTCGCATCAGTGTAGGGGAGAGTGGGGTCAATTGTAACAGGGTACGATTGTAACAGAGCAAAAATTTCGAGTGTCGGATTCTAGGATCGGGTTCCTAGGTGGTGCACAAGGTGTATTTAACAAATCTACATGTACACCCCTGATGGCAACCATTTTTATGTACTTTTGAAAGAGTTACATCACAAAAGATATTTTCACGTCACGCAAGTACTTTTTTTGGTATTAGAATATTTTATTGTAACAAAGTAATTTTGTTTAAACAAATAAAAATTAGTAACCGAATATGTAAGTGGACACCTTAATTAACATTTCAATAAAAAAAGATTAGTTTTGCTAATTAACTAGCATTGTTTTTGACAAATGAAGCTGAAATGGCGTCTTGGGGACAATTGTAACAATAAGTAAAGGGACGATTGTAACAGCTGAAAATAAATAATCTTATGTTTACAAACCATTACTTAACTCTTTAAGAACCACCAATAGTTTCCTATAGCATTCATATTATGTTGCATGTGCATTATTTTATTTGTCACCTTTCACAGCATAAATTAAAATTTTTAACCCCTTAAAGTTAAAAGTTTAACCCTTTAGGTCTCTGCTCATTATTATTTTTACTCCTAAAATATCACTACTATTTTGATCAATAAAAAAATATATCACAGCTATGATAATATGTATAATTAACTATGTTTTAGTTGAATTTATGAACTGTTACAATTGACCCCGTAAGTGGGGACAATTGTAACAAGTGCACGACTGTCAAAAATTGCTAATAATTAATATAATAATATTTAAAATCAGGTATTTAATTTTTTTTCTAGTAGAGGATAGTCTACTTTACTCGTCTGTCAATTAATACTAATAATATATTGGATTTTTTGTTAGTTAAAAATAGTTAAGTAAAAAATGTTACAATTGACACCACTCTCCCCTATATACCTACTCCTTAGCACGTATAAACTCGTAGTTTAGCTGGCCTGAGTTCCTTGGCCAGAGAAAGTGTTTCTTCCTCTGCCTGTTTCCTGAAAGGGTTAAGAAGGCTGTCAAATTAGAGACTATTTTTTCAAATTTGGATAGACACATTGTTTCTATTTTTACCGCTACACCCAATATCTCAAAATTGTATATATATATATAAGTTATCCCAGTTTCATTTTTTTTTTTAAAAAAAAAGAGTATTTCTAGATATCTATAATTACTTTAAAGAAAAGAAAGAAAACTTAATGTCTGAAAAAGTAAAGTATACTTATAATTGAAAAGCCAGTGTTCCGTTAAATCAGATATTTCCGTTAACCAAATCAAATAAATCACCATAGAATTTCGATGCTTAAGTCTAGAACATGTTTCGATTAAATTAATTATTATTATATATTAAGATATTGGATGTCTAATTGAGATACTTACAAACCATTTGGAAAGCAACAAACTAAGCCCTTCAGTCTTTCTAGGTATACAATAATGTTCTGTCTTTCCAGTGTTAAATAATTTAAATGTAATTAAATATACTGATCAATGAAAAAGATGGAAAGAACTGATTATTGAACGCGATAGCGCTTTCAGCAGTTTTTGTGTCATCAAGGACTTCCAGTGTTAATATGTGACGTCATAATAAGTAGCTAAACTTTTATATTTTGAAAACATATTTTATTATTTTTACACGTGTTTGATTTCATATAAGTGGCGCAAAAAATTGTCATTATAATATTTTGCTCCTCATCTTTTTTTTCTTTCTTTTATCAGAATGTGATTTGATTTAAATGACGATCTAGTCACGTGCTACGCATTACGACAATCTAGTCTGATATTTCTAGTCTCGTGCTTTGTCATAATCCATAACGTCAATACTTATCCAACAAAATGAAATGAATCAATGCTATAAACTATATTTGATAAAAAGTACACTAAAAATTGTAGTGTAAACATCAAGCAGTAAAAAATAGCATTTTTTGGTGCTTCGTTACACCACGAATACACCTTGGTTCTTAGTGTAGTGGAACACCACTTTTAAGTTAAGGAGTTGCCGTCATTTTTGGGTCGTTGAGAGATACACTAAAAATTTTGACAGTGCATGGAAAAAGAAGCAAAGAAAACTTTGTAAATTGTAGAATGGAAATTTTTGATGATTTTTTGATGAGTATCTTAAGATGGAGTTAATAGTCAAATATATTTTAGTTATTAATTTTTTGAAAAGGAAAATAATAATAAGACTTTAATTAAAAACAAAAACATTAAATTTTTCTTGAAATATTTTCTTTAAAAAAACATATTTATTTTAACAATATAAGTTAGATTTAAGAAAAAATTGGGAAAAGAAACTTAAAGAAAGGAGGATGTAATGAAATATTTAAAATAAAATTATTTTTGTAAAAACATAGAACAAACTAATTTGGAAATTTAACACTTGACATTAAAAAAAAAAGAAAAAAAAACGCCTTTTAATGATTGGTTAATAGAATTCTTTCTTAATCACATGTTTTATATAGCTTAAGTATGTGCAAACTCTATGAACGAAATGACAGAACAACTTTAAAATCCTTGTTAAAATTGAAAATTTTTAAATTTTTCATTAAGTAACAAATACTTATCAATCATTTCGATTTCATGTTTCAAAATTCAGAAACAATTTACCCATCATTGTTTCAATCCAGCATTTGAATAATGATAAAATTATTGCAAAAAATTAAATGAATAAAAACTAAAAAAAAAAATTGACGGTCCTATTTTCAACGCTAGCTAAATGTTTCTTCCATTTTTACGTAATTTATTAAGTATACATAAATTAATAATTCTCCCGTAATTTTTTTTATTTCATATGTCTGAAAAAATACAACAAAACTAAAATTCAAGATACGAAAATAAATAAATATGTTTCTATTTGGAAGATTTTAACGAAAAAAAACTTCTATTCAAGTTTTTTGTTACTTTTAATAGATATTTAAATAAAAAATGCAATTTCGAAATTTTTCTTCCCGACATTGCAATCTTAAAATTCAATGCATCATTTAATACAACTGTTTCAATTTATTTTTCATATCAATAAGTTAAAGATCTTTAGTGTGTGTTTTGAACTGAAATGAAATAATAAAATTAAAATTTTCACTTCAAGCTGCACAATATTCCCTAGAGCCAATAAAAACCATCTAAATCTTTTGTGTGCAACTAAGAATACTTTTGAAAGAATTTAATTTGATTGTTTGATATCTGTCATATTTTCTAAGGAAAATCTACATATTAATATATCAGATAACAAATTGTACCCCCAGATATCAAAAGAAATTATTTAAAATTTCTCAGCCAGAATAAATTCGGGAGAATATAAACGTTCTTTTATTTTGTTTTTACATATTTTTTGGAAAATTTATTGTTTCTTAAATGCATACACGTGTCTTTAAGGGATTTTTCTCTTACTTTTTGATTCACCAAGGGCATATTTTCAAAGACATGGGAATATTGTTTCGAGATTAAAATAAATAACATCGTATTTCTTGCTTAAAAATATTTACGTTTTATGAAATTGCTTATGATTTTTACTTTCTGCGGAAGGTTAAATCTGTGCTTTTATTAATATTTTTTTTAAATATTCTGAATAGCGAGTGGAAGATCCAATTTCAAAAAAATCTCATTTTTTATAAAATTTTTGAAGAAAAAAATTAATAGCTTTTACTGTATACTTTTAATGAATGGATAGCTTATAAATTCGCTTATAGCGAGTCTTGATTGACCGAGATTACAGGATCCTGGAACGCTATATTTATGTTTTTGTTATTTTTATGAAATATTTCAACTAAAATGATTGCTAGTGGAAGATTGAATTACAGAATTTTTTTTTTCTCATTCAAAATTGGATGTGAGTGCAAGAAACAATTTTTATGCAAATTTGTTTGCTATTTAGGATGTTATTCTTCATGCAAGTTTGGATAGAATTGTAGAAAATATTTGTTTTGCATACGAGTTTTTCGCAAAAGGAAAATCATTTCTTTTAAAAAAAAATGTTTGAAATTATATAAATACAATCGAACTCGTTTATTGCGAGTCTTGGTTTAACTGGATTTCCCACATTGAAGGAACGAGAAATTCATGTTTGGTCTTAATATTCTGAAGTATTTTGACTATTACGAATATAAAATTCAATTACAGAAAACAGTTTTTTCTTGCGCAAAATTGGATACAATTACCGAAAACAATTATTTTACATACGATTTTGGACAAAAGAAAATTCATATCCATCAAAAATTGCATCCATTGTTTATTGCGAGTCTTGATTTAATTTAATCCCCAGATTGAAGGAACGAGAAATCCATGTTTGGTCTTAATATTCTGAAGTATTTTGACTATTACGAATATAAAATTCAATTACAGAAAACAGTTTTTTCTTGTGCAAAATTGGACATAATTGCAGAAAATAATTATTTTGCATACGATTTTGGACAAAAGAAAATTCATTTCTTTTAGAAAATTGTTCGAAATAATACACATCTGAACTCGTTTATAGCGAGTTCTGATTTAACAAGATTCTCCCCAGATTCAGGAACGATAAATCCATGTTTTTATTAATATTCTGAAATATTTTGACTAAAATCATTGCACATGGAAGATACAATCACAGAAAACAGTTTTTTTTCCCCCGGGAAATTTAGATGATAAAAATTTAATTGCTTTTAAAATTACTTTACTATTCTTACTACTTTAATACCATTGCAATTCCGGATTAAAGGAATAAATTTTTAACAATTAGTTGTTTTAATATTAAAACGTTTACACTGAAAAAATTGTGGTGTAATACCTCTCCGAACATATTATTGAAAAAAAAAACCCAAAAAATTGTGCGGGATAGCACGTTATTCCTGGTTATCACCAAATCGAGAGATTATTGTTAACCTGGTTTATATCGGTGTGGTTTATTGCCCACGCGGAATAACCTTGATTTCAATCTTAACTATTTTCTGAAGATGCCCATGATATTGTTAAAGTTCTTTATGTACTGAATTTTAGTAATAGTTAAAAATTTGTCTGACAAAATCACACAGATCACCATAATGGGTAAAGAGTTTGGGACATTTTAACACAGTAGGCAGCAGAAGTATTAAAATTATTTCCATTAAATAGGAAATTCATCTCAATGCTCTATTACGTGCTGTACTACTTCCTCACGCACCTCTATACTCTCTCTCTCTCTCTCTGTATATATATGGGGCAACCCACACAAAATTTACACCTTTGATACAAAAATGATATAATTTATTTTTTTTTATTGTTCTTTATTGAAAATAAATCGACACGTATTTTTGCGTTTTTGTTTAAATTGCATATTTTTGACAATACGAATTTTTGAAAATTTCGCTTTCTTGAGCACACGACTTTGCAAGTTATTTTTTAACGTATTGCCATCCAACAACAAAAGTATTTAAATACACTTTCTTGAAGTGATTTTTCTCAAACTTTAAGAAAATCAACATTAAAATATAAAATTTTTTGTCTTTGACATAAAAAAATTTATTTTTTGAAAAAAAAAACTTTTTTTTTGCAATTTGGATATCTTTGATTTTTTTTTAATATTTCGACAGTGTGAAGTATAATCAATAATGATATTAATTCCAAATTTTTGGAATGGTAAGACACTTTGTTCGAAAGATATAAACAAAACAGTGACGGCGTAAACATACTTTTGTTGTTGGATGGCAATACGTTAAAAAATAACTTGCAAAGTCGTGTGCTCAAGAAAGCGAAATTTTCAAAAATTCGTATTGTCAAAAATATGCAATTTAAACAAAAACGCAAAAATACGTGTCGATTTATATTCAATAAAGAACAATAAAAAAAAAAAATTATATCATTTTTGCATCATAGGTGTAAATTTTGCATGGATTGCCCCATATATATATATTGTAGATGTAATATCAAAATTTGTAATTTTTAAATATTTTGTAAAATAACAATAAAAAAGTTTATTAAAGTTTTGATATAGTTTGTATCTGTAACTTGCACAAAACTTTTTCTCTATTTGCCACTTTCTATATGTGGTTTCATGTTTATTTTCCATGTTCTACTATCAATTTAAACTTTTTTTAAAGTAAATTTCAAAAAGTAATCATTCCATTGTTGCTTGAGGGATAATTTCAAAATAAATGTGCTTTGTCCTTTTCTTTCTTTTTTATGTCAGCCATATTTTATATTCTTATTCTAAATTAAGCA